>NC_070607.1:82183496-82492663 GCF_027172205.1 Podarcis raffonei
AAACTGTTCTTAACCTGAAGCACCACTTTAGCTAATGGGGCCTCCTGCTGCCACCGTGCCGCCGGAGCGTGATTTCTGTTCTCATCCTGAAGCAAAGTTCTTAACCTGAGGTACTATTTCTGGGTTAGCTGAGTCTGTAACCTGAAGCGTATGTAACCCAAGGTACCACTGTATATATCTATGCCTCAAATAAGACTTCTTAATCCCATATCCAGTGCTTGCAGAATATCAGGTTCTGTTTTCCTCTCTCCAAAAGATGACCTGGAATGCAGTACTCCCAGCAGGGAAATTTATGAAACAACTCTGTACAGTGGTATCTCGGTTTATGAACTTAATCCGTTCTGGACGACGGTTCTTAAAGCGAAACCGTTCTTAAACTGAGGCGCGCTTTCCCAAATGAGGCCTCCCACCACCGGTGCCCTTTCACATTTCGGATTCCATTCTTAGGTAAAGTTCACTAACTGGAACACTACTTCCAATTTTGCGGAGTTCGTAAACCAAACCATTCATAAACAGGGCTGTGCTTAAACAGAGGTACCACGGTACTTGTATTAAGGCACTGCTATGTTAGGTCCGTATAGTTAAAGCTATGGTTTTCCCAGTAGTGATGTATGGAAGTGAGAGCTGGACCATAAAGAAGGCTGGCCGCCAAAGAATTGATGCTTTTGAATTATGGTGCTGGAGGAGACTCTTGAGAGTCCCATGGACTGCAAGAAGATCAAACCTCTCCTTTCTTAAGGAAATCAGCCCTGAGTGCTCACTGGAAGGACAGAGCCTGAAGCTGAGACTCCAATACTTTGGCCACCTCATGAGAAGAGAAGACTCCCTGGAAAAGACCCTGATGTTGGGAAAGATGGAGGGCACAAGGAGAAGGGGACAACAGAGGACAAGGTGGCTGGACAGTGTTCTCAAAGCTATGAACATGAGTTTGACCAAACTGCGGGAGGCAGTAGAAGACAGGCGTGCCTGGCGTGCTCTGGTCCATGGGGTCACAAAGAGTCGGACACGACTAAACAACAACAACAACAACAACGTTGGCGGAACAGCCTCTAGTGCATGTTCAGCCAGGGAGGAAGAAAAACACAAGTACAGTGGTACCTTGGTTTACGTTACCTTCAGGTAATGTAATTTTGAGTTACGAATGCAGAAAACCAGAAGTGTATACGCACAGAAGCGCTCTATCACACCGCGCACATGTGCAGAAGTGGCACCTCCAGATATGGACTTTTTGGGGTAAGTACAGACCCCTGGGACAAATTAAGTTCGTATCCAGAGGGTCCATTGTCCAAAATACAAAAACGGTGACCCGGAAAACTCTGCTAACGGCAATCGATCAGGGGCCAGCCAAGGAGAAAACAGCAGGCATGCTGCCATTGACCCTGGAAACAATTCCAGCGAGAACCAATGGCCACATGCCACCCACAAATGGAGGAAGCCAGCAAACTCAGTGATGATGGAGACATGCCTTGAGTATCACCCTCACACAATCCACGAAAGATGCCACATTGTGTCTGCTCCAATGCCACAGCTGTAAAGTTGCACCTTCAACTGGGGTCAGGAGGGCTAGGATCCGTGTGCTCATGCCTTGTGTCACCAAAGTCCCACCCAATTACTCTAACTCATTTTAGCTGTTCTGCTGGTGTTATCCATCACAATAGTAGTAACATGTGGCATTCTGCTGGCATGGTGGGGCTTTCACAAAATCCGAAAGCCCTACATCTGCCAAACCTCCAGAACAGGATTGCATGTTTAGATTATTCAGAGTACAATGGATGGAAAGTAACTTCTAACGTGCTGATGTGAACATGTTAAAATAAGACCTGATGCAGTAATTCAGGCCTCACGTCTCACGCCCAAGTCTGTGTAGTTGATAATCTCATTTAAAATCTACTGCAATTATCAAATTAGCGGTGAAGATTTATCATGCTTCAAAGTAGCAGATTAGATTTAAAACACACACTAATACACCTTGCCTTTAAAAGTTGCCCACTGAGTTATAAACAGCAATTCCCAAAGATGTCACCTTATTGTAAGACAGATATAGCACTTATTTTTGGCTGGGTCATGCTTGATTGGGAGTCATTTATTTCAGTAGGAAATATTTCCTTTTCAAAATACTTCAGTTTGGTTGACTGTGTCCTTTCTAAATCATTGTACACACACACTTAAGACTGCTTCCCTTTCTCTCTCCCTCTCCATATAGTCAATTACTCAGTGCTTATTAGAAATGGCAGTGAGTAGGGTCTGCAACCTCAAAAATACTCCATTTCATTTCCCCCTCACTGTTCATTCCCCCCTCCACATAAAGTCAGCGGTCCATGGCCAATGCATGCAGATTCTTTACTGGACTGTTTTGAGAATCCTCCCGTTCCAAAATTCTTTTCTAAAAGGTTTTGTTGATCTTGGTTCGGATAATGTTGAAGTCTATTAAAGTTTACACTTATCCTGCTCATTCAGATCATTGCCAGTACCACTGGCAACCGTTCTGAATAATTTCTTTAGTTGGGCATTTCAGCTTGTGTTCCATTAATACAACAGGGATCTGAGGATTTTGGGGGGAGAGGGGTGGACTACTGTAAAACATTCCCAATATTCCAAGCATGACTGAAGACAACCACACAGATATTATTAGAGTTATGTCAATACTACTCAGTTACGCAGGTGGTCCCACAGAGAACCTTTTTGTGTTCGAACTGTAACAACAGCAACAAATTAAATGCAGTTTTGTTCTGAAAACACAAAGAGTTGTCAGGTGCGATTCCAAATATGTTTACTTACAAAGAAAAAACAAAGGTTTCAATGGTACATACTCTTTATTACACAGCCTTGAAATAGGATTCTATTTTGTCCACTGTCCAGGGGTGATTTACCTTTATCTATTTTTAATTTCACATTACTATGTGAAGTAACTTTAAAGGGGATTAAAAAAAATTTTTTTTAAGGCTACTGATTGCTGACAAGCTTCTTTTAAGAAGTGTCCTTAGTTACCTGCTGGGCTTAAAATGAAAGCCTTAACTGGACATCTGTTCCAATGCTATTAACATGGAGATTAAAAAGGAGGCCAGAGAAAGGCATTTATTATAGTGAAGATAGCTTTGTTCTGCAGAAATGGGTTAATTTTTGTGTTGGCTCATATTAAATACACCTGTATGTTTTCATAGTCAGAGTGAACTGTCTTTAAGACAACAACAGGCAGAACAAAAGGGGTGGCATTTCACAAAAAGAGAATCGCAACTGATGTGTTATCTATGCACAAACCAGAAATACTTTGCCCATCCCAGTATTATTGGCCAAGCCTGCATTTTTGCCCGAAGCATTTGCTAAATAGCACTACATCTGCCTATGCAAAATATTGCAAGAGCCATAAAGAGGTTATTTTTGTTTTACGATCTAACCCAGGTTTGCATTGAAAGATCAATGAGAAATAAACAGCTACTGAATTTCTGCCCCCTCCCAGTATTGAAGGGGCACAGAGACACCCCCACCTCCCATATATCGCAGCTCAGTGCCCAGAAGAGAAAGGGAAGGGGGCGAGAACAAAATCTTACTTCTACCTTAGCCAAGGACCACTTCTTCTTCCGCACTCAATTACTTCCACCAGCAAGACCCCTCAACTATAAACAAGGCAGCTCCAAACCACACTTAACACTAGCGCAGTGTTTAAGGCGAAGCTAAACAGCCGAAAGCCCCGCTGCCAGGGTCAATTGCATGAGAGTCCTAATTGTAAGCTTGACATCAACTTACCACCCACAGCAGGCAGGAGGAGGCAAAGGTTAGAGCAGCAGCTCTGTCAAAACGTCACTATGACTGCCGGGTTTCGCAGAAAAGGCCTGATCACTACAACCAATATAGTGTTCCACTGGCATTTTTTTTCCGGGGGGGGGGGATATGGGGAAGAAACCGAAGAACAAGGCATCATGCACAGCACCCCATGCTTGGCGCCTCCAGCAGCCCTGCCAATCAGGTATTCTCCTATTGCTTCCTTTAAAAACAATTTCATCTCTCCCAGGCAAAGAACACAGAGGGGAAATGACATCTAAGTTGGGACTCTCTCAGTTTATCACGTTGAAAATAAACTCAAGACGCTCCTATAAACACCACATCTATCATCAACGCAAGTTTAAAGAGAGCTCATTTTATCAGAAGGTATTTATTTTGCTTAATCCTTTCCATTTATGAAAGTTGGTCCTTTTTAAAAAAACAAAACTTATTTCTTGTTGGATTTCTTGATATTCAATTCACATGTCTAAAGAGTTATGGCTGCCATAGCAAGAAAGTGCAATGTTTCACCACACTAGTGAGCAGTAATTACTTCTTCTTTTTTTAGTGAAACTGTGCACAAGTTGCAGGTCTGGAATTTTCCTAAGTGTTAGAAAAAGTTCTACATTCTACACAGCATTAAAAAGAAAGAAAGAATTTGGCCTTGTGGCTGTTATCAAACACAATAGGCAGCTAAAATGCTAGGGGGAAATGCTAATTTTCAGTATGCAATTATTGTTCTCAAGTGACCCACCTGCTATTTTTTTGACCTGCTAATTGATCACTAGGTTAGCAGCAACATTCCCAACCCCACCCCACACAACTGCAAACACACATACACACACACTTCACTGAGATGGTTCTCAGATTGCTTCACAATTTTTGTGTCTGCATTTATTCCCCCCCCCCCAAGCCCAAGGATAGAAGTGTTGTGCTTAATTGTGCCTCCTTGCTATGCATATGCAGGAAACCTTGAAGGAATTTTCTGATCAAATTTTACTCTTTCCATATTTAAAAGAGCACAATATGGGCATATTCAAGTTCTTGCCGTGATTTTAAACGCACAATCCATGCAGGTAACTGAGAGAAATTGTTTTCAGACACCCACCAACACTTTCTGCTACTCTCTCTTTTCTATTATTAAATGAACTTCCAGGAAAATAAAGTTCTACCTAACAATATGAAAGGAAAGTGAAGATCTTCATCACATTTCTTCTTTGTCTGAGAAAGCTCCTACACCCTCCACGCTGTTTTGTAGAGAGTGCAAGTTTAAATGTGAGGACGCACAGATCCAAACCCCTACTCAGCTACACAGCTCAGGAGGGTCTTGGGCAAACCATGCCTGTCCTACCTCACAGGGCTGTTCTGCAGCTAAATACAGGAGGGCAGGCTACACTTTGGTACCAAGCAACAATATTCCTTCTTGGGTTTCATTTCCCTCTCCCCTCATTCCTAACACCCAACCCCTCTCCCTCCGCAACTAACAATGCATTTAGAGAATACAAAAAGCTACCTTCTATTTGTCACATCACTAGCTCAGTGTTGTCCACAGACCGGAAGCAACTGTTCAAAGTTTCAGGCAGGGTTCTTGACTTTCATCCCTATGTGCATGCAAAGCAGACGCTCTTCTATACCTGACATTTGTTGCAAAACCTTTGTGCTTTCTTTCCAGGAAAGTGGCGCTTGTTGGGTATTTTTGGACAACAGAAGACAAAAAAAGCATTCCCTGGCACTTTAAAGGACCACAGCCTGTTTCACCAATGCAAAACCATCCAATGAACTCAGTAGCTTCGCTATCAAAGTCCGCATTCTTTTAAAGTAGTGGAGATTCCTGCATCGCATGGGGTTGGACTAGATGACCCTGGGGTGTCCCCTTCCAATTCTATTATCACACTTGCAGCAAAAAAGGCCAAGAAATAGCTACTCTTCTGAAACAAAAGAAATGAATAAGTGACTTAGCACAGAGCGGCTTCCACACAGCTCTTGCTAGTTTGCTTTATGGGACGGGGGAAAAAAGAGGACAAATCTCTCAATCCAGACACCAAGCAGACTAAGGCCTGCCTCACTTCGCCCCAAGGGCACCACGGACACATTCTCAGTTCCAGGGAAGGCATCCCGAAACAGCTTTAGGAGGCAGATTTAATCTAGCCCCTAAGAACCATCAATAGCAGCAAAAGGGAAATATAAACATATGGGATTATTGTGACCAGCTAAGTTTTACCCACTGATAGGAAAGTTAGCCATGTGTGCATCTCATTTCAGCGGGTCGAGCGCCCAACTAAAAACCGAAAGAACCTATAAAGAGAAAATGCGTTTTTTCCAGTACCGGCGGCGCATCTCCGGCAGAGCCCCCTGGGTGGCGCTAGAGAGCAACTCTCCCAGGCAACCTCCCGCGCGCCCTCGCCAGAAGTTACCTTCAAACAATTCCGCGCGAGTTAAAAGAGTGTTTTTACTACGGATAACGCACTCGCGCGTTAGTGGCACGCGGGGCTGCTTCTTCTTCTCCTCCTCCTCCGCCCTGCCATTATTTCCTCCCCTAGTTACAGAGCTCTGCAGTATCGGAATCCAGTAATGCTGAAGGCTTCGTTGGTGCAAAGTTAAGTATTGCTTGATCGACGTTTCCCACTTAAAAAAATAAGTATTATTTGCAATCCAGGTGCCTGCAGCGGGAAAGGGGCTCCTCAAAAGTCATAATTCCCTGATAACCCTCTTGTTTCTTCTTCCCCGCCCCGCCTTCCCGGAGCGCGCCACTCCGAGGGAGTCATTAACCCTTTTGTTTCAAGGGAGCCCCCCGGAGGTGATTCCCCAGCTGCGGGCAGAGATTTACACGGAAGAAACATCACCTCCAGTGGCCGCCCCGCCCCGCCCCGCTCCATCCTAAGCACATGCACAAAGGAAAAACAGTCATGCATTAAACATGGGATTTATTGCCTTCTGGCCAGCTTGCCGTTTTCTTAAATCACCATTAACCGGACTCAACAATCGCACATTTGGGCTCGAAAGAAAAGAGGCCGAGGACCGCGGGAGAAAAGCCCCCCACACCTCCTGCGGGTCGCGAATAGCACCGTCCCCTTCCCACACACCCCGCAAATATACAGTACATTGTTATCGAGTATTTCCATCCATGGGGGGGGGGAGTTTTCCCGGGGGGGGGGTTCTTTTGAACGAGTTACCCCTCACCTTTCCAAAAAAAGGCACAATATGCACTTTCAAGATTGCATCCTAATGTTTCCATTCGCCCCTGAACAACTACTTTAAAACAAATCTGCAAGTTATGGAACTGTATTTCATCTAAGTCATTGTGAAAACTAATTTTATTCCCGAAAGGCTCGACTGCTCCCCCAACTTGAATTGCAAAGGTTCGGGTTTGCATCGATAAACCAATCTTAATACCCCCCTTTCAATGCTTTATTGCACTCATCCTCCGATTCGTGTTCTTTATTTAATAAAAGGGAGTCGAAATCAAGCTTTCTACGTCCGCCTTGCTACCGGCGAGGCTCCCCAAAACTCCCATCCCGGTCTCAACTCCTCGCACCACCCAGGAATTTAAAGCCCTCCGCTTCGCCTTCGAGCGAGTTCTGCCAACATCCCCTTTGCTCCGCGCTGAACATCCACACGCAGCCCCTCCCTTGATCAAGGAGATCCGGAGAGGTAAAAGCCAGCAAATTTCTTTTTTTCTATAAAAGGGGAAAAAAGTCACGAAGCACCGGCGATAGAAGAGAAGGAAAGGGGGGAGAAGAAGTAGCAGAAATGAGAGAGGAGGCGCCCACGAGTTCTGGAAGATTGTTAAAAAGATCTCTCCCTTTTTGCTCACCCCCCACCCCCAACACACCATATTAGCTCACCGGAGTTATTTTAGGAAGTCGGAAATCAAAGATGGCTGGAGGTCAGGCTACAAAAGGTCCCGAGTGATTGCGATCTCTCGCTCGCTCTCCTCCCTCCGACCCCAACACCAAGATCGTCCCAAAGTTTTTGGTGCACAGGAGCGGAGAGAGGAAGAGACTCATCCAAATAAGGAAAGAGATGGAAGGGTGGGGGAAAATATTCAACCCCCCCGCCAGCCAGCCTTGCATTACAAAAGGTGTTGCTCTCGCCTATGCCCCATCCCTCCCAGAAATATTTCCTGGAGGGGGGGGGAGGAGGAGGAAAAATGAGTTACCTTCCAGCAACATCCATTGGGATTTAAGGACGAGATTGTCCCACACAATGGAGTGGGGTGGGGTGTTGATGCTAAAGAGATCTTAGAACCACCATAGAAACTTTTCCGCCCTGGTGCGGGGTGGTGGTGAAGTCCCACACACTACAAAAGCCTGAGTTGTTGTCTTTTTCAATAAAAATATATGTATTGAGAGTTCATCCTCCCCAAAGCTAAAGTGATCAGAAGCCAGGTCCAACACTGATTTTTTTTTTGGGGGGGGAGGAGGAAGAGAGAGAACGGGTCCCAACCTAGAATATTAAAATTATTATTAATAATAACAATAACAACAGGAGCACGCACATTATCCGATCCGTTCCTGCCGCCGTTAGAAATAAAGGTGGGATAAAAGTGGTCCAGATTCCGAAAGGAGGACGCAAGGATCGCGAACCAGCAACCCCCAGCGCGCAACGTTGGGAGAAAGACCCCCTGGCACAAAAGCGACCTCTCTTTCTCTCTTCCCACCCCCCGTCCCCTCCCCCGCAGATCCGATTCCCTCGTCGATTTCTTTTGCCCATCAATTAAAGTTAGCGACTGACCCGCCAGGTCCGGCGGTGTCGCCCTTACCATTTGCTGCGCGCGGGGCTCGCTGCTCGTCCGAATGGATGTGCTGGGGCTTCGCCTGCTTGCGCCTCGACATGGTGCACCCGCATCGGGAGCAAAATAGTAGCAATTATTTTCTTCTTCTTCTTCTTCTTCACAACAAATTCCTAGAGTTGGGAAATTACTCCCCTGGACCGGAATGCGCATGTCAGAGTAATTATGATTATCAATAATGCATTGCGATTTATCATGGGTCCCTGACAGCTGATTGGCCTGAGTCCAAGAGCTCACAGATTATTCAAATAAGGTCCATTGATCAGGGCGAAGAAGGGGACGCCGGGCGTTGTAGTCTCGGGCCGGCCGCTGGGCTCGCCCATGTGATGGAAGCGTGCGCGCTGAGTCCGGGAGCGCAAGGCGCGCAGAGGAGCTTTGGCGTAGCGCTTTCGAGCGCCTGATTGGATCAGATGCCCTTTAAGGGGAGCGAAGAGGCGCACGGAGCGTCCCGAATCCATCTTTGCAAGTAAACAAACAACCAGCCAGGCTCCTCCGGGGCAGTCGGAAGAGAACAATCCCTCTGCGCTCTCTCTCTCCTTTTAATTGCCTTTTTTAAAAGTTAGGGTTTCCCCCACTTTGGTTCAGAATCCCGAAAAACACTATCAAGCGGAGGAAGGATTTAATTAGTCCATCTCCCACGCATTAAATCAAAGAGAAGTGCTCCTTCTGGCACAGAAGGAAACATCCTCGCACGCAGATTGATCCTTTCGCTGAGCTCAATGTTGAGACATGCGCGTTTACTCGGAAGTCAGGTCCGCTGAGTCCGGCGGGGGGGGGGGGCTTGCTGCTGCGTGAGTTGCGCGCAAAACTGCAACTTTACTTCCAGAGAAGGGTCGTAAGCATAATCGCATACATGTCTCCTCGCAAGGAAATACCACTTATTTTAAGGAGGATAAAGGATCATCTGGAATTAATGGAAGTGGATTTTATATGGGGAAGGAGCAAGGGGTTTGGGGGTTCCTATTGCCATCAATGTTGTGGGGAAACTTGAAAGAACTTGAAGCCATGCTTCTGCATGAACCTGATACTCTCAGGTTAATATTCCAGTTTTAAGACCAGTGTACAGTGGGGGCAGGTATGCTACCTTTGATTTCAGAATTGTTGGAAGTTACTTTGTAGAGCCTAAAAAGCAGCAAATACTGTGGCATTTTGACCCAAAACAGTTTTTGTGGAACAGGGGGGTACTGTCAGCTGGTTAGAACCTCACAGACAGTAAGCAAAGACCAATAATAATACAGTAATGTACATACTTCTTTTGAGTGCCCCAAGATGTTTCACAGACACCATCCTTACAACAGCCCTGTTATGGTAGAGGTCAAGCCTTAATTTTTATTATATATTGTGTCCTGTCTATCCACCTCCAGCAGATACTTGCTGATCAATGAACTTTGGATTTGAGTTCATATTCCATCTGTTCCATGGACTCACTCTGTGGCCTTGAGCAAATGGAAACGATGGAATGACAGAACTAGTGGAGTCTGAGGAGATGAAAACACAGAAACTGTAAATGGTAGATAGATAATGCATCTTGCTGGCAAAGCCCCTAAATTGAGATTGCTGCATTGCATGGGATTGGACTCGTTGGCCATCAGGGTCATAGTGAAATATTTTTGCACTTAGAGATGCAGTGCAAATGTACTCTTCACCCTGAATTATATATATATATGCACACACTTTGCCTTGAATCTTGGGAATAACACATTTAAGTGGCAAAATGCATGTGTGACATGAACATTTGTGATTGTTGTTGCTAAGTGGATTTAAACTACTCGGCTTTTGCAAAACAGACACAGAAATGGCAAGTGGAGCCATTCTCCTCATTTATTGTGGGGGAGTCCAAATGCTGAAGCATTTATGCAGTATTAAGAACTGATGCATTTAATATTTTGCCATTTAAACCCTGGTGCTCTAAGCAAATGAGTTGGCTCAAGACTCACACAAACTAATAAACCTTCAGAGAATAAAGCCTGAATGGGATTACTCTAGTCTATGGTAAGTGTCTGGAGGATTGTGATTTAGGGGCACAATCACAGGCGTGAGTTTACTAGGGACGGCATTACAGATTTTTAATTCAAAATACAACTCAGGTTGCAATATCCTGCCCCTGAAAGTAAGCCTTGGAAATGGGACTTAACTTCTGTGCTGTGTATAAGACTATGTTGTTTATCATAGTTGTTTTTGAATCAGTTTCAGTTAATATGATAACATAAATCTGGTTAATAAGCTGAGAGGGTAATAAATATTTCAAAATAAAACAAAATAAAATGGGAAAACAAACAAACAAACAAAACTACAGGTTTTCCCCTTTGCAGTGTTGTGTCAAGTCTTATTGAAGATGATTTGATGAATGGCTGTGCTAGATCTAAAGAGAGCCCTGGAAAACAGAACTTTGCAAACTCATGCAGAGCATGGCTATTAGTGGTTCGAATCCTTGCAACGGGGTGAGCTCCTGTTGCTTTGTCCCAGCTTCTGTCAACCTAGCAGTTAGAAAGCACACCAGTGCAAGCAGATAGATAGGTACCACTGCGGTGGGAAGTTAAATGGTATTTCTGTGCACTCTGGCTTCTGTCAGTGTCCTGTTGTGCCAGAAGCGGTTTAGTCATGCTGACCCCACAACCCGGAAAGCTGTCTGTGGACAAGCCCTGGCTCCCTCGGCCTGAAACGAGATGAGCCCCACAACCCCATAGTTGTCTTTGACTAGACTTAACCATCCAGGGGTCATTTGCCTTTAACTTTACCTTTGCCTTATTAGTGTCCCTTTGGGTGGAATCCTGCAAATAGCCAACTTGAGCTCCTCTTAGAACTCTGCTGAAGTCAATATTAGGACATGTGCAGAGGTCTGCTGATTCATTTTCCTCTGCTTGCTCAACTTCCACCATGGGAGTGGATTCACATTCAAGAGCTGTAAGCTATCCTCTGTGATGGGCATTATTTGCATAATGAAGCCTTTCCCTTTCCATTGTAAACTCCTCTTTTGGGATAGCAACCTTGACTTTTAGCTAGCATTCATCAGATGCTGCAGCTTCCTTGAAAGATGGCTAAATATTAGGTGGGTAATCAGGAAATGCGCTTGGCTGGGAAGAATGGTGCACTGAATGTGAGACGTAAAGTAGCATACATGCTCCCCCTCCAAAATTTCTCCTCACGACAGCCCTGTGAGGTGGGGATTTGAATCTTGGAGCTGTAGCCAACAAAGCCATCCAATTAGCACAATGACTTTTCTCTGTGCAAGGGGACTTCCTCTCACTGTATGCCCCCTCCATCTGCTCCAGTGGGATGAGAGAATTCCTAAAAAATATTGGGTGGGGCGTGAGGAGAGGAGAGGGAGCCCTATTAAGCAGGTGGCAGTCCTCACGCTTTTGCGACAATTGTCTCCGCAGTCTTGGTCAAACACTCTATGTGAATTAATATACTGCTTGATGCCAAAATAGATTTCTAAGCGGTTTACAAGGGTTAAAAACAATGACATAAATATTACAATACAAATATCCATAATTAAAATATGCAGGCAAACAATCCCACTCTTAACTTCTACATTGCATAGACTTTCAAGGCAGAGGCGTCATTTAATAATAATAATTTGTCCTGACATGTTACCAAAAGCGGACTTATGTAACCCAATTGGATGTGTGTCAGTCTGCAATAAATCTACAACTCTGAATTCACCTTCTCTCAGCAGCCAACAATTTATTTCAAATTGTTCCCATGATTTCAGTATCTACCAATCTTTGTGCTACTTCGTTAGATACCACACAGTATACATAGCACTTTAGAGGGCAGTATAGAAAGTGTTAGTTTGTTTTAATGTGTGTGTGTGTGTGTGTGTGTGTGTGTGTGTCTGTCTATCTGTCAATATCAAAGCCAGACTAGGAAAAATATACGTATATTAAAGTGTCCAAATACAAAACAAAAAAATATATTTCTCTGTGTAATAAAGAATCAACCTGTGGAACGCATTGTCACAGGATGTTGTTACAGACATCAGCCTTAACAGGATCAAATGATTACATCAGTTGCTAATAGCCTTGTGTTAACTGCAAAATGAGTTGCATTTTTATTGTCAGCATACTTTATCCACCAGATGCTAGGGATTAGGCTCACCATCATGCTGCTTTATAATCCTCCTTGAGGAATCTGTCTGCTGCTTGAGAGACAGCAAGAAAAATTCCATTCAGTTTTGAAGGAACCAAAGAAAGTGCCGGGATTTAAAATACCCCTGGGGAAGAGTTCAAAACAGCACAGAACTGTGTTGAGTTTTCCTCAATAAAAGGGAAGCCCATGGCACCAATGGGCTGTCCTCTTCTGATCACTTATGATAAGATAAACAGGATGCAGAGATGTATGGACCACAGGTTGCACTCAGTGTGGTTCTCTTTATTACACACTGTAGGCTTGGGCTTCATGTCCACGGGGAACACCTGCAGTTTGGGGAGTTGGGTGAGGGGCTGCTGCTGCATGCTAGTTTCTGAGAGCAAGCAAGCAGCTACAAACCATAGATCAGGGGTAGCCCCCCCAGATGTTACTAGGTTCCAACTCCCATCAGTCCCAGTCAGCATGCCCAGTGGTCAGGGATGGTGGAAGTTACAATCCAACAATGTCTAGAGACCACCACATTGGCTACCACTGATCTATGGCTTGTAGCTGTTCTAAAGTGCTCTAAAACATTTGGAACCAGCCTATGTTGAATCTAGGAAGGAGATGTTCTAATCCAGGATGCTGGTCCTTATGTGCTTGAACCAGCCCTTGTTAAACAGCCACTCCCAAATATTCACATGCTCCGAAGTAAGGAAGGAAGGAAGGAAGGAAGGAAGGAAAGAAAGAAAGAAAGAAAGAAAGAAAGAAAGAAAGAAAGAAAAAGACAGACCTGGGAGGCCCCCTAACTGTAACAAATTAACACAGACTGATGAAATTGACTTGTATCAAGAATATGTGTAAAGCAGTGATGGCCAAACTTGGCCCTCCAGCTGTTTTGGGACTACAATTCCCATCATCCCTGACCACTGGTCCTGTTAGCTAGGGATGATGGGAGTTGTAGTCCCAAAAAGCTGGAGGGCCAAGTTTGGCCATCACTGGTGTAAGGGAATGCTCTCATTTCAATCTGCATTGACATGCAAGGCTGCCAAGTGTTGACCCAGAGACATTGCACTTCTCTTTAAGAACTCAGAATAGTCTTTCTAAATTCAGCAGAATGCTCCTCTCTTCTTACTGTGTTCTTTCCTGGCTGGCAATTTTTGCTACTCCTCTTCAGGGAAGGGATGTGGGTCCAGCGTAGAGCAAGTGGTTTGCATGCATAATATGCCAGGTTCAATCCCTGGCATCTCCAGGTTGGGCTGGCAAATACTTCTGTCTGAAATCTTGGAAAGCTGCTGTCGGTCACTGCAGATAATACTGAACTAGTTGGAGACAGGCAGCCAAGGCGTGTATCCATAGCAGTGAGCAGAACATGAATGACCGCTGGTAAGAGCACACAGAGAAGAAATGTCATGGTGCATCTGCAGCAGCACAACCAGACACCTTCATCTGCCTCAGCTGCAACAAAGCCTGTCTCTCCCTTATCTGTCTACAGTCACAGCAGGTGCTGTGGCCTTCCAACAGTTTGACCTCACCCCCAAAGGTGCATTCTCTCCATCGTCTCCCAAGATAGATGCCAACAACAACAACCATAGATGAACCAATTGTTTGTTTGTTTCGGCAGTTTATATACTCTTTAACAACATCGTTTCTGAGATGGCCACATGACCCAGAAAACTCTGTTGTCAAACGCCAGCTCCCTCGGCCTGAAGGCGAGACGAGCGCTGTACCCCATAGTCACCTTTGGCTGGACTTTACCTTTTACCTAATTAAAAACAGCTAAGTACCTGACTATCAGAGACACTTCTCTTCTGCATTTCATTTCTGGTATTTTAATAGATAATTTATTTTGTAATGTATATTTTAACGGCTGGTTTTAGTTTTTTCCAAGTTGACTTGGGTTTAGCTTCTTTTATTGACCATTTTAATGTTTATTTTATTTAAAACACTTAGAGGGTTTTTTTAAAAGTAAATGATATATACATTCTGTTGAAATAAAAATGAAATAAAATTTCCCTCAGGTGTCCGTTTTCACACTTCTGTCATATAGCTCTGTATATATGTACCTGCAACTCAGAATAACATTCACGCATCTGATGAAAAGCTTCTATCATAATAAATTTGTTAGGCTGTAATCCCAACCCCACTTCACTGGGAGTAAGTGCCAATGAATTCAATAAAGTTTAGGATTGTACTAAGTCTTTTAAGTTACCATGAGATCCTTTGTGGTTTTTCCTACAATGAGAGACTCACACAAGAGTATCCTTATACATGCTGCTGTTTATTTGCTTTGCTTTTTAAAATTTAAATGCTGTTAACAACTCAACAATCATTTCGCACAGAATGCACTCTCCCCCCAACACACACATTTTTGTGGGGAAAGAAATTACACAAACCTAACAGGATCTGAAGTGAGATCTGGAAAAGACGGATTCCGGGAGCCCATCTTTCTGTAACAGATAGCTCAAGAGGTCTATAGGATCTGTAATATTTTGAAAGACACTCTGACTGGCTCCACTGCCCCCAGAAGAATGACAAGTATGTGGGTGAGGCAGGTAAACAAACAAATGCCGGGATGTTTGTTAAAATGCCCAGGCGTTTCATCTCATCCAAAGTAAACATCATCAGATCTATTTTTCACAGTATGAAGCAACAGCTTGCGTTCCAGGTGGAGGATGGGATCTGTGAGGCAAAGGGCCCCGATTTGCTCCAGGAATAAGGCTCCAACATTATTTTTGGAGGTGCCTGGAGCTGTAGCAACATAAGGAAATTGCCTTAGTTAGATAACTGCTTCATCATTGCCTACCTGGTGTACATTCTGGACTTCAACTCAGCCAGCATGGGACCAGCTTGGATCTGGGTCCAAGCTTCTAGTCAGTTATGATGCTCTCTGAGTGACTTTGGTTCAATTTGCCATGTAGCATGGGGCCTAGATTGTTGGTGAGGGAAAGCACTCAGACACAGCACTTTAAATTGTGGACCTGTGCTTAGGAAGCACAGGGCAAAAGGTAAGTTTGGCTGAGCCCTGAGTCACAAAGCTCATGGGGTGACCTTGGGAGCAATCACTGTCTCTCCGCCTCACTACCAAGGAAATATAATAAACGAATAGATGGAGAACCTGCCCAAGTGACGCTGGCATAAAACCCCCACATATACACTAAGTATTACCACTCCCTTCTCTCTCTCCCCATCTCTTCCTCCTTCCTCAGCCTTATTCTGTATACAATGGTACCTCAGGTTAAGTACTTAATTCGTTCCGGAGGTCCGTACTTAACCTGAAACTGTTCTTAACCTGAAGCACCAGGTTTCTGTTCTCATCCTGAAGCAAAATTCTTAACCTGAAGCACTATTTCTGGGTTAGTGGAGTCTGTTACCTGAAGCGTATGTAACCCGAGTTACCTCGGGTTAAGAACTTAATTCGTTTTGGAGGTCCGTTCTTAACCTGAAACAGTTCTTAACCTGAGGTACCACTTTAGCTAATGGGACCTCCCGCTGCCGCCGCGCTGCTGCCACACAATTTTTGTTCTGATCCTGAAGCAAATTCTTAACCCGAGGTACTATTTCTGGGTTAGCGGAGTCTGTAACCTGAAGCGTCTGTAACCCAAGGTACCACTGTACAACACTAATGTCTCACTTCAAATGTAAAAAAAAAGACTACAACCAGAAAAAGAGACAATGCACATACTTTTGTAAAGCAAGAAAATATTTTTTTTAAAGGATTGCTATGAGGACAAAATGGGAGGGGGAGAACTTGTCATGCCAATCAGAACTCCTTGGACAAAAGTAATATGTGTATAATAAATAAATAAATTAGCAAATAGCTATAGCAAAATTAGGGACAGGACTGTTGGGTGCACTTTTCTGTCCTTCACACATTTGCTGAATGCAATGTGTGTGTGTGTGTGTGTGTGTGTGTGTGTGTGTGTGTGTGTGTACCAGCCTGTAATCTGTAACTATTCAGGGTCTTTTAAGCTCCCATGGTATCTTTGAGATCAGGGAAGCTAAATGCTCCTGAGATGTGATACATTACTCACATGAACAAACATCCCCCAAGAATGAATAGAGCGTCCTAAAGTAACATCTAGACCGGCTCTAATAGCCTCTGGAGGACTTCTTAGGATGGCTTTGAAACATGTTGTTTTACCTGACCTGCGGCTCAGTTTGTTTTGTTATTATTATTTTATTAAGCACAATTTGTATATATTGCCTTATAAATTGTTTGTGGGGTGGGGTTTACAGAAAACAATCCTCATTAAAAACAGACATTAAAAACAGTGGATACAACAACATTATCAAAAATACAGATAAAATCACCAGTTTGGAGCAGATGTCCAGGTCCCCATTCAGTAAAATAGTCAGGAGGGTGCCCCCCCCCTAAAAACACACACACAGCAGGGCTGGTTTATCACATTTGGAAGTAAGTGCATCTGCATTACTAAAGAAGAACTCTCCACACACAAACACCTGTAAGATTATTCAGTCCAAAGTCCAAAACAACCTAACTGCAGCACAGCACTACCCCCAAAGGACTAAAATAGGATAAAATGGGATAACCATGTATTACCCAAGCTCCTTGGAGGAGAATATTCCAACCAGCTAAACATAAGAAGAATATGATTATTACTGTGCCTAAGTTTGAACATATTGCCTGTGAACTACACGAACAGCCGTGTCGTATTAGGAATACAGTGGTACCTCGGGTTACATGCGCTTCAGGTTACAGGCTCCGCTAACCCAGAAATAGTACCTCGGGTTAAGAACTTTGCTTCAGGATGAGAACAGAAATCGTGCTCTGGCGGCGCAGCAGCAGCAGGAGGCCCCATTAGCTAAAGTGGTGCTACAGGTTAAGAACAGTTTCAGGTTAAGACCTCCGGAACGAATTAAGTACTTAACCCAAGGTAACACTGTATAAGAAGCTGAACCAGACCCTTGGTCGATCTAGCTCCATATTGTCTGCAGTGAGTAGTTTTTATCTCTCCAGGGTTTCAGATGGGGCTTTTCTCACACCACATATTTAAACACTATTATACCACTTTAAAAGTCATAGTGAATCTTAGGAACTGCTGTTTGTGAAGAACGCAGGGAACTGTAGTGCTGTGAAGCCATCACCCTTAACAAACAACATTTCCCAGGTTTCTTTGGGAGTAGGAAGCCATGGCTGTTAAAGTGGAGTTAAGAGCACTTTAAATGTACGGTATTTGTGGGTGTGACACAGGGATTGGACCTGGGACCTCCTGCATGCAAGATGGAGGCTCAAGCACTGAGCTCTTTCCCATTCAGTTCCCCATAAGGGCTTTAGCCCAGTTGAAAAAAGTGTTTTAGTATCAGTCCTAGAATGTTTTATAGTGAGATGTAAGCTAAAAGGCACCACTGTTTAAGCCAATCTCATTCCTTTTGCTGACATAGCTTTTGCAATCATTTACATCTGAAAGAGACCTTGGATTGAGCAATGCTCTCTGCATTGGGTGGAAATACAAGGGAGGGGGGAGAAGGCTTGAAATATATTATGTCTTCTTTGTTTACTGACTTTTGTACTTCTCAATTTAATGTCTGAATGCCTGCAGCCACTAAACAGATCCCTGCCCCCATTGGTGAAACAGCATGCTGCAGAATACGGGCCACGCCTTTAAAACACATCCCCGCACCTCAAAGAATTCTGGGCACTGTAGTTTACCCCTCACAGAGTTACAATTCCCACCAGCCCTAGAAGCTACAGTGCCCAAAATTCTTTGAGGGGAAAGATGTGCTTTGATGGTGCTTTGGGGATATAATGTATATGCAGTTTCTAACAGGACAACCAGCCCATTAACTGCCCGGTTGGGTTTGTGTGAAATCCTGCCTAACTGAAGTTAACAGAAAAGAGCCAGAGTTATGCAGCGGATTGTTGTTGTTTAGTCGTTTAGTCATGTCCAACTCTTCGTGACCCCATGGACCAGAGCACGCCAGGCACTCCTGTCTTCCACTGCCTCCCGCAGTTTGGTCAAACTCACGTTCGTAGCTTCAAGAACACTGTCCAACCATCTTGTCCTTTGTCGTCCCCTTCTCCTTGTGCCCTCAATCTTTCCCAACATCAGGGTCTTTTCCAGGGAGTCTTCTCTTCTCATGAGGTGGCCAAAGTATTGGAGCCTCAGCTTCAGGATCTGTCCTTCCAGTGAGCACTCAGGGCTGATTTCCTTCAGAATGGATAGGTTTGATCTTCTTGCAGTCCACGGGACTCTCAAGAGTCTCCTCCAGCACCATAATTCAAAAGCATCAATTCTTCAGCGATCAGCCTTCTTTATGGTCCAGCTCTCACTTCTATACGTCACTACTGGGAAAACCATGGCTTTAACTATACGGATAGTGTAGGGTTATTGTTTTCATAACATCATAGAATTGTAGAGTTGGAAGGGACCACAGGGGTCATATAATCCAACCCCCCTTTAATGGTGGAATCTTTTGCCCAATGTGGGTCTTGAATCCATGACCTGACATAACCAGCTGACGTGGCCGTTGGCGGGAGGAGAGGATCAGGCTGTGCTGAGGGTGCCTGCATGAGGGTGCCTGGTTTGCGCCCCATCAAAAATTGTGCGCCCAGGGCCACAGCCCTCCTGGCACCCCCTTCGCCCCTACCTCCCTGACACAGCCAGCTGTCCCCTACCTGCTAGTTTTTATCTGCCAAGAGGGGCAAGGATCCAGTGCTCGAGTGAATGTGGCCGTATGATATCATGCAAGTAGAAACACTAGTAGTCTCCATGGCATTTCCTCATACCGTCTTCTTAGCTGGTGGAGAAACTAGTAACTAGCTCATAGGAAGAGGCCTTAAGTTCAATATTTGTGTTGCTCAAAATCTGCAGAAAACTGGACAAGATTAGTAATCACCTTGAGTATACTATAGGCTGACCAGAGGAGGTGGGGGGGGGAGGGACATTGCAATTTCCTGTATTTACTAAGCTTTCTTCATTCCCATTTTTTTTATATAGCTTGGCAATGATATATTGATTTTTGTGGGGTTTCTTTTAACAATTACAAAAGAAAAACTAAATTACTCATTGCAAAGGGGGGAAAACCTTCTTTGTGCCTCTTCTGGAAAAAGAAGCAGCCTTTTTGTGTTTGTGTGTGTGGAAGAAATACAAATGCATTAAACAAGGGAAAAAGAAAGAGAATAAGATGGAGGGATCAATACAGGGAATTTAGTGAAAAAGAACTTCTTGCACACTGTACTTTTAAAAAATGGAATAAAATCATTTTTCATATACTAAACACATTTGGAAACTTCTTTGCTCTGAAGTGCAATTTGAGTCCACACTAGGTTTTGTGTTTTATACAGCTGAGAACTCATCTTCTAAAAAGACTTGAGGTTACAGAGAATGACAACTTAGAGATGAGATTTGCTTTGTTGCTCTGATGCTGTTTCACCTGCTATGACAATGACTATTCCTACTAGTAAATTTATGGGAATGAAGAACAGGCACATTCCCTTATCTTGCCCCCAAACAAGGCAGCAAGATTGGTCACATTGCAGCAGGATTTGGTCCATCCGCAGCGGCACTGGTAACCCATCCATTTCAGAGTCCAGTTCATTCAAAACTCTTTTTCTTTTTTTCCTTCTTTTTATTAAAATGCAGTAAAATGACTACATACAAATTCTATAAAACAGAGAACACAGCACAAAGCAATAAATAGCAGTTCCAAATCCCAGATAATTCAAAACTTGCAAACCACTAAATGGCATGAGGACAGGTTGCCTAATTGATGGACTCTTCCCACGTTTAGCTATCTGGACCTTCAGAGACCTTCGCTGGGTTCACCTACTGAACAAAAGGTTGTATCCCAGTACGTTATTCTCCGAGTAGACCTGCTGAAATTAACCTAAATTACTCATGTATATTAATTTCAATGGGTCTACTCTGAGTAAGACTATCATTGGACACAGTCCATGGTGTGGTGGATAGCTTCTAGGGCAGGCATGGCCAAGCTTGGCCCTCCAGCTGTTTTGGGACTACAACTCCCATCATCCCTAGCTAACGGGACCAGTGGTCAAGGAGGATGGGAATTGTAGCCCCAAAACAACTGGAGGGCCAAGTCTGGCCATGCCTGTTCTAGGGAATGGACCTACAAGTGGTGGCACCCTATGTAGAAAATGCTCTCCTCAGAGAGGCTCGCCTGACATCTAACACCTGTGTCAAGTGAAGGACAAGGGAGGGGGCAGGACTTGCCATGGAGCATATTACCCAACTCTGTTCTCAAATAGATGGGAATGACCAGGAGGCTTAGGAGGGACAGTATGGGGATGCTGAGGACCCAGCATCTGCCTCCTAAGGTGGTTGCCTCACTTTGCCAAATGCTAGAGCTGGCCTTGTCCTTGTGATGCCTTTTCAGACACCATTTGAAATATCTCAAGGAGCTAAATTACTTGTTAAACTGTTCAGATTATTGGCTGGGTGGTAAGGAGGCTGTTACCACCCAGTTCCTGACTTCCCTGGTTTTAGTTTTCAAAAACAGTAGCTCAGGGGACCATCAGAAAGGGATGGAAGCCAGACTTCTTCTATACCCACCCTGTAATCTGAGCACTCCTTGCCAGAACTCAGATTCAAAGCCAGAAGCAGAGCCCTTCAGTGACACCCCCTCTCACCCAGGATATGACCCAGGAAACGGGGGAAGGGGGAAGATTTAGGAGCCGCAGTAGGATTTCTATTCCCTATGATGAAGTCATGCTTGGGGGATGGTGTAGGAAGGGGTATTGCCTAAGGACTGAAAGATTAGGCCATGTGTCATCCCATCCTAGGAAAACACCTGACCTTGTCATAATGAATGCAATCACCCAACACTTTTTTCTGCCTCTGCACTGTATGAAAATGACTGGATGCTGATTTTGCAAGACTTGCTCCGCAAGTGAATGTTTTGTCTGGCCTGAACATGAAGTAATGCTGAAAGTTCAGTTCGATGACTTGGAATTTTTTGTGAACATTAACTCTTAATACCAGTTGAGCCATCTACAATAATCAGCCCGCTGACTAATCCCGTGTGCTGCTCATTCATTTATTATTTCTGGGCACTCGGTACTATGCAAACACACGATAAAACACTGTCTTTACTTAAACAGCCAGGCCTTATATGGCAACGATTAGTCATCTATCAAATCTACACGGCTTCGGTCATCAGAAAGGTATCTGATTCCCTTTTATTTATTTTTTTGAGTGTCGTTTGCTACACTGCGAATGGATAATAAGCACCTACAAATAAACAGATTTTAAAGACAAATTATAAGCACAGATTTCACGAGAATATAGCATAATAATTTTAAGGACAAAATAAGCAACTATACCCTAACTTGAGCTCCTCCAGTATTGACAACTAATAAACAATTGAAGATAAAATCCTGCTCTCTTGCAGGGTGCAGAACACTAGCATAAATGAAAACAAAGCAGCAACTGACAGGGTTGGATTTGAAATCAGTGAGGGTAGGGAGCAAGGGGGAAAAGATTCAGGCCAGGGCTTAGCTGTCTTGTGACCATTATCAATCAATCAATCAATCAATCAATTATTAACAATAATTTATATAATTAATTGTTTACTAGACAGATGGCTTCCAAGCAATCTACAAAACATAAAAACCAATTGCACAACTTTGTTAAAATATAGGATAACTAAAAACACAGCACAATTAAAATGTGCCAATCTTTTTTCGCCATTTAAGACTATTACTGTTTCATTTACAGAAAGGTAGCCGTGTTGGTCTGCCATAGTCAAAACAAATTTTTTTTTCCTTTCCAGTAGCACCTTAAAGACCAACTAAGTTAGTTCTTGGTATGAGCTTTCGTGTGCATGCACACTTCTTCAGATACACTGGATCTGAAGAAGTGTGCATGCACACGAAAGCTCATACCAAGAACTAACTTAGTTGGTCTTTAAGGTGCTACTGGAAGGAAAATTTTGTTTTGTTTTGACTGTTTCATTGTGACGCCACCTTGGGCAACTAGAGGGATGAAAATAATAAACAAGCAACCGTATGGTCTACTCACAGGGTTATCTGCACAGAAAGCCCTGAGGAGAGTTGAATCACTTCTCTGCAGTAAATTAACATAAGTTTGTATCCAATACAAATCACATTTGTTCACTACGGGGCAATTCAAAGAAGCAGGTTTAGCACTGAAATCAATGCAGCTGCGCCTCTTTTCAGTCCATGTGACTCCCATTGATTTCACTAGGACTTAAGCTTCTGGATTGCCCCGGTCTGCCTGCGTTTCCTGTGCAATGAAAGGCCAAACTAGATGTAGCACTATTTATGTCCTTAGCCCTTGCAGGACTGTATTTTTTAAAAAAGAAATTGCTGGGCAAACTGGACTGGGCATCTGCCAGGCTTCCGATCAAGACAGTTCTGATGAGGACCACCTCCTGCCTGGTATTTGCAGTGGTAGGAAAAGCTCCCATGGGCATCCATGGGAGCTTTCATCCTATTGCAAATGCTAGTCACAAAGATGCCCAATTCTGATTAGATCTATGGCAAGGGCAAAAGATTATAGCCCCCCCTTCACCCATGATATGGTCCAAATATGGTTTACGACAGACAGACAGATGCATAGACTGTGTACAAACCATACAATTACCCTCCCCCCCCAAAAGAATTCTGGGAATTGCAGATTGTTAAGGGTACTGGGAACTGTAGCTCTGTGAGGGAGAAACGGCAGTTCTATGGATTCTTTGGGTGTGTGAAGTGTGCTTTAAATGTGTGCTGTGTACCCAGCCACACCCACCCACCAATTGCCATTTGTTAAAGCTACAGTAGGGATAAAGACGTGAGTAATAGTAGAACTGGGACGCGGGTGGCGCTGTGGGTAAAAGCCTCAGCGCCTAGGGCTTGCCGATTGAAAGGTCGGCGGGTCGAATCCCCGCGGCGGGGTGCGCTCCCGCTGCTCGGTCCCAGCGCCTGCCAACCTAGCAGTTCGAAAGCACCCCCGGGTGCAAGTAGATAAATAGGGACCGCTTACCAGTGGGAAGGTAAACGGCGTTCCGTGTGCTGCGCTGGCTCGCCAGATGCAGCTTTGTCACGCTGGCCACGTGACCCGGAAGTGTCTTCGGACAGCGCTGGCCCCCGGCCTCTTGAGTGAGATGGGCGCACAACCCCAGAGTCTGTCAAGACTGGCCCGTACGGGCAGGGGTACCTTTACCTTTAATATTAGAACTAGTTTGTCCATCGATCTACAGCTTAGCCAGCATGTACTGAAATTTGTAATTCTGAGGTGAGAGTCTGCCGAGAAATCAAAATGCACTAATTTATATGCTTTCTGAGCAGGACAGGTTGCATGCAGTCTTTAAAATTATTTACCCATATTTATTGTTTCTGAGTTGTTTTCCAACATCTCTTTGGCGGGGCTGCCAGTCCCCACGCAAGGAGCAGGTGCCATTTTGTAAACCAGGTAGTGTAAAGAAGCAATGTCCTTGCAAGTGTAATTGCTGTTTACAGGAAGCACTTCTCCCAACCTCCAAAAGGTTTTGAAAAATATTTCCCTGATGAAAAGAAACCTAATGAAACAAAGGGCTCAGAAGGAGAAACTAAAGATGTAAAGCAAGCCAACTCTCAGCACCCTTCCAGAACCAACAGTGGAGGAGGAGGAAGCAGTGGTGGAGGAGGGGAAAAAGGTGGCAAGAAAGAAGATACTAGCTGGTGGTCCAGAATGCAAAAGGGTGACTTTCCCTGGGATGACAAAGAGTTCCATTTTTATTTCATGGGCACTGCAGTTTTCTGGGCTTTTGCTACATACTATGTTTTCTTCAGGAATGCTGGGAGAGAAATCACGTGGAAGGACTTTGCGAACAACTACCTTTCCAAAGGAGTAGTGGACAAGCTAGAAGTGGTGAACAAGCGCTTTGTTAGAGTTCTCTTTAAAAGACATCTGAAGGCTGTTTAGGGAAGTTTTTGATATTTAATGCTGTCTTGTTTTTAACACTCGATTGGAAGCTGCCCAGAGTGGCTAGGGAAACTCAGCCAGATGGGCGGGGTATAAATAAAAAAATATTATTATTATTATTATTATTATTATTATTATTATTATTATTATTATTAAATGGGGAGTAGAGGCCTGTGCATGCTAGACAGTGTCACCCCCCCCAGCTTCATCTGCTAGTCTGTCACTTGTGTGGCAAAATTCTGTTGGGGAAAGCTACACACACAGCTGTACCATCATAGGGCCATAGTTCAGTGGTAGGGCATGAAATTTTCCCAGTACATCAGGTTGACTTTAGTAGTATGTTCCACTGAGTTCAATGGGACTTACTCCTATGTAAGTGTGCATCAAATTACAGTGTTGGATCTGGAGCCTGTGGAAATCTACACCTAAGTAAATCTCATTTGGTCTGTTGGTGCACAGGATTGGAGATTCAGTTGGACTGGGGCCAGCGTGTAGAGGCTGAATTTGCAAGAGGAACTTAAAAACAGGCAAAACATACTTCCATCTTAGGGGAGATGAATGGCAGTCAGTGACGTGATGACTGAATCTATAGTTTAAAATGCATTTTATTCTAACACCTAAGGAAGGAGTGATGTCAACATGATATATTGGTCCAAATAAAGTGACATACTCCCCATGAACAGAAAGTTGTCTCAGCAAGACTGAGCACAAACTAAGTAGGCACATCCGATCGGGCCTCTCGCCATCTCAATACTTTGCCAAATTGCCTTTGATTTATTGCACTTATGACTTATAAAAGCATGTAAAATTATTTTCGCATGGTTTTTTGGGGGAGAGGGCGTAGCCCACAAATAACACCAGTGAAGGGTTTATCATGAAAGCAGAGTGGTTTGAGTTGGTCTCATCAAAATTCTGATTTAGAGGCCTTAGAAACAAAAAACCCTCTGGAAAAGAGGCGACTGAGAGGAGATACGGTAGCAGTCTCTCAAGGGCTGTCACATGGAAGATGGAGCAAGCTTGTTTTTGGTTTTTATGGAAGCCTCCCAGAGTAGCTGGGGAGGCCCAGCCAGATGGGCGGGGTATAAATAATAAATTATTATTATTATTATTATTGTTTTCTCCTGCTCTGGAGGGTAGGACTCGAACCAATGGCTTCAAGTTACAAGAAAGGAGATTCCGACTAAACATCAGGGAGAACTTGCTAAGAGTACAAGCTGTTTGACAGTGGAACAGTCTCCTTTGGGAGGTTGTAAACTCTCCTTCCTTGGAGGTTTTTAAGCGGAGGTTGGGTGGCCATCTCTCATGGATGCTTGAGTTGAGATTCCTGCATTGCAGGGGTTGGACTAGATGACCCTCGGGCCCCTTCCAACTCTACAGTTCTATGATTCTACAAAAGCCTGATGATACAGCTGATGATTCTGATGATATAAGACACTCAAGGATCCTCCTTCTTGAGCATTCATGCTGATTTGCTACACAAAACTTAGGCAGAGGTTAGCCGATGTCCTGCATGAAAAGTCTATTGTGGGAACGAGTTCTCAGTGCAGGAGGAAAGAGAAACAAATCCTTACTTTCAATTTATTTAGTTTTTTGAAAATTCTCTCAAAATACACACCCACCAAAACTCAAAGCTTATATGTGGCATAGCAGCATACTGGCAGTCAATGCGGATCCTTGATCAAAACAGGTGCTTTGACCTTGCCCTCTCTGAGAGGATTTAATACAGGCTTTGGGGCAGGTATATATCCTGAAAGTACTTGGCTCTGCACCTGCAGCATAGTGATCAACAACCTGTTCATTGGGAGGGCATTGGAGTGCTGCTAGTTCAAATATTCACAGCAGTCATGCACTTTTTCATAAAAGCACCAAATCTACACTACTTATGATTTTCAGGTACTGGGGCTTGTTGTCCTGAACGTGTATGAGCATGCACAGCAGATTGAGCATGGTTTAATACACAGCGGCTCATAACAATTATATGATTATTATTATTTTTTTAAAAATCAAAGCACCAAGTTCCCATCATTTGTGGATGAATACCATGCGACTAAGGGACGCGGGTGGCGCTGTGGGTTAAACCACAGAGCCTAGGACTTGCTGATCAGAAGGTCGGCGGTTTAAATCCCCGCGATGGGGTGAGCTCCCATTGCTCGGTCCCTGCTCCTGCCAACCTAGCAGTTCGAAAGCACGTCAAAGTGCAAGTAGATAAATACTGTATTTTTTGCACCATAACACTCACTTTTTTCCTCGTAGAAAGTAAGGGGAAATGTCTGTGCGTGTTATGGAGGAAATGCCTACGGGTGGCATGCCTACGGATTTTCCTCCTCTAAAAACTACGTGCTTGTTATGGTCGGGTGCGTGTTATAGAGCAAAAAATACGGTAAGTACTGCTCTGGCAGGAAGGTAAACGGCATTTCCGTGCACTGCTCTGGTTCGCCAGAAGCAACTTAGTCATGCTGGCCACATGACCCGGAAGCTATATGCCCGCTCCCTCGGCCTATAAAGTGAGATGAGCGCCACAACCCCAGAGTCGGCCATGACTGGACCTAATGGTCAGGGGTCCCTTTACCTTTACCTTTACCATGTGACTGTTTTCAGATGCTGGGGCAGGTGACCCTGAATTTGTGTGTGCGTGTGCAACCAATTGAAATAATGTTTCTACTGGAGCATAATATAACACACACATGACTTTTATATGAAACATGATGTCACCACAGTTCATGAAACCATTTCAAGAGACCAAAGAGCTGTGAATGATCGTCATTCTTAGAGCATTGTGTTAATATAATAAGTAAACGCCCATGCACAAACAGTTGAGACAATAAGTCTGTGCTGCACAGGTTCATAGGTACCAGGAAGAAACAAGTATCTGGGCTGAACAAGGTTGTCTTAGGTTACCAGGCTTCATGGCTGGAGCATTCTCTGTCAAAAAGAGCACACAGCACCGTGCACAGAAGATTCGCCTTTGCACCGACGGCACTTCTGACATCCTATCATACAGCCACAAGAGAGCAGCTCATCGCAAGTCTGGCAAGCTTCAGGGAGTGTCGTCCAGAGGGGCTTTTACAGAGGTCCACAATACTGCTCCTCAACTTAACGGACTGGATGTGGAGAAGGCTGGAAGGAAGCTATTTGCAAAGAGTAGCACTGCGTGTCATACCATGCTCAATTTGCTGTGCATCTGTACATATGTGCAAGATCAGCTGCCCCAATATCTGAAAATGATAGCTATGTGTATAACTATCCACAAACAGTGTAGATTTTTCTGGAAAAGGGGCCCAATTGCTCAGCTATTCAGCTGCACCATTGGTTCTACTTTGATTTAAGAGAATTGAGCTTTGAAAGGGACACCAGAAGTCATCTAGTCCAGCCCCTGGCGCAGTACAGGCTCTATAATGCAGGATGCGACTACAGAATCCCTGACTGATGGTTGCCCAACTTCTGCTTAGATGCCACCAGCAAAGGAAGGTGTATCTCCGAAGCAGTCTGTTCTGCTGCCCAAGAGCTCTGACCACTAGGGAGTTTCTTCTAATGCTCAGCATCTGCTTCTGTGCAATTTCCACCCATTGCTTCTAGCCCTGCCTTGTGGGGGCAACAGAGAACATATCTCCTCCTTATTCAGCTGCATGTCTGAGGCTCCCATAGATGTTCTAGCTAACAGAGTATAGGGCCTGTCACTGCAATGCCATATTTCCCTATTAGCTTTCATTGTACATAAAATGAGTGACTGAAAGGAACTGCAATTGAGTGGGGGAAAAGAACAGAGGACTTGAATGAGGGAGATACATCACACCAGGTAGGAAGAATCATCTTCTTCCTATCCTCTTCAGCAACTTGGCTGCTGGTCACTTGGCACAGTTTTATAGGTGCTGATGTAAATACTAATATTAATACTGTTAATACTAATATTAAAAATCATTACCTTTTTTGAGCTGTGCTATGGGAACAGACATGAAGAATTGTTCAGAAAAATAATTATACACCACTGCCAACAATTTTCTGTGGTTACTTTGTGCTTTAGAGGACACCAGCCAGTTTGAGAAAACATGAGATAAATAACAAACCAGGGAGGGTGTCTGAAGTCATGTGGGTGGACCAGAGATTTTCCTCTCCTCCACCCCTCCCTTTAAAAGATGCAGAGAAAGGGGTCAACTTCTTTATTGGGAAATAACAGTTCTGTATCTGAACTTTCACCAGGCAAAGTAAAATATTTTGCTTATACAAAATTTTCATAAACATTTCCTGGGATGTGTAGGGGGGGCGCATGACGAAGGATGTGCATTAGGAGTAAGCTAAACAGGATGGTATAAACACAAGAATAGCCTGTAATAGGAGAATAAATGATCTGCCCTTGCCGCTTCTGGAAGTTAGCTTGCAGAAATACAACCCTGCGGATACGTTGAGAGCCGGTGTGGTCCTTCTGCAAGACACCTTCCATGGAAACGAACAGCCTGCCCCACCATCGCGGAGCTGGTCTGTCTAGTTCAGTATTGTCTGCATTGGCTGAAGCTCTTCAAGATTTCAGACAGTCTCCCCCAAGGATTGGACCTGGGACCTTCTGCGTTGGAGTTGTCCAAAACGTTTGGAAATCACCAGGTTGGCAAAGGCTGACTAATTCCAACCTAAATGTGTGAGTGTCTCTAAGATGCCACAAGTCTCCTATGCTTTCAAAATGGAGGCAGTCACCATCTACAGTTCTTATAAGAATTATATTAATGACAATAGTATTTTTCCACATAGAAAGAGCAGGCAGGTCTCTACTTCAAGAGGCTCCCAGTCTAATAATAATAACAATAACAATAATAATAATGATAATAATAATATATTATTTATTCCCCGCCCATCTGGCTGGGTTTCCCTAGCCACTCTGGGCAGCTTCCAACAGAATATTAAAATACAAAAACCTATTAAACATTAAAAGCTTCCCAGAACAGGGCTGTCTAGTAAAGGGTGTGAGAGAAAACAAAGGGAGGAGAAGGAAAGGGGGATGGGAAGTCATAGAGACATAGAGAATATGGGCTGCCAAACATCCGCGTCTTCCCGGACGTATCCAGGAATTGGGCTGTCAAAATGGCATTTGGGCAGATTTTTGCTGAATTGGCAAAATGTCCGGGAAAACCTGAATGTATGGCAATTAGGGTGATTTTTTAAATTAAAAAAAAAAGTTTTTGAAATCCCCCCCAAAGCCCCCAAACATTTTTTTTTTGAGAGGGGGAGATGTTGCACTAAAAGCATCATGGAATCATAGAATTGTAAAGTTGAAAGGAAAGTCTTATTTTAGGTCTCTTGGTAAGAAAGAAAGCCTCTTGAATGTTGTCAAAGAAGAGGGTACAGATTTGGATGAAGATTTGCCTGCACTGATTTATATGTATGGGTGCATATCTAGAAATAATGGCTGTGATTTCAAAAAAGAAATGTAGCACATCTCACCATAGTGGGGAAGACTGTGACCAAGTAACCTGCACAGGTGCTCACCATTGATGGGCAACTTCAAGGCCCCTCCTACTCTCCCTTCTTGGGGTCTTTATTTACTTATTTCTAAACCAGTCTAAAGGGACGTGGGTGGTGCTGTGGTCTAAACCACTGAGCCTAGGGCTTGCCGATCAGAAGGTTGGTGGTTCAAATCCCCGCGACAGGGTGAGCTCCCATTGTTCAGTCCCAGCTCCTGCCAACCTAGCAGTTCGAAAGCACATCAAAGTGCAATTAGATAAATAGGTACTGCTCCTGCGGGAAAGCAGCTTAGTCATGCTGGGCACATGACCTGGAAAAACTGTCTGCAGAAGTGGACAAATGCCGGCTCCCTCGGCCAGTAAAGTGAGATGAGTGCCGCAACCCCAGAGTCCTTCGCGACTGGTCTTAACTGTCAGGGGTCCTTTACCTTTTTCAACCAGACTTGGTCAGAACAGTCCTTCAACTAGAGGATGCCTTCAGAGAGCCATTTTCTGTCAAATGGGACACATGGGTATATTACACTGCCCCCAGATCCCTTGTAAATACTAGATTATCACTTTTGTAAGAAGCTACCAGTCTGTAACTTCATAGGAGGAATCAACCATTTGAGTACCCCTTTTTGAAAGGCTACTTCCTCTACACAGTAGTTAACTGATGCTGTGTTTTCTGTCTGTGGCTAGGTGTTAAATTAATTCTTGCTGTGGGAATGTTGACCGAAGGGGAGAGAAGCAGCAGCTGTGGAATCCATTCTCAATCTAATAACACTGCGGTGGCATCTTCAATTAAAGCAAAGCAAGCCCCAGTCCATCTAACCAGAGGAGTCAATTTCCATTTTAAGTGTAAACAGGAATATCTCCTGTGCCTATTTCACTGGTGTCCCCCCCTCCCTCCCTGGGGACTATATGTGTTGTTGTTTGCGCTTTCCTTAGCTGTTGGAAGTTTTTTAATGCAGATCTACAGCAACATCACAAGATGGTGTATTTCAGTTTAGCACATATGTTCTGAAGAGCAGCACAGTGAATTTCTAAAGTCTGGATTGAGATACAAGAAGGTGTTTGCGTGTGTGTGTTTAAAGTAAAAACTTTTTCCACTCTCTTGATAACAGCCCCAGAAATGAATGATTGAGAAACAGTTTGTTGGTTCTACAGAACAATTTAGAACAAAGGGATGAGCAGAGGGGAGAAATTCCTGTAGTTTCTTTACAAGATTTGCTCCAATATGAAGGGGTCAAGCAGAGGGCTTCTGAGTGCTTCAGTAATGCTGTTTACACCGATGCTTCCACCATAAACAAGTAAAGTTTCAGGGGCAGATACATATCCTTAAACACTTGGAGACATGGACCAGAGATTCCCAATGGGCTGCGCTTCTTCACAGCCAGTCTTCTCTGTGTTTATGTGCATGCTTTTAGATTGAATCTGATTGTTCTTAGTTTGACTGTTTTAATTTGGAATTTAATCTCCCTTCAATTTAATCTTTAAATTAATTTAATCTGGAATTTAATCTCCCCCTGGAGCTATGTCTGCCACCTTCCTTACTGGTCTTCAGGTGTCGATTTGAGACATTTTTATCTATTCAGACTTTTGTAGCTTGGCGATGGTATGTTTAATCCTCAGAAACAATATTTAGATCTGTTGTGCTAATGAACTGTTGGTATTTCTTCTTAACATGATGGGCTGGATCCAGGGCTGTGTGAGAACCCCAATCTGTGGGGTTGGGGGCTGCAGGGGGAAGGAGAGGAGGGTTATGTTGTACCAACAGAAGTCTGCAATGCAAGCAGAATGGCAGTTGTTGGATACAGCCTATGTTTTTACTGTTTGTGTTAAGATGTTCATGTGATTGCTGAACATTACACTGAGGTCCTTCAGAGCAAAGTCAATTTATAAATATCTCAAATAAAACAAGCAAACGATCTTGTATGCTGCCCTGGGAGACGTACACTGAAGGGCCATTTATAAACTTTACTAAATTAGCAAGTAAATGATCTGTGCCCCCAGTGCATGTTCACTGCAGGAAACAGCGCTGATGTAACACTGGTGTAGCCACGGTAAATGCAATTGCCATGTAAAAACAGGAAGTGGCTTTTGAGTTTGTACATTTAGTCACTTGCCTGTAAACAGAAGATAAAGCCAATTATTTTCCTTTCAGGAAGTATATAGATGAGAAAATCTACATGGCCCAATCTCTCTCCCACGATATTCAGTGTAAATGCAAAATCATGGAAGCACCAGCATTTCCTGTATTTTGCGATTCAAATGAAAAACTTAACTTTGGTTTAGCATGCTTCTACTTTTTATCCTGAATAGCCAGTATTCACAACAGATGTATTCCAGGCTAGAAGGCATTTTTAGATCGTGTTTGCATTGCAGCAACATCATGATTGGGGTTGGGTGTGCAGAAATGAGTTCCTCTGTATCTGAAACAGAGATGTTGCAGGAACATTGCATCTTCCAGCTAGAAGGGGTCCCTGCCAGTGAAAGTACTGCAGGAGGGAGAGAGCTTCTGTCTTCCTTGCAGGTTTCCTGCAGGCATCTGGTTGGCTACTGTGAGAACAGAATGCTGGACTAGAGGATCCAACAGTCTTTTCTTGTGTTCTTATGTAAAAAACCAACCTGCTGAACTTAAGTCCTACCCAGACATTTCATCTCCTTGGCTAGAAAGGCAAGGAAGCAGAAGATCTACATGCAAGGTCCATCTTCTTCTACTTTGGCAATCACTCGTAGCTGAGTAAGATTGTCTTCCATAAACATGATTTTAACAGAGACTCTGTGACTGTGGAGGCCAATTCTGGAACCACACGTCCTTCCACAGTGGGGACATAGGTTTCCGGGCGGGAGTTGATCACGGTGAGGGTTTGTCAAGTGTGCCTTCCTCTTTGTTTCTCCCTTTTGTCCTGCGTTCAAGTGTCTTCAAAGCCCATGACATCTTTGGTAAAGGCTGTTCTCCAGTTGGAGCGCTCACAGGCCAGTGTTTCCCAGTTGTCAGTGTTTATACTACATTTTTTTAGATTTGCCTTGAGAGAGTCTTTGAACCTCTTTTGTTGACCACCAGCATTATGCTTTCCATTTTTAAGTTCAGAATAGAGTAGTTTTTTTGGAAGGCATCATCAGGCATCTGCACAACATGACCAGTCCAACGAAGTTGATGTTGAAGAATTATTGCTTCGACACTGGTGATCTTTGCTTCTTCCAGTATTGCTAATGTGGGCCTATTGTTTATGAAGTTGCTTTCTACCACATCAGATTTTATGTCAATCTAGGTCAGTATTGCCTGCACAGAGGCCTGCTTCATATCTCACTTTAAACCATAGTTAAGTGATACCTCCTGTTGTGTTATGGGAGCTAAGGCATGGTTTGGCATAGTGTTGTGTCCAAACCTGGGTTTGTGGCTTTCCAAACCATGTGCTGCAAGCAAGTTTTGTTCTTGACTTACCACTCAGGGTTTGTTTGGGGGAAACAAACCACAAGCTTCAGAAGTAACACTAACCATGGCTTAGGTCCCGGCAGCATGGCAGCAGCAGGAATGGGGCAGGAGCAAAGCACCCACAGTTTTAGCCCCATGCACCAATACATTGCACATTCAAGTTTGGACCACAATTAAGTTTAACCATGGTTTAAAGTGACATGTAATCCTGTCCAATGACTGGCACTTTAAGCAAAGTGGAGATGTCAAGGATTGGGACATTCTGTATGGGTTCAGCCACCAAGCTATCCATGGTCCCGTCTCCAAAGAGTGCCATCTTCAAGACTTTGCCACAAACAACTTTCACAATAACTTGATAGATTAACAAATTTTAAATCCTAATCCTAATAAAAATGACAGGCCACACACACACATGTTTAGAGATGGTATGAAAAGTGTTCTAAGACCAGAACTGTTCGAAGATGCGTGAGAAAACACAGTTTAAAAGCCAATGTGACAGAATTATAACAAGGGGATGCGAAAGGGGTGAAATTTTATTTGGTATAACCTATAGGGGGATTTTATTGCTGAGCCAAGAGTGTTATAAATCAGCCCCTCTGTAAATGCAGTAAAACAATTGTTTAGTCTGCATGATTCATACCCCAAACTTCAGTATTCTGTGTTTTGATCTTATTGCCGCAATAAACTGTCTAGACAGCAATTAACAATCTGCTTTTCCTTCAGATGTTTGGAGTGCTATTGTGGTTTGAGGAGAGCACAGAATTAGCAGGCCATTCTTCCTCCCTATGCCTATTGATTATCAGGTTGAATATTTGGAACAGCTAGCCCTCTCCTAGGGCTCTTCTTAAAGTGGGATCATATAGGAAGGGAAAGGCAGATAATACAGTTTCCAAATTGTGCTCTGAAAACCAAGCCTTATGAGGAATGGTTGAAGGAGCTGCGTATGTTTAGCCTGGAAGAAAGGAGACCAAGAAGAGCAATGATATCCATCTTCAAATATCTTAAGGGCTGTCACATGGAAGAGGGAGCATGCTTGTTTTCTCCTGTTCTGGAGGGTAGGACTTGAACCAATGGCTTCAAGTTACAAGAAAGGAGATTCCGACTAAACATTGGGGAAAGACTTTCTGACTGTAAGAGCTGTTCAGCAGTGGAATGGACTTCTTTGGGAGGTTGTGGACTTCCCTTCCTTGGAGGTTTTTAAGCAGAGGTTGGATGGCCATCTGTCATGGATGCTTTAGTTGAGATTCCTGCATTGCAGGGAGTTGAATTAGATGACCCCAGGGTCCCTTCCAACTCTAAGATTCTATGATATTCTCTCTCTCTCTCTCTCTCTCTCTCTCTCTCTCTCTCTCTCTCTCTCGTGTGTGTGTGTGTAGATAAGAACTCTGCCTTAGATTTTTATTTGAAAACTTTTCCAGCTGTGACTGAGGCATAAATGCTATCACTTCCAGTCTAATGCTTTGAATGGCTTGTGTGCCCTAAAAATTAAAATTTGTATTGAAACTTCCAAGATGAAAGCCACACTCTTTAAAGCATTGTTTGTGGATGTTCTCAGACCACAAAAGCTAATTTGAAAGGAGAGCCACAAGGTTAGCAGGTTTAAGATTTGATTTGGCTGACTTTGTGTATCTTTGTCAATCTGTTTACAGAAAGAATCTGTGTGATTCATTTCTTCTTCCTCACCCATCATCCATTTCTTTGAAAAGGAATATCTTTTCTTGTGGGCGGAAAAAAAATCAATGCAGGCTGCAATAGCGGCAGCAGAAACACACATCTCTGAATGCCCAGCTTCTTCAGCTTTAGGGGACAGTGAGTTGTGGTTCAATTGTAAGTGACTCTGTTTTGGAGTACATGAGGTCAGGGTCACCAACCTTTTTGGAACCAGTGGGCACGGTTTAAATTTTGAGAGCGTGCTGGGGGCACCTGTCACAAAAATGGCTGCCATGGAGTGGGCATGACATAACACAAAATACAGTGGTACCTTGGGTTAAGAACTTAATTCGTTCTGGAGGTCCGTTCTTAACCTGAAACTGTTCTTAACCTGAGGTACCACTTTAGCTAATGGGGCCTCCCGCTGTCGTCGCGCTGCCGCAGCACGATTTCTGTTCTCATCCTGAAGCAAAGTTATTACCTGAGGTACTATATCTAGGTTAGCGGAGTCTGTAACCTGAAGTGCCTGTAACCTGAGGTACCACTGTAGCTGCCATGAGGAGCATGGCATAACGTAAAATTAGAAGAACAATTATCTCTAACAACCTTATGCTTACCATAGTCAGTCAGTTGTGTCCTGTTGGCCCTGCTTATGAAGTCCACACCCAGACCCTGTTGTTGCTGCTGTCTAATAATACCAGGAATAGTTCTTCAGTACCAGAGGAAATGTACAAGGTAGCACTTCCTCCACCATTTCGCTGATGAAAATAGATACGTCCTATTCTATAATAATGTTATTATGACTGCCCCACCCTTATCGTTCTAGGCGGCTTCCAACATAATAAAAAATTAAACAGTAAAAAAAGAAAAACCTTCTTCAAAAGGTTGCATAGTTACTTATCTCCTTGGCTCAAGGGTCACTTAACTTCAACCCCTCCAATAAAAATAGGGACATCCTACCATACCCCCCAACCATTTCTCTGATGAAAATAGGGATGTCCTGAGGAAAAGTGGGAAATTCTGGGATCAAATTAGAAACTGGGATGGCTTCTGTAAATCTGGGCCTGTCCCTGGAAAACAGGGACACTTGGAAGGTCTGAGGTAGTCATACCCAGTGTCAAAGCAATGATTTTTCAACACCAACTTTGTTGGACTGGTCATGTTGTGTGGATGCCTGATTATCGTCTTCCAAAGCTACTACTCTATTCTGAACTTTAAAATGGAAAGCGTAATGCTGGTGGTCAACAAAAGAGGTTTAAAGACTCTCTCAAGGCAAATATAAAAAAAATTATATAAACACCGACAATTGGGAAACACTGGCCTGCGAGCGCTCCAATTGGAGAACAGCCTTTACCAAAGGTGTTATGGGCTTTGAAGACACTCAAACTCAGGACAAAAGGGAGAAACATGCAAAGAGGAAGGCATGCTTGGCAAATCCACACCATGATCAACTCCCGCCCAGAAACCTATGTCCCCACTGTGGAAGGATGCGTGGATCCAGAATTGGCCTCCGCAGTCACTTATGGACTCACTGTTAAGATCATGTTCATGGAAGGCAATCTTACTCAGCTACGAGTGATTGCCAAAGAAGACTACTCTCATTTCACAGAAATCACTTTGAAGGTCAAGACACATTTCTGGCCTAACTTCCTTTCTAGAGGTGCTGGAGACTTGCTCTCTTCTTTAAAATGAAAGCTCGGGGATCTGGGCACCTGCCCAGGGACACTACTGGAAGCCTGCATGGGTGCCATGGCTCCCACATATGTTGGGTTGGTAAAACCTGTGTTGCACAAAAACATGTTGGTTTATATGTTGCTTAGAAAACGCTAAAGGGAGATTCAATACTAAACTGTAGATGGCAATCCTGGGAGAAGGTTTCTCCCTCAGTCCTAGGACCTTGCACCATCCAAAGAAGCTAAACATTGGAAAATTTAGGACAGACCAGGGGAAGTATTTATTCATAAAATGGCACAAATGCCCATTATCAGGATTTTTCAAAAACAATTGAAGACATTCCTGTTCTAATGGACTTTCCCATCTGACAAGGGTATCTTATTTTGTATTGTTTTCAAAAATTTACCAGATGCATTCTGTGTTGTTGTTTTTAATTGTTTCTTGCACGCCACCTTGAGATGTGTGTGTGTGTGTGTGTGTGTGAAAGAGAGAGAGAGAGAGAGAGAGAGAAGGCAATAAACAAATAATTTTGACTGTAATGTCTTTGCATCAGTACATGTCTTTTGCATGTACTATAAAGTGTCTGATACCCAGGTGGTGCTATATTATTATCACTGTTATTTTAATGTCAGGAATGTATTCATCTAAGATCAGTGGAGTAGCGTGGGGGGTGCAGGGGGGGTCGGCCGCACCGGGCACAACATCTGGGGGGGCGCGTTCGCACTCGCAGCTCTTTGCCCCTACCTGGCTCACTCGGGTTAGGGGGCGCAAATTACTTGCCTTGCCCCGGGTGCTGACAACCCACGCTACGCCACTGTCTAAGATCACTTTCCAAGAGAGATGTCGATGAAAAAAAGACAGTAAGTCCAAAATGAACAGCTTCCAGGACTTTAGTTTTTCATGTAATTCTAAATATGATCTTTATTAATTAAAAAGAAAACCAACAAATGTGAATGTTGTACATATGTGGGTGGTTTTTTTTAAAGTAGCAGCTGTCAAGCAGTAATTCTAATTAACTGGACTCAGGTGGGTCCTTATGAATAGGATGTAACCTAAGCATACAACATAATCTCATTAGTTTGGAACGAGAGGTTAAATACGCCTTCCTGTCATGCAATAACTGGAGAGAATAGTACTGATGTTAAAAATATATGCAGATACTTCTTCCTTCCGTTTGCAAGGCATAACCTATTCCTGATAAGCTGCTTCTTGTGAACACACACACACCACTGTGTCTCTTTGGATCACCGGCACAGCTAGCGAAACAATGTGGCACAGTGGCTATTTCTTCTTCCCACAATTTTTCCTCTTGCCTCCATCCATTCACCCTCAACTACTCACTCCATTGTATGTACATGCAAAAGCTCTGAAAGGTTACACACATGTTTGCACAAACAGTGCTGCCTCATTCTCTTCTCTATGAGTGAACTCTCAGCCAGTGTGGAGCTCTATTTTTGTAGTTTATGTGTGCAAAATGTTGATTGTTGCCATTGGCTTAGATTGCAAGAGAAGTGGAAATTCCTGGAAGAAGGTTTCCCATCTCCTCCTTCCTCCAGGCTCCAAATTTTTGCCCAATAATCTCCCCTCCCAGGAGCCTGCAGACCCTGACCCACCTTATTATGAACCTTCCAGAGAGACTTTTCGGGAGGAGAAAGCCTGCGGCAGGATAAGGGAGAGGATGGGGAAATTTTCTTTCTCGGAACTCCTGCCCACTTCTCTTAGGATCTAAACCATAAGCATGTGTGTGATTAAATGGCACCATAAGGCAGCTGTGTATTAAAGCTAAGGGTTGAGACTAATGAAACAGGGATATACCAGCTTAATCTGCCATGTGGCTCAGTTAGATCTTCTCCCAACTTTTGCCTTGTTGAGTCCCTATCTGCTGCCTTAAGTCCCTGTCAGGGAAAAAGGCAGGGTATAAATAAATATTATGACAAATAATAAAATGGTTTTCCTCTCTGATCTTATTCTGTTGTGTGGATTCTATCGTGTACAGAACCTTGAGATGATTTTTCTTGTCTTAATTCATCAATATGGAAATAGAGGCGTTACATAAATACGGAAAGCAATATTTAACTTTTATAAAGCATTATTTGAGTGCTTAGGGTACTTAATATGATACTTTCAGTACTCCTTACATCACTCGTGCTGCTTTATTGTGTATGCCACTGCCACTCCACCCTCAACTGCAGCTGGAGGGAGGACATAACCAGATTTGAACTGGTAATTTTTTGGCTCATAGCTAGCTTAGCCACAATACTTCACCAGCTACGTATTGTCATTTTATAATAATTTCTGGGATGCACACATGTCTACCTATCTATAATCTACCTCTCTACCTCTCTCTCTCTCCATTTATCCATCTATCATCTGTCTGTCTATCATCTACATTTCTTTTCCTTTCCAAATTTCGCTTTCCTAGTCAGAGACTGCCGGTCACAATGCTAGATTCTTTCAGCTCTGCATGGGGGCCACCTCTATCTTGGGTCTGGCTTCTTGTTTTCTTCTGCTTTTCCTTCATTTCCATAAACAGTATATGCACAACTCTCTGTGCCATTCAGTCTGCAAAGAAAGGCAGAAGGCTAAGTAAATTTGCTTCACACCAATTATATTTGTGAGGTCACAGAGTTAAGCATTAAAGAATACTGCTGCGGAGGAGTGCTCAGAAGCGGTATGATTTGTGCTGTAAAGTGGACAAAAACCTCCTTTGGCCCAGCAGAATGCAACGTTTACTGTGGGGCCTTTGTCTCTTCGGCTTAATAAAAGAATAATCCCACCCATTCTTACTTCTTATGAATTACACTTTTTATTTTTTAAAAAAAGAAAACCACACACACCAAAAAAACCCAAATTTACTTCGCGCCTTGCCTTGGAACAGCTCTTAGGCAGCGCTGTTTTGGGAAGTTATATGTTATCAAGAGAAACTGTAAATTGTGATTTTTCATAAAGCTACATTATAATTCGCTGGGTGACCTTCCTTTGTTTTTTGAAATGTGGCGTGTTTACGGCAATCAACTTATTTATTCAAGTGAAGATAATTGAGGGGGCTGGGAAATCTCCTCAGGGCCTCCCCATTACCCTGATGTTAATTGGGGCAGCATTTTACAAGATCAAATTTGATTATGAGGGAGAGGGCTTATGGTGTTTTTGAGCCTGGGGAGCAAGCCAACACATAGTCAGGCAAGATAAATCCCTCAAAAAGAAAAGGCAATGGGATAAGGCCTTGGCTGAGTGGCAGAACACCTGCTTGGCAGGCAGAAGGTCCCAGTTTCAATCCTGAGATAGAGACTCATGTCTGAAGCCCCGGAAAGCTGATGTAAAGACAATGCTGACCTAGGTAGAAGAATAGTCTGGTTCAGGAAATATATGATCCCTTAAAGTGAGTTGTGCTTCACTGACTCAGATAAGACTGGAAGGGGCCTCTGGGTAGGAAAATGATTCAGCAACAGAGAAGCCATGGCGTCCTTTAACAGGAACTCCTCATTCTGTAAATAGTTAATAAAGTTTATCTTACGTGTGTGGACATCCTAGGTTCTGCAAGTTATTAATGAAAGAAGGACAGAAGGTTCACCGCCAAAGAAAAATGAAGCGGAAGAGTTAGGCATTTGCTGCCAGTTTCGTGCTTGCAAAATTCCTGCATTCAGATTTCTCCCCGTTGCATAAAACAACCTCACCAACCCGGATGTCAGCAAATTTTCATTGAGCTGTGAGCAGCAGGAGCACATGACTAAGAGATCGCATTCTCCAGATCTAACATTTTGGTGTTGTTCTAATTGAGACCGACATTTTTAAAAGCTGACGAGTCCCTGTTTTTTTGCAGCAACGTGTTTTATGTATCTAACAGTAAAAGATGGATTTTGACTTACTCATCCATTCCTTGCACGTCACGCGTTTCCCCCGAGCGTTAGCAGTACAGGAAAGTGAAACATATGCAAACTATTCAATGATGAAATGAACAAATCCAACCGTTAGGAATTTGCTATTATCAACTTGGAAAAGAGATCTTGGAGTCAGGGAAGAAACTGAAATAGATCACGCCAGTAAGGTGTAATATGCTGGTGTTAGTTTGCTTCACAACCTCAAGGGTAGCCCCACACAGAGTCAATTGCAGTAATCTAACCTTGTAGTTAAGGGACGCGGGTGGCGCTGTGGGTTAATTGGTCTAGGACATGCCGATCAGAAGGTCGGCGGTTCGAATCCCCGCAACGGGCTGAGCTCCCATTTCTCAGTCCCTGCTCCTGCCAACCTAGCAGTTCGAAAGCATGTCGAACTGCAAGTAGATAAATAGGTACCACTCAGGCAGGAAGGTAAACGGCGTTTCCGTGTGCTGCTCTGGCTCGCCAGAAGAGGCTTAGTCATGCTGGCCACATGACCCGGAAGCTGTACACTGGCTCCCTCGGCCAGTAAAGTGAGATGAGCGCCGCAACCCCAGAGTCGGTCACAACTGGACCTAATGGTCAGGGGTCCCTTTACCTTTTAACCTTGTAGTTACCAGTGCTTGAACAACTGTGGTCAATATGTTCTGATCCAGGAATGGCCATAGTGATCTTACCAGCCAAAGATAGTAAAAGGCACTCCTTGCCACATAGGACTCCTGTGTCTCCAGGCTCAGAACTAGATATAGGAGCACCTCCAGACTATGCTGAGATGCATTGCACTTCTATTGAAATTATAGGAATTACTCTTTTGTTTGTATCTATACATATAATGTAGCATTTGCAAAGCTGATGTCAATATGTGTCACCTTTGGTTCTTTTCTGTTTTGGGGGCAATACATAACAGTCACCTTACTGTTGTTCATATTAGTGTAGGCAGTCCTTCAAATTTCCGTGAGTTGACAGTCTTTCCAAAACATTGATTCTATCTCCAGTTGAGAAAACCCGATCATTTAAAGGCAGATGCCTATAGGAGGAAGAAATTTACCCCAGAAAATTATATGTATAAAAACTGTATACATGGAGCAAAGCGCAGATAAGAAGATAATGCATTGTAAATATTGTAAGGTGGAAAATTTATAAGATGTAAAATGAACAATTGGAAATGCACAAATAAATAATAAAAAAGAAGATAATGCAGAAGAATAAAGAAATGTTGGCTAGGATTGCCCAGGGGCGATCATTAGTGCAAGGTGCACCAATGCATTATGGGAAGGCAAACAAGTACGGCAGGGCAAGTTGAGGAAGTGATTGGAGTGCCTGGCTAGGACCCAGGAAACCAAGGTTCAAATCCTCAATCAGCTATGAAGCTCATTGGGCGACCTTGGACCAGTCACAGTCTCTCAGCCCAATCTGCATCGCAGGGTTGCTGTTAGGATAAGATGTGGAGGATAAGATGTGGAGCCACCTTCAGCTCCCTGGAGGGAAGATGGGATCTAAATGCAAAAAGAAATAAATAAGGGAAAAGGTGGTGGTGGGGAGGTAGGGTTATTCTGAATAGATAAGGCTTGTACAAGACAGAAGACAACGGAGAGTTGCCAAGAACCGATCTATGCCTTGAGAAAGAAACTTTCCGCTCACAGTCATCGTCACTGCACATGAATTTTACCATTTAAGCTCGGCTACTTCCTGCACAAGAATTCAGAGTCATCTGTGAATGGATTCTCAGATTGTTTGGACAAAGAAGGTGGGTAGCATAGGATCGACCTTCTGGTTCTTGTCCATTTCTCTAGGTCACTCTGGGAAACATGATGCTGTGATGGACCATTGGTCTAACTAACCTAACATCTCAGTTCTTATGGTCTAACTTCAGTAAACCTCAAAAGAGGGGGAACCTCTGAGCCCCTGCTGAATATCTTCCTTTCTGAAGAGTTGTCCCAGGAGGGGCTAGCATTAGGGATCATAAATTGTCTTCTGGCTTTTCAACACTTCAGAAGTTCTTTTGCAGCTCCCACAATAGGAGGGGGGAAGGGATGGCTCTTAACAGCTCATTAAGGCTTTTTTTGTTTTTGTTTTTGCCAAATGGAAATAATAACAAAAAGGGGGTTCTTAAAAGGATCGCTTGCTCTCTCTTTTTTATTCAGGAAACAAAGCCCACTAGAATATATAAGGAGAGATGCCATAAAAGGAAAATAAAATAGGGAACTGCCATTAATTGTAATGCTCTTGTTTAAATGTCGTGTATTAACGTAAACTCTCAGGATGACTCCAGAAGGAAGAGTTTACTGTATGATGGCTGCTGCCAAAGTAGCTGGTTATTTCAAGAGGCAATTGTGCCACATGGGAAGTTCCTACTTTGCAAAAGTGAAGCCCAAACACAGCTATTCCAGTGTTGCCTTGACTGTACAGCAGCTTGATGTTGAGTTAGCAAAGACATATCACTTAGTGCAAGCCACAGGGGCTGCGGGTGCTTTCAGACTGCCTCTATTTTCGGGTGGGATGAATTCAGAATGCACAGTTGCTTGGAACTCTTGTGCGACAAACCTGCTTCTTCTCAAAATCAGACTTTTGAAGTAAGGAAAGCAACAGGAAAATGTATTGGAAAGTGTGAGATAATATTTGCTTGATGCAACTGTCTTCTAACTTCCCTGCAAATAAATAAGAATAAATACTCAATAAAGAGCCAACTCAAGAGAAGTCTCCCTGGAAAAGACCCTGATGTTGGGAAAGATAGAGGGCACAAGGAGAAGGGGACGGCAGAGGACGAGATGGTTGGACAGTGTTCTCGAAGCTACCAGCATGAGTTTGACCAAACTGCGGGAGGCAGTGGAAGACAGGAGTGCCTGGCGTGCTCTGGTCCATGGGGTCACGAAGAGTCGGACACGACTAAATGACTAAACAACAACAAAGAGCCAACATTGTCTAACCTCCCCCTTTCCCAACATACTTCGTGTAAACAATGATCTAGAGCAGAGGTTTTCAACCTTTTTGAGTCCACGGCTTCCTTAACCAACTACATTCTTTCTGCGGCACCCCTGTGGGGCTCAGGAGCCCAGTTTATGTCACCCCTTGCCTGCAGAGCTGGCAGCTTCTCACCTTTTCTGGAACACCTTCCCTTCCCCTCCCCTCTTTGTGAGTCCTCCAGGCAGCTGCTGGTGTCCCTGGTCTCTGAACTGTTCCCACCCAACCCCAAAGAGAGGTGTCTTCCAGAGGCACCATTCACCTGTAGCAATAAATAGATGTGCAAGCCTTTGGGAGGCAGAGACAAGAGAGGGCATCAGATGAAGGAGAGAAGGAAAGAGGGACAGAATCCAGTGTTGCCCGCAGCACCCCTGACCATCATCCAAGGCACCCCAGGGTGCCACAGCACACTGGTTGAAACCCTCTGATCTAGATAAACAAGTCATCTGGAAATGACCTTATTTAAGTCTTACCTTTTTCTACCCTCTTATGGGGTTGTTGTCATGACTGAATGTTGTCAGGTTGGGAGATGTGGGGAGAAGAAGAATGCTACCTTCCCTTGCTCTAAGGTCTTTGGAAGAAGGATGGATATGAATATATGCACCTGTGGTTCTGTTCAGGTTCCACACACCCTTTTTTATTTGGATTTTTAACTTGCCCAGCCCTGGAAATTTCCAGGGTGAAAAAAAGGTACACAGAGGGTTCAGCTGCTGAAGTACGTCAATCATAAAATTCAAAACCTAGCTGCTTAGCATTCCCTAGCTCTTATCTGCAAAACTTTCTTCTTCCATTCCATAAGTTGAGCCCTCCTGGGTCAAACAGTCAAGCACAGCATCCTATTCTCACAGTGGCTAGCCAGATGGGAAGCCCACAAGCCATAATATTCTCCCAATTTATAATTCACTGCACCTGGGAGACCTACTGTGTCTAATGCTGGAAGCATTGGAACAGCCCTCCATGAATTTGTCTAAAGCCCTTTAAAAGTCATCCTAGGGCTCATCCACACTTGTCCCACACCTAGAAAGCCACAAATTGGAACAAATAGCAGTGCATGGAAACCCAATTGTCATTTGCTCCAGTTCAGTGCTAAACCATGGGTTTTCCTGGGGGGGAAAGGTGGAGCTAAGGGAAGCGTGGATGAACCCCAAGTCAGTGGTCACTGCTACCTTTTGTGAAAGTGATTTCTATAAATTAACTACATGCCATGGAAATAAATACAGTGGTACCTGAGGTTCTGGAGGTCCGTTCTTAACCTGAAACTGTTCTTAACCTGAGGTACCACTTTAGCTAATGGGGCCTCCCACTGCCATGCGATTTCTGTTCTCATTCTGAAGCAAAGTTCTTAACCCGAGGTACTATTTCTGGGTTAGGGGAGTCTGTAAGCTGAAGCGCCTGTAACCTGAAGCGTCTGTAACCTGAGGTACCACTGTACTTCCATCTCTATACACTGTCTCCACACTATGCATAATTATACTCCCCATTAATATCTCCCTTCTCACTTGCCTTTAAAAAGTCCCAAACGTCTTAAACTTTTCTCATAGGGAAGTCACTCCATCTATCTGATTATTTTGGCTGTCCCTTTTCAAACCTTTTCCAGCTCTACAGCATCCTCTTTTTTTTTAGCTGCAGAGACCAGAAATGGACAAATCAATCAGTCAGTCAGTCAATCAATCAATCAATCAATCAATCAAAAACCTTTATTGTCATCACAGTATAAAACATTTCAAGTAATTGGAATAATTAAAAAGACAAGGGTGAAACTATCAAGAGTTATAAGGCCACACTATGGTCATGTGCATTTGGATATTCCGCTGTGCCCTATTTCCCGAAAGGCTAGTTCATTGGGAACCCTTTCAGGTAAAATTGTGACTAAAAAGGAAGCTACTAAAGCAGTAATATATTTGTCCCAATCTGCCAGGAGAAACCTCAGAGTTATGGGCCGGAGGTCCAACATTTTGCTCAGCATCAGTTGGCAAGGTCTGCTGTGTAAAGGGCAATCTAAGAGAATGTGGTCCATTGAATCAGCTACTTCTTGAGAAGAAAGCATTTAGTCTTGCAAGCATAAAGGCTCTTCGATGGGAAGGGAGTATTAGATCCTTTAGATATTTGGCACAGGTTCCGTAGGATGTTGTGATACATAAGGCCTTGGAGAACAAGATCTTGGAGTATGAGGTAACAAGCGCAGTCTTTCGTGGTCGTGCTGCTTGATTAATTGGAACATGTCATTTTCATCACATACTTCAAGGCTCTCGAGGGCAAAGCCCAAACTACGGATTTTATCTTGAATTGCTCTATACCATCTGGATGAAGTACAGTCTTCAAGCACAGAGGTTAAGAAGGAGTTAGATGTTGTTCTAAAATGGACTTTCAGCCAGGCCTTAATTGTGGAAAGCCATGGTTTGGTTTCCGTCAGAAGTTGACGGATTCAGCACATAAGGTTAAATAACTTATGCATTTAGGGGGCACCAAGGATCTTACGAAGAAAGGTCGCTTCAGTTTGTTCAACTTCTCTATTAAATGCTTGTATCCAGATTGGATACAAATTATTCAACGTATGGGCTCTCTATAGGGTTGTATAATATCATTCATCTCCTTTCCACACCAGTATCTTAAAAAACAATTAAAACAGCCACACTAGATGCCTAAGAAGCTTCTTAAAAGTTTTGCTTATGTTAGAAATAAGTAGCCACTGATTTCAACCACTTCGTCTTTTGGCTCAGGAATTTTTGACTGGTTGAGGTTCCTTCTCTTGCGACGTCTTTATAACAGGCATATAACACATATGAAGGCTGAGCTCTGATTTATGGGCCCTTTCCCCAGGTCTGTGCTTATGGAATGAAAAGGAAGTTCTATGCAATCACACTTGACATTTCAAAATGCAAATGAACTAGACTTTAGAGGAGTGGGTGGCGGAGGGCTGAGAGTGAGGGAGGTCGAGATAGAAAATGTGTTTTGAGGTATTGTTTCCCAACCCCCTTGCAATCCAACAAGAATCTCCTGTGATGTTCCTCAATAATGGCTGCCTTAATGGGAAATAACACATGACTTTCCACCACGAAACGGTGCTGCCTTAACTTTTGCCCATGCCTGCAATTCTGCCTCCCTTCCCTATGTCCCATCTTGTCCCCAGATTTAATGTCCGCATTGATTTGATAGTGCTCGGTTGGCAAGATGCCTTGGAAAATGAGAAAGGGAGGGAGAGGCTGCAAGGTTACATTGTGAGCAGCTCTTGGTTTCGGAAAAAGGGGGGAAAACTGCTGAGCTTCACCATATGGGTTGCTGCATGGCAAAGAATATGCTTTATTGGCAAGGCTTGGAGGTTTACAAGCAATCTTCTTGAAGTTTTAATGGTTGCTCCGGTGATTTATCCTGCCTTGAGAGTCTTGGTGGTGAAGAGGCACCCGGATTCTGAGCTCTTGTTTTCCTTTATTATGAAAACCTTTAATCTTTCCAACAATTCACCTCCATCTACCATAAATAACTCCATTATAGGCCACACAAAAGAAATATGTAACCATTCTCATGTAAGGCTGAACTTTCCACATCACACACATTTATGAGCTGTTTTAACTTTACAAGTCGGGTTCACCGTGTAGAACGATGTACATTTTTGGGGGGCGATGGCGAGATAAAGTCGATTTGAATCTTCAGGGTATGGTATCAGTCCCCGAGGCCATAAGGCTTAGCAGCGGCCTATATTATGCCGACTTGCTGGAATGGAAAAAAATGCGTATTATGGTCTACTTGAAATGCTTTATAACTTTCTATGCTTTTGTACATGCTTCTATATATTTAATCCCGCAGGGTTTAATTTTATGATGGTGATTTGGCTTAACAATAGTGAAGAACAATATAATCTATGTAATACAGTGGAATCTGCCTTGGCTGTCACCATCATACCGACACACACCCAGTCTGATCAAACTTGCTTCCCAAGTAGAAAAGGGTTTGTTTTATGGTTTGGCTTCATAATTGCATATAAAGGTAAATTCAGACATGCAAGACCTGAACTTTACAGTGGAAATTAGTTTTGTGTTCCCTCGAAAAATCAACAAAACCTGCAACTTGCTTATTTCCTTATTCCTGATATACCGTATTTTTTGCACCATAACACTCACTTTTTTCCTCCTAAAAAGTAAGGGGAAATGTCTGTGCGTGTTATGGAGGGAATGCCTACGGGTGGCATGCCTACAGATTTTCCTCCTCTAAAAACTACGTGCGTGTTATGGTCGGGTGCGTGTTATAGAGCGAAAAATACGGTATATAGTAAAGGTAAAGGGACTCCTGACCATTAGGTCCAGTCGTGACCGACTCTGGGGTTGCGGCGCTCATCTCGCTTTACTGGCCGAGGGAGCCAGTGTACAGCTTCCGGGTCATGTGGCCAGCATGACTAAGCCGCTTCTGGCGAACCAGAGCAGCTCACGGAAACGCCATTTACCTTTCCGTCGGAGTGGTACCTATTTATCTACTTGCACTTTGACGTGCTTTTGAACTGCTAGGTTGGCAGGAGCAGGGACAGAGCAATGGGAGCTCACCCTGTTGTGGGGATTCGAACCGCCGACCTTCTGATCGGCAAGTCCTAGGCTCTGTGGTTTAACCCACAACGCCACCCACATCCCATATATATATATATATATATATATATATATATATATACATGGTTACTTCCACAGAATGCAATATGGCAGGATCCCTAAGATTGAGCTCTACAGGGACCTGGCTTCAGGCACCAGGCCTATTGGCAGAACAACTCTGTGCTACAAAGACGTCTGCAAACATGACATGGAGGCTGGCAACATCAACCCATGTGGGAATGCCTTGCAGATGACTGCAGTGCCTGGAGACAGGCAGTCAGTTTGTGCATCCATAGCAGTGACCAGAGACTGCTGGGAGGAGCACAAAGAGAAGAAACGCCATGGTGCATCTGCAGCAGCACAACAACCAGACACCTTCATCTGCCCCAGCTGCAACAAAACATGTCTCTCCCATACAGCAGGCGCTGTAACCTTCCAACAGCTTGACTTCACAGGCAAAGGTGCACTCCCTCACTGTCTCCGTAGACAGACGGATGGTAACAAATTTCCTGGTATGCCCTTGAATTCCCACCTGCAAAATATGACAGTCTGGATGTGCCCTAAGAGAAGACAGGGTGGGGAAAATGCACGGGGAGAAAAATATACATGCCATAGGTAAAGGTAAAGGGACCTCTGACCATTAGGTCCAGTCGTGACCAACTCTGGGGTTGCGGTGCTCATCTCGCTTTATTGGCTGAGGGAGCCGGCGTACAGCTTCTGGGTAGAGTGGCCAGCATGACTAAGCCGCTTCTGGTGAACCAGAGCAGCGCACGGAAACGCTGTTTACCTTCCCGCCAGAGCGGTACCTATTTATCTACTTGCACTTTGATGTGCTTTCGAACTGCTAGGTTGGCAGGAGCAGGGACCGAGCAACAGGAGCTCACCCTGTCGCGGGGATTCGAACCGCCGACCTTCTGATCGGCAAATCCTAGGCTCTGTGGTTTAACCCACAGCGCCACCCGCATCCCTCAGTGCCATAGAGGCCTTCCATTTTGTTATTGGAGGTATACTGCCTCTGAACATGGAGGTTCAATTGTAACCTATCACTTCTGTTATCCATTGAATTTGTCCAACCTGTTTGAAATCCCACTCAGTATTGGTGGTCCTTGCAAAAATCCACAGTGTAAAAATGTACTTTCCTTTTCTTCCTCCAGACTTTCCCCCCCTCCTGCTAGTTCACTGTTCCTTAGCAAAACAACCCAGATTTCGCAACAATTAAAATATCAAGATCAGATTAACATGTGACAACTGAGGAACTTAATCCCCAAAGACAGCACACACCTATTTTATTGCTCTGCATGATTGCTTTTATGACTTTGCATAATTAATTCAGGGTTTTTTTGGGGGGGGGTAGGGAGGTGAATATCTGCTTCCTGCCCATGCCTCTTTGCCTCTTTCTTTAGAGTATAGAAGGAAAACATAAATGGGAGCTTGATATTGCAGAATGCTAACAAATATATCAGTGAGGGCGGTTAGGTTTTATTTGAAAGTTTCATTAGCATGACTGAGTTTCATTTGTCCTTGGCGAGAGGCTGTTAACTAGCAGTTTTACACGTTTCTCACACTGGGGGCGGGGGGGGGACTCTTTACAGGTTTTGGTAAAAGATTAAGAAAAATTAATGGAAACTGCATAACAGTTCTATAAAAGCTGCAAAGGTTATTTCCAGAATTCTTGCAGTGCCCGGCCCTGAGGTAAAACTAATGCACATATGTGTGCCTCTGTGTATGTATTGGTGAGACTGAGGGAAAACAAAGCAGATTTGACCAAATAGTGGTACCTCGGGTTACAGACGCTTCAGGTTACAGACTCCGCTAACCCAGAAATAGTACCTTGGGTTAAGTTGCTTCAGGATGAGAACAGAAATCGTGTAGCAGCGGAACAGCGGCCGCTGGAGGCCCCATTAGCTAAAGTGGTGCTTCTGGTTAAGAATAGTTTCAGGTTAAGAACAGACCTCCAGAATGAATTAAGTTCTTAACCCGAGGTACCACTTTAGTTTTGTTTCATTATTTTTTATGTATCCATTTTATCACATTTCTGCCTTGCCTACCTCAGACCGTCCAAGTATCCCTATTGTCCAGGGATTTACAGATGCCATTCCAGTTTCTGATATGATCCCGGAATGCCCTGCTTTTGCTTAGGATGTCCTTATTTTCATCAGATAAATGTTGGAGAGTAGGGAGTTATGCGACCCCCAAGTCAGGGAGATAAGAAACTACACAACTTTTAGAGAACACCTGAAGGTAGCTCTATATAGGGAAGTTCTTTTAATTTTTAATGTTTTATTATGTTTTTATATGTGTTGGAAGCTATCCAGAGTGGCTAGGGCAACCCAGTCAGATGGGAGAGGTATAAATATTTAAATAGTAATAGTAATAGTAGTAGTAGTAGTAGTAGTAATAATAATAATAATAATAATAATAATAATAATAAATAGGACATCCTTGTCTTCATCGGAGGAATGTTGGAGGGTATATCACATTACGAACATAGGCCATTAGTCGATCTGGTTCAGTATTGTCTACTTTTAGCTGTGACTCCTGGAAGACCTGCCCGCTGCCTTCTAAGGCTTTTCCACCTGGTTTGGGGGCATGGCTCGGACTGACTCCAACTACAAAAGCCAGGGCTGCTGAACAGACTTTTGGGCTGGGGTATTGTTTAGAGAGTTTTGTTATTGATATTAATCTTATGATTTATATGAAAATTGTTGATTGGGCTGTGTAGTTTTTGATGTTTTATTTATTATCCATGGCTACTTTTGTGATATTTATAATTATGTATATTTTTTTCATGTTGAAAGCCGCCTTGAGCATGGTTTTAATTATGGAAAGGCGGCATACAAATAAAATTATGTATATATGTATGTACTTGGACTGGCAGCGGTTCACCAGGGTTTCAAGAAAGAATCATTCTCAGCCCTATTTGGAGACACCAGGGATTGAACCTGAGACCTTCTGCTTGCAATGCAAGATGCTCTGCCACTGACCCAGTGTCAAAGTGTCACTGGCTGGGTAGCAGAATGGGGTGAGAATGTGGTGGTGGAACTCTCAAAGGTTTAAGGGAATGTAGTTGTAAAGATTGTACCATTTCACACTGCATCAAATTTCTCCATTGCATGTAGAAAACTAGCACAGTGGCAAGACAACTGAGCTAGAACCTTTCTTCCTGTCTGCCAGCTTTCTTCTTAGAGACTGTTCACACACACACACACACACACACACACACACACACACACACACACACAAATGGTAGAACATTAAAAAAACTCCAGGACCACCTCTCTGTGGTCCAAAGTGGTATAGTCCATTCTGCCATCTTTATCATCTTGCATGCATAGATCTAGCCGTAGAGATACAATCTATATCTCATTAAAAGCCCTGTGAAAACCCCTGTTGCTTTTAATGGAAAGGGATTTATCCTGTGAGACATCTGAGCTGTTGGCTTGAGCAAAGGAACTAGGCATTCTTATTTCTTTGAGTACTCCAGTCAAATGGTTATATTTGCTCTATAAACGGTAAATGGGCCAGGCCTTGTTTCTTATGAGCTGTCGAGCTAATAAACACACTATTTGAATTGATATTATAGGGAGGTCAGGAGGGATGTTGTAAAGGCAGCAGTGGCGTTTCAGAATATCCTTCGCCAAATGGCTAACGTTTTGAAGAGAACCTAAGAAGAGTCTGTTGGATGAAGCCAATGGCCTATCTAGTCCAGCATTCTGTTCTCACAGTGGCCACCTAGATGCCTTTAAAAAGAGGGAAAGCATCACTATAAAAAAGAGTGGGGAAAAGGACACAGGTTTGCATAAAATTTACAGGTGCCAACATATACTTACTGATGCACATTTAGAAAAAACTACTATAATTTAAGGGATGCGGGTAGCGCTGTGGGTTAAACCACAGAGCCTAGGACTTGCCGATCAGAAGGTTGGCGGTTCGAATCCCCACGACGGGGTGAGCTCCCGTTGTTCGGTCCCTGCTCCTGCCAACCTAGCAGTTCAAAAGCACGTCAAAGTGCAAGTAGATAAACAGGTACCGCTCCGGCGGGAACGTAAATGGTGTTTCCGTGCGCTGCTCTGGTTCGCCAGAAGCGGCTTAGTCATGCTGGCCACATGACCCGGAAGCTGTCTGCAGACAAACGCCAGCTCCCTCGGCCAATAAAGCAAGATGAGCGCTGCAACCCCAGAGTCGGTCACGACTGGACCTAATGGTCAGGGGTCCCTTTACCTTTACCTTTACTATAATTTAAGTAGAAACCCAAAACTTCTCAGTATTGTGCTGAAGACTGAACAGGTGACCTGTGGTCCTTGTTCAGTCTGCTGTCTGTTGATGGGCAACTTTAAGGGCTATCCTGCTCTCCCTTCTGATGGCCAATCCCTTCTGATTATCATTCACCCCACACTTTTCAATCCATTTCCCCTTCACTTTCCAAATTGCGAAACATCTGATTCCCCCCCCCCCGCCCCCATGTGAAGCATCCAGAGATCTTGTGATGAAGGGCGCCATATAAATCTAGTAAATAATAATAAATAATAAAATTGATTTGTTTCACTAGGGCATCAGAACACTCTTTAATTGCACATACTTAAAAAGTTCTGGCATGGCTTTGAATCCTGCAAAATATGAGCAGCCTGGAGGCACCCAGATTCTTATAGTAACTTGAAAAACCAACAGATTTCTTGTGGCATTCAGCTTTGTGGGCTAGAGGCCCTGACGAAGTCTTAGGGGGCAGCTAGGCCCTTTGTTATTTTTGCTTTTGAAACTTGATCATCCTGGTTTTTATACTCCCCACCTCCGCCCCAAATTTCCCACCTCTAGCCACTGGGATAAATAATGGGGCAGGAAAGGATGACTGGCTTACTGATAACAGCAGATGTGTCATTAATTTAATAAAGGTGCCTATACAGTGTTGACAGAGTTGAAGGAGGCATTATTTACTTAGATGATTACCCAGTCTTTTCCCAAAAGCTCCCGTTGGTGAATTGTCTGTCTCCATCTCACTTGAAATAGTATGCATCAAGACTAAGTCAATTTCTACTTATTTCTGCAACACTTTGGAGAGTGCAAAGTGGTGAAGACGCCTTATCTCATTGATCCTCATGTGACAATGGAAATCATTTTAGAGTTCTTTAGGGTATACCACACCGCACAGAAAAGATTAAGCAACCTCCCTCTTGATCTGATATATTGTCCTTGCTTTCCTGCACTTTAATTTTAGTTATTTCCCACCTTTCCCCACCCACTTTAGTCCTATATGTGTTGAGTTATCTGCATTTTTGATACCTGCGTATATTTTGCTGCTACCGGTTCCTCGTTCAGAGGAAAAGCCTCGCAGTAGTTGGTCTCGGTTTTTTCACAACCACAATAACGGGCAGCAGGAGTCGAGAAAACCAAAAGCCCATCAAGACAGAAAATGGAAAACGCACAAACAGAATCATATCAGCAACCTTGTGGGCAGCTCGCTGTTTGTGGAAGATGTTATCTTCACTTTACCATTAGTTAGCTCTGCACCAAAGGAAGAGATAAGGGAATATGAATGCATCAACCAGTCCTTTGCAACAATCTAGCTAGGTGCCTATATAATATGAATAAAATAGATTGTGGTCTAAAGTTGCTTTCCCCCCCCCCCCCCACCAAAGGGCACTTAGAGATACAGTGGCTTTATGATTCAACAATGTGGCAGGACATATTCCCAACAAAGATGAGTTCTTCCAAGCCCACATTCCTGTAATAATCAAGGATGTGCTCTATGGGGAGGTGGCCTCAGGCACTAGGCCTGCTGGCACATAAACTCTTGGACAGTCAGGTTGTGTATCTACAGCACTGACCAGAGGAGAAATGGCCACTGGGAGGAGCACAGGGAGAAGAGACGCCATGGTGCATCTGCAGCAGCAAAACCGGATGCCTTCATCTGCCCCAGCTGCAACAAAACATGTCTCTTTCCTCTCTACAGCCACAATAGGCGCTGTAACTCTCCAACAGCTTGATTTTATCCCTGATGGTGTACTCTTCCATTGTCTCTCGAGACAGATACCAACAGCAATGATTCAGCCATTTGAATGGATTAATCAAATGCTTTTTAACCAGTTAATGTACTTAATTTATGAAAGTCATTTGACTTGAACTACTATAGGTGGCTGTTTAAGATTTTTTTTTTTGTTAGATTATTTCCCCCATCCTTCCTCCCAAAGGAGTCTAGAGCAGCAAACAACAAAACAATCAAAACAACACAATTAAAAATCTGCCCAGTAATAACGTAAGAAAAGACCTGCTGGATCAGGCTAATGTTGTCATTTTCCCCAAGGCAACAGCTTGACTTTAATTCCTGTGAATATAAGTGAGCACCACAGCACACACAAAAAGAAACAGTGGCAGAGCCCTTAGGCATTTAAACAGGAGAGAGAGAGAGAGAGAGAGAGAGAGAGAGAGAGAGAGAGAGAGAGATTGGCTCTAGGCAACCTGTGTACTGAGCATTTATCCTGATTTGTTTTCAAGAAAATTGCAGGGATGTTACATGGTAGTGTCTGTTTATTGACCATTCATCAATATTTATTCATGGGGAGGTTTTATGATGATGCATCAAGAAATTGTTGCCCACTTTGCAGTGTATTTTCCTCCCCTCCCTTTCCTTGCCATAGAAGTCCCAACCCCTCCCCCGCTTTTAAAGCAGGTTTGTTGGGTAAAAGCATCAAATCCACTTTGATTGTACAACCTGAATTCAGGTCGCCAATGAACCCCTTTTGCAAAACAGATAAATCAGAGAGGGAAGGGTTGCTTACTGAATGAAGTCATGCTGCTGACTCTTCATTGACATTATCAGTACTCATGTAGGTGGAAGCATCCCTCTTTTCTGACAGTTGTTGTTGTTGTTTAGTCGTTTAGTTGTGTGCGACTCTTCATGACCCCATGGACCAGAGCACGCCAGGCCCTCCTGTCTTTCACTGCCTCCCGCAGTTTGGTCAAACTCATGCTGGTAGCTTCAAGAACACTGTCCAACCATCTCGTCCTCTGTCGTCCCCTTCTCCTTGTGCCCTCCATCTTTCCCAACATCAGGGTCTTTTCCAGGGAGTCTTCTCTTCTCATGAGGTGGCCAAAGTATTGGAGCCTCAGCTTCAGGATCTGTCCTTTCAGTGAGCACTCAGGGCTGATTTCCTTAACAATGGATAGGTTTGATCTTCTTGCAGTCCATGGGACTCTAAAGAGTTTTCTGACAGTAGTATCATCTGAATACTCCTCAAATGGTTGGGCGTTCCAGGCAGGCTTTCACCTGGAAGTTTTCAAGTACTGTCAGGAGTGGCCAGGACACTACAGTGGTTCTGGACTCAAGGCAGTGGCATTGCTGCCATGTGATGAGATGGTGAGGTGATGGGGCAGGGCGGTGGCAAGAGCAGGTTGGTTTGGGGATACCAGTGGAGCCAATCCAGTGCTCCTACTGGTGCAACCTCACCGCTCTGACCTCACCACCCCACTTCCTGCAGTGATGCTGCCTCTACCAGGAGTCCAGGTTCATGGTGCCATGCCCCCTCCCGCCAGCTACTCCTGAGCACGGATGAAAATGTATTTATTTGTACATTTAGGGAGATACAAGCAGCAACTTCCAACATCATTTTACCTGGTTTTGAACAAGATTCAGAAAATGGCAACCAAAATTATGATGGGTCCAACCTAGGATCTTTCTTCTGCAAGTAAGGAAGACGTTCTACCATGAGGTGATGGGTCTTTCTCCTTGATCCCTTTCTGGACCTTTTATTTATTTATTTATTTAGGTAAATTGCTTAGTGGTTTTATTACAACCAGGTGGTTCCTAACAGTTGGGAAATAAAGAAAAAGAAATGTATCGCAGCTTCAGGTGAGGGTGAGGAAGTGATGGATTAAAGACAACGCTCAGCACAAGGAAGAATGGATAGAAAGAAAGACAGCCCGTGTGAGAGAGCAGATGAAATTTCAGAATTTCATCTGCTCTCTCTTGTGCAGAAAAAAATTCTATGAGGTAGTTTCCTTTCCTAGTAAAGTATTTTATATTTCCATTATTTTTCTATTGTTAGTTTGTCACTGGTGATTCATTAGTTTGTTCACCCTTTTAAATAGCCAAATTTGCATGTTTATTTTCCGAATTAATTTTTTTAGGCTATGCATTAAGATTGACTGGTCGGCTCGACGTTCCTGCAAGATGAAATTTGATTAGCTCAGTTAATTAACCACTTAATGAACTAATCAAAGTTAAGAGCTGCATTGTTTGTTTTCGTTTTTCAAAAAAATTCATACTAAATGAAGCTGATGTTTATGTGAATGAGGCCGGGTTCTTCATTGTGAAGATTTGTTTTAATGATTATGGCTCTTCAAAATTGTTTCATCAATCTTAATCAATTTCCACTGTAACGAGCTGGCCCACTGAAACAATGAGATTACACATATGTCCAGATTTAAGGCGTGCGCTTAAAGAAATGTTCTCAACCAGAATTTAAATTAAAGAAATGCCAGATCCTGTCATTTGGAAGCCTATAAACATATTGCTCAAATAGGACTGAACTTCTCCCAAGAAACACACACATATTAATAGTGTCTTATTGTTAATATTTAAAGATTTTAAAAGAATTTTCTGGTTGTGTTTGGTAGGTTTCTGGATGAAACATCGGCTCTCGATCCATTCCAGTCCGGCTTCCGCGCTGGTCATGGGACCGAGACGGCTCTGGTCGCCCTAACAGATGATCTCCGCAGGCAGCTGGATCGAGGCGGGTCAGGGCTGCTGATTCTTCTAGACCTGTCAGCAGCCTTCGACATGGTCGATCACGAACTCCTAGACCACCGCCTTGCCGACGTGGGGATCCAGGGCACAGTCCTCCAATGGCTGCGCTCGTTTCTCTCTGGTCGGGGACAGAGGGTGGCGCTTGGGGGGGAATTGTCATCGCGCCACTCCTTGGTGTGTGGAGTGCCTCAGGGTGCGATTCTCTCCCCGATGCTTTTTAACATCTTTATGCGCCCCCTCGCCCAGCTTGTTCGGAGTTTTGGGCTGGGCTGCCATCAGTATGCCGATGACACCCAACTCTATCTGTTGATGGATGGCCATCCTGACTCGGCCCCAGACACACTGACCAGATGCCTGGAGGCTGTGGCTGGATGGTTACGTGGGAGCCGGTTGAAGTTAAATCCTTCGAAGACAGAGGTCCTCTGGCTGGGACGGGACGATATGGGATTGAGGGGGCAACTCCCATCTCTTGCGGGGGTGCAGTTAGTGCCAGCACCGTCCGTTAAGAGTTTGGGTGTAATCTTCGATACCTCCCTCTCTATGGAGGCGCAGATTACAGCTATAACAAAGGCGGCATTTTTTCATCTCCGCCAAGCTAAGCAGTTGGCCCCTTATCTCTCTCGCCCTGACCTAGCCACTGTGATCCATGCGACGGTCACCTCCAGACTGGATTATTGTAACTCGCTCTACGTGGGGCTGCCCTTGAGACTGACCCAGAAACTCCAGCGGGTGCAGAATGCCGCGGCGAGACTCCTTATGGGGTCTTCGCTGCGAGACCACATTCATCCGGTGCTATATCAGCTGCACTGGCTCCCGGTGGAGTACAGGATCAGGTTTAAGGTGCTGGTTTTAACCTTTAAAGCCCTATACGGCCTAGGACCCTCGTACCTACGGGACCGCCTCTCCTGGTATGCCCCACAAAGAAACCTACGGTCTGCAAATAAAAACATCCTGAAGGTCCCAGGCCTCAGAGAGGTTAGGCTGGCCTCAACTAGAGCCAGGGCCTTCTCGGCTGCGGCTCCAATCTGGTGGAACGCTCTGTCAGAAGAGACTAGGGCCCTGCGGGACTTGACATCTTTCCGCAGGGCCTGCAAGACAGAGTTGTTCCACCAGGCCTTTGGTCAGGGCGCAGCCTGACTCCCTCCTCTGGCAACCTGCACAGAGTTTTGCTTAATGGTTGCCATTAACTTGATTTTAATTAATTTTTATAATGAAATATTTTTAGAATGTTGGTTTATTTGATTGTTTGACTATTTGATTGTTGTTAGCCGCCCTGAGCCCGGCCTCGGCTGGGGAGGGCGGGATATAAATAAAATTTATTATTATTATTATTATTATTATTATTATTATTATTATTATTATTCTTGATGCAGTATAAGATCATGGTTCCCATCTTTGCAGCTCTTAGCAGTCTGGGATCAGGTTGCCCCAAGAAAGTGCCTTCTCCCATATGACCCCCTGGTGCACATAGAACAGGGGTTGGCAACCTAAGGCCCATGGACCACAAGTGGCCCGCAGGGGTCATTCAACCAGCCCATGAGCCACCCCTGAACTGAGCCGCGTACTCGGCAAGTCCTCGCGTGCTGCGCTAAACCGGCGCGGCGCAGGGACTTGCTTTCGCGGCGCTGGAAATTGCGTCTGTGCAGACGCAGACACCAGAAACCATGGGTGCGTGCGATCTGGCCCATGTAGGGATCTCCACTGGAGTGAACCGGCTCAGGAAACGTAAAGGTTTTATGCCTTGGCAAGGTATTCTTTAGTCTAACATCAAGTTGAGGGGGATGCATTCATGTTCTCTCCCCATGCGGCGGCACTTGCAGGGCCCGTTAAAGGGCACAAACCGGGAGTCCCTGGCCCTAGAGCGGTGGCATGTAGGTCAAACTCGGTCGGTGGAAGGGCATGCTGTGTAAGTTTGCCCTTAGTAGTCCCCTCTCACTGGACCTCATCTGCCGGCATATCCTCAGCCGGGTGGGCTGAGAGGGTTACCTGCCAAGGCCTGTGCCAAGTTCCCCACTTCTGAAGCTCAATAAAGTTGTGGCCAATTTGAACCCATACTCTGGTCTCTGGTCTCATTGTTTGGGCTAAAGGGGTAGGCACCACAGACAGGGTTTAGCACATGTGCCCGCAAATAGAAGCAGTCCTTCCTTGAACAGCAGGGCTCCCCCTGTCCACTGAAAGGGCTGCAATCCAATGGAGGCTTCCATGTGGAGACCACTGTGGAACAGTCGCCACCACCTCCTATGTTGTTTGGGAAGGTCCTCAAATTATTTGGAGCGTATTTGCAGTGTGTGTGTGTGTGTGTGTGTGTGTGTGTAAGGGTCTGTGAAGGAAAGGGGAATTTGACAAATATTACCCCTCCTAATTTCCATACTCACAAGGAGGTAGGCTGGTGGCCATGAAGAGCACTAGAGGGCTTTCCTCAGTGGTGGGACTTTGACTATTAATTCAGCTTCCATGTAGGAGCTAGCAACCCAACTGATCGCTTCACCAGGTTCTATACAACTCCCTGCCAGGGTTTACGATGTGGGTCTGCAGCAGTCCAGGTAGGCCTAGAGGCTGGTTGGTGCTTAAGAAGATGGTGCACAGATCATTCACTGTGCCTGAAAACACAGGCGGATTTAGCGGAGTGGGACCAGTTCTGTCACACTGGGCACAGAGCCTTGGGGACGCCACCAAGAGCACTGCAACTATGATGTACGACGGAAGGTGAGAGGTGGAGGGGGCCCTGGATTTTTGTGTTGCACAGGGCACCACTGAAATTTGAGACCCTGAGGTCCGCCATTACTGAAGAACACAACATAGGACCCATCTTTTGTAAGTCATTCATTAGGAACTCTGTCAGGCCCCTTTCCTGGTGGAATTTTGGCCAAAACATTTCCTGAAAGCCTTTGCCTACTGGCCTGGGAGTAACTCCCGCTTTCACTTAGTGGCCCCTGAGTAGTCAAACTTCCATAGATGAAGATGTGTTTGTTTTTAGAGTTTGTAGAAATAATTTTATTGGTTTCTGCATTCATAAAAATAGGGTGTGCATTTTTAATTTGTGTTTTATCTCATGTTATTCCAAGGTGCACCATTTCAGTCACTTCTGACTGTGAAACAATTTATAAATCTGTAAAATAAATATTGAGTAGACGTATATAGTATTCCACTGCTAATCTGTTTGGCAGAACATTTGGAGTGGAAAGGTTTTGAGTTTCTGGACCACTGAGATGAAGTGGTATTGAATCTGTTATGTTGTAAGTGTGTTTAATATTGTTTGATTGCTTGGGAATCAATTTTCAACATTGTGTCATATTTTGCTTTTATTGCAAGCTACCTTGTGGATCAGCCAAACCAAAAGGCAAGCTATAAAATTAGTAGAACAAGTAAACAAATAAATGGCAGACAGAAAAAAAGGCAATAATTGCCACCATCCTTCTAAAATAATCTAGAAGGTGGTGGGTTTATTATTATTATTATTTGCTTACCATTAGTGCTGATACTTGTCTAAGGAGTTCTTGAGCTAAGTATGGGCTGACATTTTGATGACAACCATGTCATGTAGCCACTGCAGAAAAGAAAAGAAAAGAAATGTAAAATAAAATAAAATAAAATAAAATAAAATAAAATAAAATAAAATAAAAAACAATACAGTAGACATGTTCAGCACCACTTCCACACTAAACTCTCTTCTGGAAACAACCTGAGCATCCCATTCCATCTCTTTAGGAAATGCAACAGCTGCTGACTAATAGCATTTATTTAAGAAATAAACCAGACTTCAATTTGAGTATCTTCTGCAGACTTCTAGACTAATAAAATGGGAGGCTGAATCATTGTTCTCTGAACATTCATACAAGCTGATGGTGTCATATCTAGTAAAGGCATGTCTGCTGTATGGGAATTTCTCCTTCTCAGATGCCACTTTATATTGAGAAAGCAGGGACAATATGGAAGGAGAGAACATCACGGAAGACCATGGATGGTGGTTGATATGTTGGCCTTGTTATGGTTGCCTTCTGCCGAGCAAACGAATAGAGGGGCATCTTAGATCTTTGATGCTGGAGATCAAAGGCACTTTTTGAAAGAAAGCATAAAAAACCTACCGGTATCCCAAAGTCCATGGAGAGAATGCTCTGAATGCATTCATTTATCAAAAACTTTCCATCAAGAGAACCTCAAGGCAGCTAACATCATCAAGAGAAAAACAGATGGATGACTTCCATACACACCAAATAGACAAAAGCAGTAACAGTGGTTATCACTCCACAGATAATACTTCATGCTTTGTTATGGTTCAAGTCACTGACTAATGTATATTCACTAGCTTCCTACTACAGAATCAGTTCTGGATCTATAGAGATGCTCATCTTTCAGTTGCTATGCTATGGCTATGCTTCTCCCACTGTCGATCCTCTGTGCCCTGGGAACTCTTGTCAGCTTTCATCTCAGGCTGTTCAAGTGCCGACTATGTCTAAAATTGACGGAAAGATTACAGCTAAAAGCATTAGCCGATTAGTCAGTGCGATTCATCAATTGACTTACTGCAAAGTCAAATGGATTTTTAATCATATTACTAGAAGCGTCCCTTATAAAAGGCTTATAACTTCCTTGATTCCATACCAAGCTGGCCAGCTGGTATATAATTATGACAAGGGCTGAAAGCATTAAATGGTTACTCACAGTGTTCAACTGATTGATTTGCCGTAGATTGAAAGTGTGTATTTTTGTTTGCCAAACCAAGTCCATCACTTTAGTGAAACAATACGCTCACTTTTACTCTCCATAATATTTGTGTGTGTGTGTGTATTTTAGATGGCCAAGGCAAGAGATTGTTCACATATTTAAATGAAATGACTCCATGAATAAGGGCTGAGGAAACGTACTAATCCTATTGCAGTATGTATGTTAAAAAATTATGTGTTGAGTTCAAAGTTCTAATCACAGGGCAGAGCACTTTCAGATCTTAGATTCTCCTTCCCCCTGAAAATATGCTCTGGAGCACTGGGAGGTCTCTGGATCAGCTTGAGAGGAACTTCAAGGGACTGCAAGGAGAACTGGCATTTCCCATTTCCCAAAAAACCTCCAGTGAATCCAAGTCAATATAAGTAGAGCTGAAATGAAAATTGGAACAAATTAAACACTTGATGCAAAACATTGAAAAACATTATATATATATACATATATATATATATACACACATACAGTGGTACCTAGGGTTACATACGCTTCAGGTTACATACGCTTCAGGTTACAGACTCCGCTAACCCAGAAATAGTACCTCGGGTTAAGAACTTTGCTTCAGGATGAGAACAGAAATCCTGCTCCGGTGGCACGGCGGCAGTGAGAGGCCCCATTAGCTAAAGTGGTGCTTCAGGTTAAGAACAGTTTCAGGTTAAGTATGGACCTCCGGAACGAATTAAGTACTTAACCCGAGGTACCACTGTGTGTGTGTGTGTGTGTGTGTGTGTGTGTATTCTTTTGAATTTTGATTTTGAGGAATACTGATTAATTTTATGGCAGTAATGTTAAGGACCCACTTGCTAAACACAATCTTTCTGTGTCTTGGGTGATATCTGGCTAGAGTGCTCCAACTGGAGAACAGCCTTCACCAAAGGTGTCATGAGGAAGGCACACTTGACAATTCCACACCGTGATCAACTCCCGCCTGGAAACCTATGTCCCCACTGTGGAAGGACGTGTGGATCCAGAATTGGCCTCTGCAGTCACTTATGGACTCACTGTTAAGATCATGTTCATGGAAGACACTCTTACTTGGCTATGAGTGATCGCCATGGAAGAAGAACTCAGGAAGAGTACACTAAAGGTACTCATGACTATCTTCAATCTATTGATTTTCAGTGAGTCTGTTATTATTTATCCATTAATTTATGACTCATTCGAATACTACCCAACGTCCCCTCACACTTCCCGTAAATTCCTAACTGCAAGGTCTTCCATAACTGAGGACGGACAAATTGAGCTACCTCTAGATTCTCCTGAACTGTAAGTTATATTGAATTACTGTAGGGGGGAAAAATGAGAAAAGAGGATAACATAATTATCACCTGAGTTCTGTACTGGTGACAGAATGTATGGTGTGTGAGGGAAGGTCTAGGGAAATTTGCTAGCTGTGATTTTGTTCTGTAGCTTTTAAAACTAATAAGTTTAGAATAATAATAAGAAGAAATCAGAATGAAATTAGATTTTCTTGCATGAAAATCAAGGAGAATTTTCCTGGACAATTTTTGTCCTCAGTTGTTTTCATCCCAATTGATATAGCACCCTTTGAGATTCAGTTTTGGATACCAAATAGAATACTGTATTGGGGTTAGCTTTGCTTAATTCAAGGTCAAATCTCTCTTACATGATTAGGCAGTCCTGGAGTCACTATCTTCTAATTCACAATGATGTCTTGTAGTTATAGAGTATATAAAAACAGAGCAGCTTAACAGAGCTGTAGAAATTATTCTTAACCATGTCAGATTTCTTGCCCAATAAAAAGGATAATCTTGAGGCAAATTATGTCCGGGGAAGTTTTTTTGGTTTTTTTTTAATGCACTGGAGGACAATGGGAGCATAACTCTCATTTCCTTGGAGTTACACTTTCGCTCTTCACATAGACACTAATTATTTAATTTTAGGGCTTTCGTTTCCTCAATTCTCATTCATTTCCCTGGTTATGATCTTTAATGAAAAATGCCCGCTGTGTTTAGTACAAACCATTTGGTGCCCCTGTGTCAGGGGAGGAAAAGAACAACATTCAGTGAAGCTGAAGGTTTTTATTATCACGTCGTAAATGAACAAATGGCATCTGTCAATACAAAGGAGCGCATGGGGGTATGGAAAGGAAGCTTAGTTATTGCACTCTGGGTGTGCTGTCGAAGTGACAAAATGGGATTTTATTAACGTCCTGGTTATAGGCACCCCTTCCCTTCAACTTTTTTTTTTTAATTCTTTAACTTTCAACAATTTGTCCCATGCAAGGGCTACTGTAAAATGCAGCATGGCAAAATTGCTGCCATCTGTTTCAAAAATCTAGAAGTTATTTGCCTCACAAAACTGAACTGTATTTGCAATGAGGTGTGGCTTTATTTTGTCAGTTATATTGGAGTAAAGTCTCCTTTTGGCTCTAATTCAAGATCTAACTCCATGAGGAATTAAGCAGCTCTTATTTATTTAAGTGCTAAATCCCATCTTCGTTTTCATATTTGGGCAATAAACATCTTTCATGGCATTGATAAATGGCCACGGGTGTTTATGGGCTGCAGGATATATTTACGCCAAACGTATAATACCCAAAGAAGGCATGTTCACATTAGACTGGGAATTAACTTTTGTGCTCTACAGACAGAAGTAGGAAGTGGCTGGAGGGGCGGGAGGTGGTGGAGGGAGTAAACAGCCGTCGGGAATGGCTTACTGGAAGTTGTTAAAGTTGAATTCTCATAAAATTGTTTTAGCAGAGCGCTCCGTCTTTCAGCCTCCAACAGGTGTGGTCATGACAAAAGGCCAAATATGAAAGAACTCATTATATTGTACGCTCCATCTGAGGTAGAAAAGCCCAAGGGTGGGGGGTGCTAATCTAGTTGCTGTTTGGCCCCCATGTAGACATATCCGCTATGCATAATGACCTCAAATTCCACCGTGTGGCAACTCCTGATTCCTGGTAGGCCCCCCTCCTATGTAGAACACTTTGTCCAGAATAGCATTTGGGTGTGTACCAGGGCCTCCTTCATGAGCAAATGTCGGTTCTGTTGCAGACTTCTGGGGCCATTGCAGGACGTTAGTATGTGGGGGTCCTACCCATGAAAGGTGGTGCTGATATTGTAATAATAATAATAATAATTTATTATTTATACCCTACTCATCTGGCTGAGTTTCCTCAGCCATTCTGGGTGGCTCCCAATCGAGTGTTAAAAACAATACAGCATTAAATATTTAAGAACTTCCCTAAACAGGGCTGCCTTCAGATGTCTTCTAAAAATAAGATAGCTGCTTATTTCCTTCACATCTGATGGGAGGGTGTTCCATAGGGCAGGCGCCACTACCGAGAAGGCCCTCTCCCTGGTTCCCTGTAACTTGGCTTCTCGCAGTGAGGGAACCGCCAGAAGACCCTCGGCGCTGGATCTCAGTGTCCAGGCTGAACAATGGGGGTGGAGACGCTCCTTCAGGTATACTGGGCCGAGGCCATTTAGGGCTTTAAAGGTCAGCACCAACACTTTGAATTGTTCTCGGAAACGTGCTGGGAGCCAATGCAGATCTCTCAGGACTGGTGTTATGTGGTCCTGGCGGCCACTCCCAGTCACCAGTCTAGCTGTATGTCACAGAAGGGTCAGGCATCAACATGTCAGGGAAGGAAGTAATGTCTAGTGAGGGGGAGCTTTGGGAAGGTGGCAGGAAGGCCCTTGGACCCTTGGCAGAAGCTTCCTGGGCTTTGGGAAGGAGGTGTCAGGCTTTAATACTCTAATTTAATGGGAACATTTAGAGGACTGGCCCAGTTGTCCTAGTCCACTGACCGCACACCACTGCCCCTTGTTATGGTGAAAATGAAACAAATAAACTAAATAATTGCTATTGTCATCCCCTGTAATAGTTTAAAGCAGGGGTAGGCAACCTAAGGCCTGGGGGCCGGATGCAGCCCAATCGCCTTCTCAATCCGGCCCACGGACGATCCGGGAATCAGCGTGTTTTTACCTGAGTAGAATGTGTCATTTTATTTAAAATGCACCTCTGGGTTATTTGTGGGGCCTTCCTGGTGTTTTTACGTGATGATTTGTTGGGTCTCTGGACCATAATAAAGATTGAAGTAAGTGGTGAAGTTTTTACATGAGTAGAATGTGTGCTTTTATTTAAAATGCGTCTCTGGGTTATATGTGGGGCCTGTCTGGTCTTTTTACATGAGCAGAATGTGTCCTTTTTAAAAAATGCATCTCTGGGTTATTTGTGGGACATAGGAATTTGTTCATTTTTTTCTCCAAAATATAGTCCGGCCCACCACATGGTCTGAGGGACGGTGGACCAGCCCATGGCTGAAAAAGGTTGCTGACCCCTGGTTTAAAGGAAGCGCGGTAGCTCAGTGGTAGAAAATGTGCTTTACAGCATGTAAAAGATCCTAGGTCGAACCTCAGGCATAGCCATGAGAAACCTGTTTGAGACAATACTGAACTAGTCAAATCGATGGTCTGCCTTGATATAGGGTAGGTGTGTTCCTGTGCTATCTGAGGTGGGTCTCCTCACCTTGTGTAATAATGGAGAGGTCTTTGTTGTGCACTTGGGCTTCCCATAGGCACCTGGTTGGCCGCTGTGAGAACAGGGTGCTGGACTGGATAGGCTATTGGCCTGATCCATCAGGGCTCTGCTTTTGTTGGGTAGATATGGCCCATTCACAATGGGCCATATCTACCCAAAAGGATAGATATGCATTCACAATGGTCTTGGATATGCGGGAGACAGCAGGCTTGGCTGTAGTTTCTTGGAGTGAGTCCACACCGTGTTTGAGCAGGTGCTCAAACCACCTTCAAATAACCAAAACGCAGCATATTTGTGCAAATATGGCTGTCAATTAATGAGTGAATTGGTCTTAGCAGATGTGAGAGCGTGTTCATGCTCACCCTGCGCGCACACACAGCACTGAACAAATGCTGGATAAAAGTCACACGGATTCTTTTTCCCTTGCAAGGTTCCCATGACATCAAAACAGGAATTTCAAGAGTTATTGCCACAGCAGTTTCCAGCTTAATACACTGGAATTGTATGAAAACAAGAGTAGGGGTTGTTTGGATAAACCAAATGGGGAAACCAAACTTTCCAAAGGGTGCAAGTTACAACAGTTGAAACAGTGTTGTCATGTTAATTGAAAACTGAAGCTACATGTTGGCTCTTAAAGATTTTAAAGGAGTGATATTGAAGGCCAGAGAGTCCTCTATCTCTTTAGAATAGAGCGGAAAGGGCAGCCTTTTGGGCAGTGTGGCGTTTAAAGAAAACAGAAAAGGAATGCAATTTATTCTGAGTGCTGTCTTAGTCCGAATCTAATCAAGATCCAATCCTAAATCCACATAAGGATGAATCTGCTGCAAAGAGTGAGCATTGAGGGAATATAACCTTATTTGAGGGTAAAAGTTGATTTTAACATGGGGCTGTCACAGTGGGGATGGGGTGTGCCCTTCTGCTACATTAATACATGTTTAGGGGCCATGGATTTCACTGTTTACTCTCGGGCTGAGATCAATGAGATGTAAAAGTGCTTGACATTGGCTGGTTTGCACCCACAAACACATTTAAAAGGCTGCAGGGTATTAATCAGCCTTATAAAACCAAAAATGCTAATACAAAATACAAATTAACATATAACCCTTAGGAATCATGTAAGACAAACCTCCCCCCCCCCAATAAACAACACCCACCCAAGTTAAAAAAACAACACCCTCATTCAAACCATAACTTTAGCACAAGGGGGCTGGTCCATGCCTTCATTCCACCCCCCACAGTGTTGCCCCCATAGAAATGAACAACTTTGGTGTCTCCCCTTTGGTGGGTGCAACTGGTGCATGCCTAGCTGGGGCAGCAGGTGCTTCCATTGCTGCCAGCCTGCCCATTGTCCTGGTCCATCCCCTCCTTGCACACTTGCAGGCAGGTCTTGGTCTTGCCCCTAGGACAGGCAAGCTTTATAGAGCTGCCCCATGTATAGAAGTGCTGGCAAGAGGGACAAATCTTGCTTAACTTTGTGTAGTCATACCAGGATGTAGAAATGTACCTCTTTCAATGACGTAATAAATGGCCTTGCTATACTCATTTTTTGTTAATGTACTTTTCATTTTACTCCTCTATTGATGCAGGATTTATGGACTTTTATTGGAGTGGGAATTGAATGAATCAGCAAATTGGCCCCTGACCTTTTCACTGGAAGAGTCATGATTCTCAGTTTGCCTGCTGTTTAAAGACGTTCAGAGTCAGTTGCAGAAGGGATCGCCGACTAGAATTAATTTGGTAAGTTCATGAATGTTCTTTTCTTCATGAATGTATGAAGACTGGTGCCGACTCAGTGTTGCCCCTGTTTTCTTGCATGTCTCCTGTGGCGATTCAACAGGCACAAACCTCCCCTGGTGTGGCGATGGAGGGTAAGTCTCACCTGTTGAACATCTTCCTGCTGCCCACCTCTTACAGACACAAGAGCCCTGCCTTTGCACTGTCAACAGTTTTAAAATGTTTCGATCGATTAACTGTCCAGGTTTTAACTGGTTAATCAATGTGTGCATTCGTTAATCAATAGATGTATCTGACAGCCCTATGAATTACTCATCGTGCCAGGTGTAAAAGGAAAAATATCAAAGTTTTATCAGATTGTGATTCAAAAAGGATTTTCAAGGGGGCTAGCATCATCGGAGGTGTTCGTTTAGAGAGAGATATCCCACAAAACACTGAGAATATCCATGGAATAATGCAAAGATGGGGAACCGCAGGCCCAGGAATTACCGTATTTTTTGCTCTATAAGACGTACTTTTCCCCTCCTAAAAAGTAAGGGGAAATGTGTGTGCGTCTTATGGAGCGAATGCAAGCTGTGCAGCTATTGCTGAAGCCAGAATAGCAAGAGGGATCGGTGTGCACCAATCCCTCTTGCTCTCCTGGCTTCAGGGATAGCCCTGTAAAGCCTCTTGAGTGCAGCTGGAGCGCTCCTGCCTTTTCGCTCAAGAGGCTTTGTGTTGCTTTCTTGTTTTCCTCCTCTACAAACTAGGTGCGTCTTACGGTCGGGTGCGTCTTATAGAGTGAAAAATACGGTGAATGTGGCTACTCTAGATCTCTTGATCTGGCCCGTGGGACTCAGCCAAGGCCACAAACTCTCCAGCACATGCTTTGGGTGTTTTGGTCTGTCTGGCGCATACCCTGATAATGCTTCTTGCTAGCCTGGATGGAGGACAGAGGGAGGTGCAAGTGAGTCTACTGTATATGTTAACATTCGCAAAGCTCAGTCGGTAGAGCATGAGACCCTCAATCTCAATGTCATGGGTTTCAGTCCCACATGGGGCAAAAGATTCCTGCACTGCAGGGGGCTGGACTAGATGACCCTCATGGTCCCTTCCAACTCTATGAATCTATGATTTGTTGCTCTGTCCACTCTGGCTCCCTCCACCCTTGACATGCAGCCCCAAGGAGCGAATGTGGTGCTCAGACCAAAAATGGTTCCACACCCCTGGAATCACGGAATGCGTTATCTCAACCAGGGATAGGGAATCTCTTTCAGCAGGGGGCTGCAATCCCTTCTGGGGGCCACATACCAGAGCTGGATGAAGGCAGAGGCCGAAAGTGGGTGGCGCAGCAGGTTACATTCTAGCCAGGCAGAAGTCAGAGGTTTCTGTGCGCTCCCAACCCCATCTCTGCATCCAGGCAAGCAAGGAGGTCTCACAAGTAAGATCTCATAGTACCGATGCCAAGATTCATTTTTATTTTTGCACAATGCGCATTAGTCTCTGAGGAGAACACAGTAAAGCAGCTCCAAAACAGCTCTGATCAAGAAACGTATGCGGCCGTTGCAGCACAACTTGCTTTCCCTCACATCCTTGCCTGAAATGGCTTTATTCTTCATCTTTTTAAAGCCAACCTCTTTCTCTCTTTGTGTCTTAAATCAGCCACCAAAGCAATAGTGGCAATAATAATAATAATATCCCACAAAATAAGAGCACAACCACAATCCAAGATCTCGTTAGACACTTTAGCCCTATGACCGTCATCTGTGAAAGCATCTATTGTTAAAGTCCATTTATTTTTGTCAATATTGACATCTGACCATGGACACAAAATGATCCACCCCCACCGCTCCTGTACTATTCCGTCCAACTTTGCATTAGGAAAGCAATTGAAAAGCTTAATGCATGGAAAGTGAATCTTTTGTGTTCTCCATAATGCCCAATTTTTTCCCCCTCTCTCTCCCCTCTGGACCTACCAAAGCTGTCCAAACAAGAACTAGATTTTTCCCTTTCAGAAGAGAAGAATGGAAACTTTAAATGAAATCACAAGTTTACTTGTCCTGTTAGAAACTCAGAGGTAGAACCAGGGTGAGATTCTAGCATATAATTGTGTGGGGCAGCTATATAAAAATAAGGATGCACTGTGCAAATGCATATTGTCAATGGTGTTCGACAAAATAGGCCACAACCTTTGACTGGGGCTGCCCAGAGTGGCTGGGGAAACCCAGCCCAATGGGGTATAAATAATAAAATTATTATTATTATTATTATTATTATTATTATTATTATTGAAGAGACAATTTCAGATGAACATTTTATGGGAATCATTGTACAAGTTACTAGGGGCATTTCCCAACAGGAACATCCTGTACTGCTGTTTTGGTACACATCATATATTTAAAACATTCATGATAGGTGGTGAACTCTCCTTCCTTGGAGAGTTTTAAGCAGAGGTTGGATAGCCATCTGTCATGGATGCTTTAGTTGAGATTCCTGCATTGCAGGGGGTTGGACTACATGACCCTTGGGGTCCCTACCAACTCAACAGTTCTATCGTTCTATTATTCTTATACCACATTAACAGTCATGAAGAATCTTGGGAACCATAGCTTGTCAAGGGCACTGAGAATTATAGCTCCGCAGGGTCTTTAACAAACTACAGTTCCTAGGGTTCTTGGGGGGAAGCTGTGAATGTTGAAGTGTTTCAATGTATGGTGTGGATGTGAGTACAGTGGTACCTTGGGTTACATACGCTTCAGGTCACATACGCTTCAGGTTACAGACTCCGCTAAGCCAGAAATAGTGCTTCAGGTTAAGAACTTTGCTTCAGGATAAGAACAGAAATCGTGCTCTGGTGGCGTGGTGGCAGCAGGAGGCCCCGTTAGCTAAAGTGGTGCTTCAGGTTAAGAACAGTTTCAGGTTAAGAACGGACCTCCAGAATGAATTAAGTACTTAACCCGAGGTACCACAGTATTGTTGTTTTTCTGATGGGTCAATTATAACAGGACCAAATTTTGGAAGAAAGATAGATGGGACAAAAAAAGAGAGGCACACTCAGTTGAGCCAAACCGCATCAGACAAGCGTTGGAGGAAAACTGGACTGTTCCATTACAGACTTCTTAAAAGTGCATTCAATATTCCACAGGTGAGGGTCATGGTGGAACTCGTTTTCAAAGTGTGACCAAAACCCCTCCAGTTTCTAAATTTGACCTTAGATTTAAATTCTGCTTTGGGCTGCCTGCGCTTTTCCTGGAAGTGAATCTACAAATTCTATTGCAGGAAGGGTGATCTCAAGTTGCGCAGCCACACATCATTTATCTAGCAGCTATTGCAATCAGTGTAGATGGTGCTCAATATTGGACACATAAACAGAATATGGTTCCTTGAGATTACTCTGCCTGCAGAGGTGACATTACTTTTTGGGGTCATTGGGAACACGTCCTTAAATGAAATATAATAACCGGAAGAAGCTTAAATCATGTCCCCCCACCCCCACCCCGCCTAAATGTTTACCATTGCAAAGTAGGTGCTAGCAAACTCAGAATTTCATTGCGCAAGCTAAGTCATGACTTATGCAAGGAATGCATTGCTACCCCTTGTTTACTCTGCAGATAGTTTCAAGGCAAAGTATCTGAAGCTCCCATCCGTCATAAAATTATGAAGTGCTCCCTTGCTGGAGTGTGTGTGTGTGTGCTGAGCGGCAAGCATTCTGCATTGTGATTCCAATAAGATTGTAGCTGCCAGAGAGACCTTTCTTAGCCTTTACAGATAACATTCATGAATTGATCCCTCATTAGTATGCGGCCGGCATGGGAAAATGATAAACTCCTATTAACACTGTCATGGCAACTGAAAAAAATGGCTGCTTTGGAAGAAAAGCCATGGGCCTCTTTCCTTTCTTCTGTTTGACATCTGCTATGGGCCTGGCAGTACTTTCTTATCAAAAGCTCCTGTTTGCAGGCTCACCTCTGAAGCCGCACCGTAAGCTGCAACTTGTCATAAAAAGAGGAAATTTATTATACTGTTGAGAGTCAAAAGAGTATAAATTTCTCTTTGATCCAGTAGGCCATAAACTAAACAAGAAAGAATAAGAAGAAATGAACCATTTGGGAACGATGCTTCTTTTCTGTACCTAAACTTTTATCCACTTATTGCAGAAAGGAGTGCAAAGCTCGTGTTTCAACAGGTAATTATTGTGGTTGTTAATTTACTGTTTCTTTTTGTTGCTGCAAAGATTTATATACTGCCTGTAAGTATGAATTCTGTCATGATGGATCCCTTCCTCCCTCCCTCTCAGATACAGTGCTTTTTGGATGTAAAAAAAATGAGGTGCCGGTACTCATATCTTGATAAAAGGGTTGTGAGCGCCAGAAGAAAGTGGCTTCCATGGGCAGTGAGTACAGTTGCAAAAAAGCTGTTTATCTCCAGAATAAAATGAAGATTTCAAAGCAGCGCAGCAGATACAATCAATTTATGGTGCTGAAAGTGTTCCAAAAACAGGACACTGCAGCTGCAAAGGTCTTGCCCACCATCTGCCTAACCTCTGATGAGGACATCCTAACACATGATCATTTACATGTGGGAAAAGGCAATCACTGAGCCCAGCTTTGAAGCCATATAGAGCTTTAAAGGTAAGCAGCAGTACAGTGGTACCTCAGGTTAAGAACTTAACTCATTCTGGAGGTCCATTCTTAATCTGAAACTGTTCTTAACCTGAGGTATCACTTTAGCTAATGGGGCCTCCCACTGCTGCCGCGCTGGTGCTGCACGATTTCTGTTCTCATCCTGAAGCAAAGTTCTTAACCCAAGGTACTATTTCTGGGTTAGTGGAGTCTGTAACCTGAAGCGTCTGTAACCTGAGGTACCACTGTACTTTGAAACGTGTCTGGAAATGGACCAGCAGCCCATGAAGATGATGTTTCAGAACCAGCGAGATGTGCTACCTAAGACAGTTCCCAGTTAGCAGCTATATTCTGAACTAACAAAAGTTTTGAGGAAGGATGCTTCCAGACTCACTATTTTCAGGTGGGATTCAATCACATACTGGCATATTCAGGGAGGGCAACTGAAGTGTTATTCGGTGAAGTTTTATACTCCGCATAGACCCATTGAAATTAATGGACCTGGCTTAGGCCCCATTTGCACCAAACATCTAAAGTGGTATCATACCATTTGAAACAGTCACAGCTTCTCCCAAAAGAATCCTGAGAACTGTAGTGTGTTAAGAGTGCTAGGAGATGTTTTTCCTCACAAAACTGTAATTCCCAGAGTTCCCTGGGAAGAGAGCTTGACAGTTAAATAGCTCTATAATAATCATGGGATATTGGGACGCAGGTGGTGCTGTAGGTTAAACCACAGAGCCTAGGACTTGCCGATCAGAAGGTTGGCGGTTCGAATCCCCATGAGGGCGTGAGCTCCTGTTGCTCAGTCCCTGCTCCTGCCAACCTAGCAGTTCGAAAGCATGTCAAAGTGCAAGTAGATAAATAGGTACCACTTTGGCGGGAAGGTAAACGGCGTTTCTGTGCGCTGCTCTGGTTCGCCAGAGGCGGCTGAGTCATGCTGGCTACATGACCCGGAACCTGTACGCCGGCTCCCTCGGCCAATAAAGCGAGATGAGTGCCGCAACCCCAGAGTCGGCCACGACTGGACCAAATGGTCAGGGGGTCCCTTTACCTTTACTAGGGCAAAAAGTGGGGGGCAGGCATGATGTCAGGAGGCAGTTGATTTATAACATCAGTTTCAAACCAGAGCAGAGGTGGGGAACATGTGACCTTCTGGAAATTCCTGGACTCTAGCCAATTCCTGGCCATCAGCCATGGCCAGATAACCAAGGGATGATGGGAGTTGTAGTTCAGCAATGTCAGAGAAGTCACTGGTTCCCCATCCTTGAACTAGAGACTTTAGCAAGCAAAGCCCAAGCCCAAGTTCAAGAACTGATCTTACAATGTCAGTAAGTGCAATGCTTCCTGCATGTTAGTGCCCCATTGTACTTGTAACAGATAGCACTTTTTGCATTTCATTGATACTTAACTCCACTGTTCACAGTTCCACCTCCATCCCCTAAACCTGTACCTGCCAACTAAAAATCTCTCTCTGTGAATTCCTTTCCATGCATCTCTGGTCCATGGAAGCTTATGCCATTAGGCTTTCAAGTGCAGAACACTTTCCTCTGCTTTCATTGTACCTGAGCAGCTCCATAAACAGCTCCTGCAATTCTTCACAACGCTTCAGCCAGATTTGGTTCAGAGAATCTAAAAAGAAGGCTGGAACCAGACTTAGTTACAGTAGCTCCATTGAAATCAATGGAACTCTGAGAACGACTAGGTCTGGATCCAGCCCATTTTGAACACCAGTCTCAGGCCAGAGGCAACAAGTTACCTTCTGCATTCAGTGGCAAACAGATCAAGCTGATTTCCATGTACAGATTCCTCCACTCTTTCTCATGTTTGCCTGTTTCCATATACAGCCCTACCTTGGATCCCAGATGTCTTGCGAGTCAAACGTTTTGGCTCCCAGATGCCGCAAACCCGGAAGTGAGTGTTCCAGTTTGCGAACGTTCTTTGGAACCTGAACGTCCGGCACAGTTTCCATGACTTCTGACAGAGTGCAGGAAACTCCTGCAGCCAATCAGAAGCCGTGACTTTTGGAAGTTGAAAGGGCTTTCGGAACAGTTTCTGTTCGAATTCCGAGGTACCACTGTGTCTGGGATTGACAAAAGGTTTTTTCAGGTCAGGGGGTGAGTCATTCCAGTGGACTTGTCCTCCAGTTCCTATCCATTTAGAAATAAAGGCATTGCTGCTTGTCTGAAACCATCCTCTGTAGACTGTAGTTTAGCCAACATTGTGATTAATCCGATCTTGATTCCCTTTCACAGACTTCTCTGCTGCCTTCCTGGTGGGCTTTCTCCATTTGCCTAAGGCAAGAAGACTCATAGGACATTATGCTGCTGCTAGATCAGTCATTCATTCTTTTGAAATGACCTTCAAAGGAGAAAAAATATGGTGGTTTTCACGCTGCTTGTTTCACAGGCACAGCCAATACGAAAAATGTTAAGTATATTATATCGCTGGAGAAGGGAGACAGCAGGAGAAAACATCTGGCTTGTTGTTTTTTCCTTGCTATAGTGATGAGAAAGTCGGCCACGACTGGACCTAATGGTCAGGGATCCCTTTACCTTTTAATCATGGGATGTTGAGAGTCACAGAAAGTGCGGGCTTCTTGAGGTCTATGGTTGGCTCCTGTGAGAACAGGAGGCTGGACCAGATGGGACTTTGGTCTGATTCAGCAGGGCTTTTCTAATGTAACAGAGAAGACTAATAGAGCCATGCATGTTTCAGGGGACCTGACTGACGCTGCCATGGAATGGGATAGTTAAAATGATGGGTTTTCTTCCTTATGAAACTTTCTGTTGTTGTTCTTATGAAATTTTCCACTCACTTAGGGGGGCAGGGTAACAGAAGGGGGGGGGGAGCCGGCAGTGTCAGAGAACAGAATAAAAACAAGCTTATCTGAATCAAAAACAAACCTGTAGAAACTGACCCATCGCTCATTTACGCACATTTTCTCAAGCATTACACAATGTTGCTTTTATGGAGTTTGTGAAGGATACAGTATCTTAATGACCTGCTTTCAGAAGCAATGCAAGTTGTGCAACAAGGTGAGTTTTCAGCAGCATGTCAACATTTTGGAGTAATGCTTCCAGAATGTTAAGTATGTCCTCCCGACTGCTTTATTTTTTCTGCTGAGAGAATCATTTGTTATGGCGAGTCCTGCTGACAGCACTACACGTTTGTTCTTCTTTCTGCGGAGAAATAAACTAAGTGCATTTTCAGATTAAAATGGTGGTCTTGGAAGATCATCTAGGAATTACAAGCTCTTCTTGGTGTGCTTCCAGGTAAATGCAATTCACAATCAAAAGGAGGTGGGGGGGGGAGAAGAGTTTCTGGATATAAAAGCAAGGCAAATACTAGATAAACAATGTCATTCAGAGCCCCATGGGGGGCAAAAATGGCATTGCTTCTGGCTGAAAGGCCACTCTCTAATTCTTTCTACGACTGTGCTGGCCCCACCATTTTTGGGGACTCATCATTTCTCCAGAGAGCTCAGGGTAGTTCCGTACTTGCTACGGCTTTTGTTACTGTCACCATCATGGGTGTAGCCAGGATTTTGGTTGGAGGGGGCAGACTTTTGTTAGGAGGGCAGAACCTCAGATTTGTATTGATTTGTATTGGTTTTGATTGATTTGTGGGGAGGGGCTTGGCTACACCCATGGTCACAATAACCTTGTGAGGTAAGTTAGGTAAGAGATACTGACTGGCCAGTGGTCACAGAGCTCCATAGCTGAGTGGAGATTTGAATAGAATAGAATTTATTATTTATACCCTGCCCATCTGGCTGGGTTTCCCCAGCCACTCTGGGCGGCTTCCAACAAAGTATTAAAATACAGTGGTCTATTTAAAAAAACCAAAAAAACTGGTCTGTTAAACATTAAAAGCTTCCCTAAACAGGGCTGCCTTTAGATGTCTTCTAAAAATCTGGTAGTTGTTCTTCTCTTTGACATCTGGTGGGAGGGCGTTCCACAGGGCAGGTGCCACTGCCAAGAAGACCCTCTGCCTGGTTCCCTGTAACTTGGCTTCTCGCAGGGAGGGAACCACCGGAAGGCCCTTGGCGCTGGACCTCAGTGTCCGGGCTGAATGATGGGGGTGGAGACGCTCCTTCAGGTATATTGGACCGAGGCCATTTAGAGCTTTAAAGGTCAGCACCAACACTTTGAATTGTACCCGGAAACATACTGGGAGCCAATGTAGATCTTCCAAGAACGGTGTTATGTCGTCTCGGCAGCTGCTCCCAGTCACCAGTCTAGCTGCCACATTCTGGATTAGTTGTAGTTTCTGGGTCACCTTCAAAGGTAGCCCCACGTAGAGCACAGTTTGAACACAGGTCTATCCAGTCTGACACTCCTTAGATCATATTCATAGAATCATAGTAATGTAGAGTAGGAAGGGACCCAATGGTCACCAATCTAACCCCCTACAATGCAGGAATCACAGCTACTATACACGTGCTGGAAAACCCACCAAGGGACCTTGCCCAGAGTCCCATCAAACCTGGTGCCAGCCTTGACATAGGCAGTATGGGGCCAAATGAACAGTTTGACCTCATGTGTAGCATCTTTCTTTGATTCTACACTTAGCTCAGAAGGGTTGTTGTATCATGTGACTTCAAGATCTTGCCTTTAAGAAGTACAAGCTGTGCCTGTCTCTTTTAACACAGCAGCAGCAACGGGATCCATTTGTACGGTCCTTCTCCCTCAAAACAGAATTACACCAAATACCTGTATATTATGACACACACTGTCAAGATTTACTTCCAAGTCATTGTTTGTTAATTTTAAAGCTTTAGATTCCAGTCTTGGAGAGGAAGGAGAAAACAGCATCTTGTTGTGCTAGTTTTACAGGTATTCCATTAAAAAAAAAAACAACCCAAAAGCATAGACCATGCTTTCTCAAAGTTATCTGTTATTACCCAGAAATGATCAACAGACTGTAACTCATCTTGTAATTATATATTACTTCAAAAGAGGGTGGAAAGTCAAGATGCTTCAGGAGTTACAGATCTTTTTTCTGTTTATTTTTATAATGAAAGTGCTGGAGAGATTTGAAAATAATAATAATAAAATTGTTGATGGTCAGTCCTTAGCTTCATTTTACTATGGAACGGGGCAATCTTAGGCTGTGTACACTTGGCTGTTTTAAAGTCAATGTGATGCACACCATGTGTGCATGTTTTCCAGTCTGTGTGACATGTGTAAGCCTTGACACTCTGGTATGTACACAGCCCTATTGTTTAAATGTGCTGGGAGCTGGGAAATATACCTCCCCATTTTAGCAGTTCTGCCAGTGTATTGTTGCTGGCAGATCAGCATTTTGGGGTGGTCCAGTGATGTATTTTGTCATGGGGGTCTTACATCCTGCTAGTATAGCAGGACTCGCCCCCCCATCAGTGGAACTTGAGTATGCAGTTGCACCCTAAAACTCAAAAACCCACTTTTTAAATAAAAAAAGATGGTGGAAAAATAAGTTTCCAGCAAAATAATATAGATGAAGTTTAAAATGCCCAAAAGGTTTTGTACGGCAGACATTTGATATGGAAGAGTTTTGATTTGGAAATGGATCTTGCTGTAGTTTTACCAATATCTCCTCCTTCAACATCATGGGTGCTTCTTTTTCTGCTTGGAAGTGGGCCTTAAACAATGATCCTGGCATATGAGGCCGTAGGTACATGAGGCGGCAGGAGAAGGCAGTCCTTCAGGTAGAAGCCCTAGTGAGTTACATAGGATGTCCTCCCAGTTAGGCAGGATGGTAGTATTATACGACTTTAGTACGGAGCGTATCCAGTTTTGAATCACAGTTTTAAACAGCAGGCTTGAAGCTCAGTGTATGATTCTGAATGATTCTACATCTCACACAAGATGTGTCATTGGAGAATGCTCTGTAATACAGAGAGTTAAACAGGGCCCCGATCCAGCTAGAGTCTACAGGGTCAATATCAGACCCTCCAGGTGTCCTTATTTTCCCCGATTTAGAGAAGCCATCCCGGTTTCTAATTTGTTCCCGGAAAGTCCCACTTTTCCTTAGGATGTCCCTATTTTCATTGGAGAAATGTCAGAGAATATGGAGTTATCCGACCCCCAAGCCACCTGAAGGCAATCCTGTATAGGGAAGGGTTTTTTTTAATGGTTAATGTGTTATTATGTTTTTTTTTAATATGTTGGAAGCTGCCCAGAGTGGCTGCAGTGACCCAGTCAGATGTATGGGGTATAAATAGTAAAATTATCATTATGGAATGGGACGCCCCTATTTTCATTGGAGAAATATTGGAGGGAGCGCAGTATGAAGCATTCTTAGAGGAGACCCACTGAAATCAATAGACTTCAGTGTATTCCAAGGTGTCTGCTCTGAGTACAGTGGTACCTCGGGTTACAGACGCTTCAGGTTACAGACTCCGCTAACCCAGAAATAGTACCTCGGGTTAAGAACTTTGCTTCAGGATGAGAAGAGAAATCATGCTCCGGCGGCGCAGCAGCAGCAGGAGGCCCCATTAGCTAAAGTGGTGCTTCAGGTTAAGAACAGTTTCAGGTTAAGAACAGACCTCCAGAACGAATTAAGTACTTGACCTGAGGTACCACTGTATAACTAATTGGACAAGTATGATCACACTTAAAATTTGCAGAGATGGTGGAGGGGGGAAGTTGGATGTGCTTATTAGTGCTGTATACATGATTTTCCCAACTCAGCCCAGCACACAAGATGCATGTGAAAAAGATGGATTTCCACTGATCAGGGGTTAATAAAGGTGCATAGGTGACTGGAATAAAAAAACAACAACTTTGTTCTTCCCTTCCTCACCAAACGCCTGATTTGCAAAATTCCAATTTCTTTGCTTCTGCCTGTGCAGCACTGCCTGCCACTCTTGCACTCTGTTGGACTAGGACCATTGGACTCAAAAACGTGCTTCACTCTGTATTGGACCCCAGTCCTGCTTTTTTATGATTTATGAATACTTTCCAGCAAACTTTGCACTTTAGAGTACATTTCAAGACAGAGTGGTTAAAACATCATTTCAAGGCCTTGGATTCTTCCCCACCCTCTAACAATGAAAAATCTCCCCCTTGTTATGACAGTTTTACAAGCGCCGAAGTGCATTACAAATAGCTAGGTATATGCCTTTCCTGAACAATTAATTTATTACAGTACTGCAGGGTTGATCATATCTGCTTCCCTTGCATATTTCGGGGCCACCTTTTTAATTACATAAATTTCTTTTTGTGTTTCTAGAACTGGATGCAGACAAAGGAGTCATACTGTTGATTGCATTACAGTCATTCAAATTGCTGAGCATGCTGGCTGAGTTACTCTGAGCCTTATTATTTTTCTTTTTAATTATAAGAATTTCTGAATCTCTGGAGTCCAAATTAATCATTTCATTACATCTCAGGGGAAAGGCAGATATTAACAGCAAAAGAATGCTCGGAGCACTGCTCTGTCACCTGTGGGGTGAGCCCAACATCTCAACAAGGAAAATAAGAGATATGTATACCAGTGACCTGAACACTGGCTCAGATGTCAGTCTACTAGGGCCGGCCCTGTTATTAGGCAAGCCAGATGGCTGCCTCTGCTGGAAGATGTTGGGAGATGCGGAACAGTGTCGGAGGACAGAAATCTGTGTGCTTACCTTGCACCCCCTAAGCTAGCTCAGGTGCAATTTGGGTTGCTACCTGTCTTGTATAATACAGGATTGTCCCGTATTTCAGTGTAAAATGCTACATTCTGCATTGATACAGTTTTGTCCGGTATTTCAAGTATTCTCTCTCTCCCTCTCTCTCTCTCTCTCTCTCTCTCTCTCTCTCTCTCTCTCTGCCAAGTTAAGGATCCTCTCCAACTGCATGTGGTTGAAAGAGTGTGTGAAAGGTCATGCATTTAAGCTCTGGGTAGCAAACATAGAGAGATTTACAAAATAATGTTTGTGAATGTGTGTGCATGCATGTGCGACAACTTCCAGAGGGGCCATCCTGTTAGGCTGCAACAGATTGTAATGGATTGCTTTGAAGTCACTTCAGGACCAGATGAAACAAAAAATGCCCAATCACCTTTTTTGTCCTGTTTTTTTTTTTTTTGCCAGAACAAAGGTGGCAACTGCATGTTCAAGGTCCTGCATTTCTGCCAGTGCTTAAGTAAAATTAATCTGCCAACACTTGTGTCTGTGGTGTGTCTGTATCTGCGTGTGCGTGCGCACACCATTTTGTCCTTGACCTGGGACAGCAACATTATTTAGGCTGGCTCTGCCTTTTCGGGCATTCATGTCCCATGCAGAATTTGTAGTGCTCGTTCCCAACGTTTGTGTCTTCATCTGAACAGGGACCCTGAATATGTTGCACTGGAAACCACAGGTGGAAAGAGCACTGGGGTGCCAAGGTCCTGCTTTTGGGCTTCCTATAGGCAACTGGTTAGCCACTGTGAAAACAGGGTGCTGGACTAGATAGGCCATTGGCCTGATCTAGCAGAGCTCTTCTTATGCTCCTTATCCATTCTGCACGAATCCTGCACCCACAATACACGTCGGCCATGCCTATATGGTTTACTGTCAGGGACTGAACAGAGAAGGAATGGTGGAGACCACCTCTCCAGCCTGAGCCTTCCAGAGAAGAGGAAAACAGTACAGTGGTACCTCGGTTACATACGCTTCAGGTTACATACGCTTCAGGTTACAGACTCCGCTAACCCAGAAATAGTACCTCGGGTTAAAAACTTTGCTTCAGGATGAGAACAGAAATCATGCGGCAGCAGCAGGAGGCCCCATTAGCTAAAGTGGTGCTTCAGGTTAAGAACAGTTTCAGGTTAAGAACGGACCTCTGGAACAAATTAAGTACTTAACCTGAGGTACCACTGTATAGATTTACAACAGTGGTTTGCAGGAGGTCATAGCTCAAAGGCAGAGGAGGAGAGAAGCTGGGGAAATAATGGGAGAAGAGGGGAGGGGAGGGGAGCAGAGTCGGAGCAGCTGGCTGACACATTATCACTAGAAATCCTTCCGGACCCCCCTTCTCCCAGACCCCTGTGAACATTGAAAGTAGGAAAGCAAAGGGCTCAGAGACAAATGGCCCTAAGCGGCCACCGTAAGGTGGGTGGTGCTGTTGACTAATGAGGGGAGAAGTGGGGTGGAGATTATTTGGAGCAACGCCATTGAGGCTCCATTCCTAAGCCTCTCTCTGTGAATATTGAATAAAAGACATTGGTAAGAGCCTCTTGTTTACCTGTTCCATGGGGGGGATCAGATTCCCTGACGCCTGACAGATACACATTTTAACAGCCCTCCAAATGTCCATATTTTCCAGGGACGTCCCTGACTTAGCGAATCTATCCCAGTTTCTGATTTGATACCAGAATGTCCCACTTTTCCTTAGGATGTCCCTATTTTCATTGGAGAAATGTTGGAAGGTATGGAGTTATCCGACCCCTAAGCCGCCTGAAGGCAGTCCAGTATAGGGAAGATTTCTTAAATGTTTAATATTTCATTATGTTTTTATATATGTTGGAAACTGCCCAGAGTGGCTGGGGCAACCCAGTAAGATGTGTGGGGTATAAATAGCAAAATTATCATTATTGGAATGGGACTCCCTATTTTCATCGGAGAAACGTTGAAGGGTACGTTTTAAAAGCTTTCAATCCAAATTTGATAGGAAATTTGATGAATTGGGAAATGATCACAACAGCACATACTATATAGCACAACACTGTTAAAATTTTGTGACATATTAAACTTGCTTTTTGGTGAAATGTAAACATTTTCACCCTAACCTTTTTTTCATGCAGAAAATTAACCCACATTTGAATTTAGGCATTTTTCTTTCCCCCCTGTACGTTCAGTCAAGAGGTTGCTAGTATTTACATATACTCCCCCCCCCGGGTGTGGGTGGGAAGGCTGGACATATACAGACATTTTCATAGGAAAAAAAATTCTATATGCCACCTGAAAAGTAGCACTTTAGAATAAACAGGCCTCTGGCCAAACACCAAGAAGGAGATAAATTAAAAACAATGGAATTTACCCAAAAGCCAAGAGGATGTCCCCCTCCCTATTAATAGTGACCTTGAAGAAGCCAGTACCAAGTGAGATAAGATGTTTGGTTACATTGATGTAAATATACTTTTCCCTTAATCATTATGCAAGCACCATCCTAATCTATTTCTCTCCTTCACATTTTTTTTTACAAGATGCTTCTGTCTTTGAAGATTGCCTTTAAGCTTAGTACCTAACAAAACAGCTTGATTCCAAAGGTAAATAACATATTTTACATGCACTAGAGATTGCTTCATTTTCCCCAGGCTTTATGAAACAGTTGTCTGCATTGTACTTTCTTGATTAGCTTGCTTGTGGTATGCATAACTTAAGAAATGGAAAATAAAGGCGGGGGGGGGGAGGAGGAATAAATGCATCTGGTAGATGCAAAAACCAATTTGAAAATGAGTTGTGGGTAAAGGGAGATTTGATCCTTCGTTCCAAAAGACAAGCCAGTTCAATCGACTAGATTCCACTTCCATCTACATTCCATACCCTAATGGCTATAGGAAGACCAGTAGTGCACCATGCACAAACCAGGGTGGTTTACAAAATAAAAACACACAACACACAACACACAATAATAATAGAAAACACCTCCCCAAACATATTGAAAAGACCTTAGATTGGTTGAAGAGGAATGTTCTCTCCTGGGGCCTAAAGATATGGAATGAAGGCACCCTCTGAGCCTCCCTGGGGAATAATTTTGTTCTTCTCCCTATGCCCTAAGGATTTAGGGTGGAAATTTCACTTCGTCCTCTCAACAAGCTTGTGAGGTAGGTTAGGCCAAGGGAGTGTATCTGCTACAAACTTATATTGGATTTTGGATTTACACCAGTTTCATTGCTATGGCTTTCCCATAGGAATTATGGGAGCTGCGTGGTGTTAAGCATTTGACAATTCTTTATTAGAAATTAAAAGTTTCCCTTAATATTTTCCATGGTCCCCTATCAATTGAACTCTGCTCTGTAACAAAGCTATCATTTGTTCTGTCTCAGAGCGCATTCCTGTAGGATATTACAAACACTCCAGACTGAGACTGAAAGCACTAAACAGCCTAAGCAAACAATTCTTTAATTGCTATTTAATGAGGTGTATTTTAAATTAAATTTTAACTGAAGCTGTCCCCTGTGGAAGGTGTTTTATTACTGGCTGCATGGGTGAATCAGCACATCCAGTATCCAGCCTTGGTAGCATATCTAGTGCTCAATTAGCCCACAACATCTGACGTCTAATCAAGCCACAGATTTGCACAAAACCAGGGACAGTTTTTGGGGTGTTTAGGAAAGACTGTCCTTGTGTTTGAAGAGCGGGGTGGTTGTTCAGAGGTAACTATGGATGGCAGCTTCTCGCAACAAATGACTTTATGATTCTGTTGGAACAAGAACAATACAATCTATAAGCTTCTGGTGATAAGAAAGCACACAAGTGTAACACCATGTTCCTTGCACATTCTCTCTTTTAATTTCTGCTGGGCATCAGAGTGGCGGCATGTTAGCAAATAACACAATTACAGTCGTACCTTGGCTCCTGAACGATCAAAAACTGGAAGTGAGTGTTCTGGTTTTCGAATGTTCTTTTGGAAGCCAAATGTGCAACCGGGCTTCCACGGCTTCCAATTGGCTGCAAGAGCTTCCTGCAGCCAATCAGAAGCCGCGCTTTGAAAGTCGAACGTTTTGGAAGTCGAACGGACTTCCGGAACGGATTCTGTTCGACTTCTAAGGTACGGCTGTACAGTGGTAACTCGGGTTAAGTACTTAATTCATTCTGGAGGTCCGTTCTTAACCTGAAACTGTTCTTAACCTTAAGCATCACTTTAGCTAATGGGGCCTCCAGCTACTGCTGTGCCACCGGAGCACGATTTCTGTTCTCATCCTGAAGCAAAGTTCTTAACCTGAGGTACTATTTCTGGGTTAGTGGAGTCTGTAACCTGAAGCGTCTGTAACCTGAAGTGTATGTAACCCGAGGTACCACTGTATGCATTTAAGCATCTTTCATAGACCAGTGCAAAAAACGGTGTTAAGGGGAAGCACCAAAATGAGATATCAAAGTGGATCAATCATCACTCTCTTTCTCTTGTGACGAGCTGTTTTCTCTTGAAGGAAGCATTTTCTTTCTTCCAATTATTTGCTCTCAATCCATTGTTAGACCAGGTCCACGCAAACAATGGAGGATGTCAAGTTGTAGGGAGTGGTTCAGGTTTATGATAGCTCTCCCATATAAACAACTCCCTGCAATGAGAAAATTAGCACAGTAAGTTCTTGCAGGGAGGCTGTTATGTAAGGGAAAATTCAAACATGCTATTTTCCAAAGCCTATGGGCACCCAGACCTGAAATGCCCCATTTGAGGACGTTCCATGGGCTGCAAGAAGTGTTACTTCTTTCCTGCCCAAGTACAGCTTGAGCCTCTGCTATGGCAACAGCTTTCACTAGCAGAAAATGACCTTGTCTGCTGGTGAGAGTGGCAAAGTTTTGACTATGTGGCATCCACCCCAATCCTCGACATTGGGGTGTGTTTGTTGGGACTGTGCCCTACGTAAGCAAACAAAGCAAAGGCAACTATTTCCAAACAATGCCATTTTCCAGTCCCCCAGATTGCATGCAACGCTTCTCAGAAAATTTTATTTCACTTTAGCCTTAAGAAATGAAAGGTTGCTACTTATTAATCTTGCTTGGAAAAGCAGAGAATAGAACTGCGTATTTTATATGAACCACACATAAGAAGTGTGCACGAGTAACTATATATATTTGTTATATTTTATGGTATGCTCAACCCTAGTTCATTTCCATCCTCAGCTCTTTCACTCTCCCATTAGTTTGAAGGGATTCATTTCTCCCCTTTAGTTTTTCCTTTGTTTCTCTTTATAACCCTATTGAGTTGCTGCCCCGTATTTTGCAACCTCTTTTCTTGGAGCAGAATATGCAGACAACCAACGTAACTCAGGAAGATTTTCAAAAATTTAACGAGTCATATTGTATGTACAGGGAAGCATGAGGAGGAAATTGTTTGGTTTCATTGGGGTGCTGCAAATGAGATTTATTTCAGATTCACTCCAAGTTTCCACCTAAACTTTCCCTAGTTTAGCCAAAGTTTTTCCCCCCTTGAATCAATGTACTAGGGCAGTGAATAGCTCCAATCGCAACATGGCTGGTGCAGTGGTTCTCTAAAGTCAGCACCAAGATGCACACACAATATATATTTAGGGACATTTCTCTGTGTTCAGTGCAACCTTCCCACTTCATGTAGTGGGGACAAAAGGCTGTGAATGCATAGCAAATAAGCATTTTGTTGCACAGAGCCCGGCAGAAAAATAGACAGGCCCCAGTTAAGGGAACCCAGGAAAACAAGCAATGATCATGTTAGCTATCAGCTCCAAGCCAGAGCCCCTTCCATCATTAGGAAGCATGAGCCACAACAGTTGCAACCATTGCATCCCTTAGTAAGACCCCTCTCCTGACTGTTGTTAATAAGGTGCATGCCACTGAAATGCCATTTTGGTTCTCTCACATTTCCCAGACTGAAGTTCAGTTTCCGCAGCAATTTGCAATATTTTTTTAAAATTAAAAAGAAATCCTAATCATTTTTTTCAGACGTTTCCTGTGAATTTTTCCCAGTAAACACATATTTGTATGCAGTTTTGACTAATGTACACATATTTTCCAGAGCAATTTATCCATAAACAGTACATTTTTCACCCATATAGTCATTTGTACGTACATCCCTCACTAACCTATAATTTTTTAAAAAAATATTGCTTGAAAACTGCATCGCAAAATTTGGAGAAGTGCAAATTTTGAAGGGTGGGCGTGTTTTGGTCCTCACATTGTTGTGGAAAGTGCAAATTTGACAAATCGGGTCCTCCCTTAAAGAGGGCATGTACTGCTGTGAGACCTGGACAACCGACACCCTGTGTTGTGGGTGGGTACGATTGGTCAGCCACAACACCCGATTGATAGGTCCCTCGAAGCTGGGTGCAATCTGGCCAATAGGACACAGTCCAAACGGTTTGAGGGACCTATTTATACCCATGCATGTGACCCAGAGCTTCCTCTTTCGGAGCATGCGTTTGGAACACTCGCCCACCTCTCCCTACTTTTAGGGCATTTTTTGTGATTGACCTTGCTGTGCCGTCGTGTGTCATCTGTCATTGGGACAGGGGCACGGCAAGAATTTTCCCCACTTGGCTGGTTGGCTGTTGCCATTTGGGTTTCGCCTGCCGCATAGCAAATAGTCACAACTTGTAAGGTTGCGGATAAGCTCTGGTTCAGGTAATAGGGATGGGAGAACGCTCTCCCCATCCCTATGTGAAGGGTATTCCGTTAAAGGAATCCAGGAACTTGATGATTTGGTCAACCCCTGAGAGGGGGTTGTGCCCTTGCCTGAGTCCAGGGGGACATTTGGGTGGCGGAGATAGCCCGTTCCCGGCTTTCCGCTTATCCAGGTGTTCACCCTTGGCTGACCTATGCTGGAACCCTGGGTCGGCGCTACCTGCAGGGCAGGGAGCTGGTCAAACCAGGGCCTATGCAACCAGTCACTTTCTGTAATCAATAAAGTTGTGGCCTAAATTCTGCCAAAAACCAAAATCAAAATTTGAGTCAAGTGTGAATTTATTTAGGGGGCAGGTTTCTGGATCTGAACACGCAAGTTCAGCTTTAAATGCGAACTGAATCGAATTTCTGCCCCATCCCAAATCTGGACCACACACAGAGGAAAACTGTCTGCCAGAAACAAACAAATGTTGCTAAGGATCACTCCTAGTCATAAATGAAGGGCTACAAGTAAACAGTGATAATATGTGCAAACTTGCAATCAGCCCAAAATGTTTATGATCCCATACATACCAAGGTGGAAAAGTATGGGTAAATCCTTTGGGAAGATCTTAGCATGTGTACCTGGTATTTAAGTGACATGGGTGGCACTGTGATCGAAACCACCAAGCCTCCTGGTTCAAATCCACATGGGGTGAGCTCCCGTTGCTCTGTCCCAGCTCCTTGCCAACCTAGCAGTTCAAAAGCATGCTAGCACGAGTAGATAAATAGGTACCGCTGTGGCGGGAAGGTAAATGGCATTTCTGTGCGCTCTGGCTTCCGTCATTGTGCCAGAAGTGGTTTAGTCATGCTAGCCACATGACCCGGAAAGCAGTCTGTGGACAAATACTGGCTTCCTAGGCCTGAAAGTGAGATGAGCACCACACCCCATAGTCGCCTTTGACTGGACTTAACTGTCCAGCGGTCCTTTACCTTTACCCACCTGGTATCTGTGCTGTCACCATGCTTGGCCAAGGGGCAGCAAGTTCTTGAGTGACCCCACATGTGTCTGTAGAGCAGTCCATATTGGGGAGTAACCACAGGTTAGGGCTTTCTTTAAAGAAAAGTTCACATGGGGGGGTTTAATATTGTTGTAAAGTGCCCTAAGACCTTATGGTGAAGGAAAGGTAAGAGATGGATGGGTGAAGTAAATAAATACAACTTTCCAAGGTGGGTTGTCAACTTTTTTATTTTTTATTTTTTAAAACCTTTATTTATTTGAACTCCACCCTTGGCACACTAGTAATGTTACTGCTGCAGAATCAATAACAGAAGTCCAATTTTTCACCTTCTCTTGATCAAATGTTTGGAAGGGAGGACTGGATTGTGCTGACTGGTCCTACACTGTGTATATTTGGCTGAAAGTGAGAACAGCTCTACTACGCATGTAGAATTCTACACAAGTAGGAACTGTGTTTGCAGTTGGCAACCTTGATTGGCCAAGCGTTCCCAGTCTGTCTGAATGCACAGCACCCAGGGGCACAGGCACAGAAGGCTAGAGTTTTGTCAAAACATGGAAGGCAACATGAGAATAGGACTAGAGAGACATTCTTCCCCATGCTGTCGAGACTTTAGCCTTTAAACGTCATTGTCTTAGGCTACGTGATGTGGCTCACCCAAACGGAGAGAAACTAGAGAAAAATAAAATATTTTAATAACATTTTGCCCCCTCTTGTATTCATAGTCTCTCGGTTGTCAAGTAATGGAATGTCCGAGGCCAAGTTGTTAAGCAAAAGCAAACTATTCAGGAGCCAAATTTTTGAATGCATAAACTCTCTTGGGCATTTGCCTCTGAATGGAACCCATGTTCTTTTAGTGGGAGAAACTGAACATGTCATGTGGCTTATCTCAACAAACACAATTAACCAGCGGAGCTTAAAGGGGGGCTAGCAAGGAGCATTCCTGGTAATGAGATCCCTATCACTCCAGTAAACATATATCAATTTTAATAAAATCAGCGTAAGCATGCAGATAATCCCGCAATTGTTATTCTGAAGTTGAACAGAAATAAGAGCTCGATTTTATCCTTCTTTGAAACCCGGGAGCCTTTTCAGGTTTAAGTGGGGGAGGGAAAAGATTTCCATGGAAGGAAGAAGTGGGAAGCAAGACTATTAACCAAAAAAAAAAAAAGTTCTCCTTTTGGACATAGTCAAGATTAAATGGAAAAAAAGTGCATCAAAGGCATTTGTTGTGATTAATTTTCCCTAGCGGGATAAGCACAAAACATACAAAGACTCTTCCCCCCCCCTTTGCTTTGAAGTAGGTCCCTTTGGCACGCATACTTTTTATGCATGCACAGGGCACCATGTTTCTTCATGTGGGTGTACTAGGCCTATGGCCTACATGATAGAGTGCAAGTCCTCTGTTTAGAAGTGGCCTCTCTATAAGTAGAGCTGTGAGGTCCAAGTCCAGTTTAAGTGGATAGAGAAAAGCTGGTCTCTGCCTCTCATCACACTAGATATCTGATAAAGATGAGTGTTGGAAGTTTCTGGGCAGATAAAAAAAAGTCCTACACAACGGCACATAGTTAAACCATGGAACTCATTTCCACAGGAAGCCATGATGGCCACCTGCTTGGATGGTTTCAAAAGAGGATTAGGCAAATTCATGGAGGGTTAGGCTATCAGTGGCTACTAGTCATGATGGAGGCAGTGGTCTGCCATTGGCATATTTCTTCTAACCAGTCGCTGGAAACCACTTGCACTTAGACGTGCTTTCGAACTGCTAGGTTGGCAGGAGCTCACCCCGTCGTGGGGATTTGAACCACCGACCTTCTGATCGGCAAGTCCTAGGCTCTGTGGTTTAACTCACAGCACCACCCGCGTCCCTGCAAGTCATCATAGAATCATACAATTGTAGAGTTGCAAGGGACCTCATGGGTCATCTATTCCAACTCCCTGCATTGCAGGACTCACAGCCAAAAAAATCCTGGCAGATTCTGGCACAACAAATCCAGTGGTGTGCATTTCATGTGTGAATTAGCTTTATCACCTTGATGACTATGGGGCAAAATATCAGATTATTACTGGGGAAGATGCAGCACAAACAGTACTAAGTGTTAATGTGCACATTGATAGCTATTTATACAGATAACACGTCCCCGTCCCCCCCAGTTTGGCTTAACCCCCACCTCCCCAGAATCCAGCTGTCTATAAATTCTCACATGAATCAATCACGAAAAGATGAATAAACAAATCATTTCTTAAGTTAAACACGGTACGTGTGTTTTCATTCAGACAAGGCTGTGCCCCTTTCATAAAGCTTGGCTTTAAAATAGACAATCCATGGGTCACTAGCAGTCCAAATTTCCCCGCTAAGCAAGGCAGACCTATGGCCTCCCACAAATGCAGATATGCATATTTTATTGCCCTGTTACACAGAGAGTTTATTTTCAGTCCTGAGGCTTAGATGGTTGCAGTGTGTTTGGGGAAGGGGAATGTTTTAGCAAAAAAAAGAGTTTAAAGATACCCTTTTTAATGCACTGTATGAGTAGGAACACCTGGCATTAGTAACCCTTCTTGAAAATCTCTCTTACCCCCTTTGCTTGACAAAAGGGCATGGCTACCCCCCTGACTTTTTGCCATGACCTTTGCTTTCTGAAATGAATTAAAGGTTTATGTGCAGGAATGCAGTGAGCAGGAAGACAGGAAATAGCTTGGGAAATGACTTTCCTGTCCCATTTCACTGGTTTGCGTGTACTGTAACGTCACCAGGGACAGAGCCCCTGAGTTTTGGGACGGCTGTGGTTGATGCAGCAGCTGCATCTTCTCATGCAAGGCGGAGAACAAAACTTAAGAACTGTGTGTTGCAATGCATTAAACTTAGCAACCTTCCTTTATGCTGAAGTCGAAGGCTTGCTTGCCTGGGAGGAAGCCCATTGAAAACAAGCCCCGTGCCTAAAGTTGTGCTGCTAGACAACCAGCCATTTTCATAGTATTATAAAATGATAGTGTTCAAAGGGATTCTGGAGGTCTTCTAAGGTAAAGGTAAAGGGACCCCTGACCATTAGGTCCAGTCATGGCCGACTCTGGGGTTGCGGCGCTCATCTCGCTTTACTGGCCGAGGGAGCCGGCGTACATCTTCCGGGTCATGTGGCCAGCATGACTAAGCCGCTTCTGGTGAACCACAGCAGTGCACGGAAATGCCGTTTACCTTCCTGCCGGAGTGGTACCTATTTATCTACTTGCACTTTGACATGCTTTCGAACTGCTAGGTGGGCAGGAGGGAGGTCTTCTAGTCCTGATCAATGAAGGATTTAGTTATTGCATCCCTGGAAGATGACTTATCCTACCTGAACTTAGATACTTCTAGCAAATGATACTTCTACCACTTCTACCTTCCAGTGGAAATTTGCTCCACTGTCCAATGGTCGAACAATTACCTTGCGAACTTTATTTTTAGCCCATCTTTTTTCTTCAAGAAAGTGGCGTACATGGTTTTACCCCTCAAACTCTACAACTGTGTAATATAGGTTCATTTGAGAGGCAGTTCCTGGTGCAATATCCTTCCATGAGCTTCATGACCAAGTGGGGATTTTTACCCTGGTCTCACAGGTCCTAGTCCAACACTCTAACCACTACACCACACTGGTTTCCTTTGTTGTTTAGTTTAAAATTGCCCCCCTTCATTTCTCACCCATTGGTTGCTGTCTTGCCCTTTGCAACAACAGAAAATAAACCATCACCACCTTCTGTATGACTGCCCTTGAAAGACTTGACAATGTCTAGATTCAGGTAGGTAGCCATGTTGGTCTGACGCAGTTGAAATAAAAATAAAATAGAAAATTGTCCAGTAGCACCTTAGAGACCAACTAAGTTTGTCCTGGGTATAAGCTTTCGTGTGCATACACACTTCTTCACCTTGGTATCTGAAGCAGTGTGCATGCACGTGAAAGCTTATACCCAGAACAGACTTTGGTCTCTAAGGTGCTACTGGACAATTTATTATTATTATTTTTTAAGATGTCTATCAGCTTTCCATGGAAGTGAGAGCTGGACCATAAAGAAGGCTGATCGCCGAAGAATTGATGCTTTTGAATTATGGTGCTGCAGGAGACTCTTGAGAGTCCTGTGGACTGCAAGAAGATCAAACCTCTCCATTCTTAAGGAAATCAGCCCTGAGTGCTCACTGGAAGGACAGATCCTGAAGCTGAGAAGAGAAGACTCCCTAGAAAAGACCCTGGTGTTGGGAGAAGGAGACGACAGAGGACGAGATGGTCGGATAGTGTCGGATACTGCGGGAGGCAGTGGAAGACAGGAGTGCCTGGCATGCTCTGGTCCATGGGGTTGCGAAGAGTCGGATACGACTAAATGACTAAACAACAACAATCAGGTTTCCTCTTTATATTGTCTTTACCAGGCAAAACATGCCCAGCTCTTTCAATCATTCTTCATTGGACTTAGTTTCCAAAATCCCTTAGTATCCTGGCCACACTGTTCTAGAGATACTCTGGGTTGTCTGCTTCCTTCTGAAAATATGGTGCCCAGAACTGGAAACAGTATTCCAGATGCAACCTGACCAGTGCAGAATACAGTGGAAGTATTACATAACTGGATGGGGGACCACATGTTGAGATTCTTGCACTGTAGAGGGTTGGACTAGATGACCCTCAGGGTGCCTTCCAACTTTACAATTCTATGATTCTCATGACCAGGGCACAGTATTTCTCTTAATGCAGCCAAAGTTTATTTTAGCTTTTCTAGCAGCTGCATTGCATTCTCCTGGTATGCCCCACGGAGGACCTTACGGTCTGCAAATAACAACATCCTAAAGATTCCGGGCCCCAGAGAGATCAGACTGGCCTCAACCAAAGGCCTGGTGGAACGCTCTGTCACAAGAGACTAGGGCCCTGCAGGATTTGACATCTTTCTGCAGGGCCTGCAAGACGGAGCTGTTCCACCAGGCCTTTGGTCAGGGGTTCAGTCTGACTCATTTTCTCCTTGTATAAGAACAAGCACGAAGGAGGTTCCCAGCCCGCTCACAGGTGCTTATAATATCAGTGTAAAGTTGGTAACCGCCTTCAATTTTAACCTGAAGATTGCCACTTGTTTTAATTTTAATTTGTTTGAATTAATTGTGGAATGTATCTTAATTTATTGATCGCTTGTTTTTATGCATTGTCTAACTTGTACAATGTTAGCCACTCTGAGCCCGGCTTTGGCCGGGGAGGGCGGGATATAAATAAAATTTTTTATTATTATTATTATTATTATTATTATTATTATTATTATTATTATTATTGGCTCATGTTTGGCTTGTGATAATCTAAAACACCTAGATCCTCTTCACATATACTACAGCCAAGCCAAATCTCCTCATTGGTACCCTTGAGTCTTTGTACCCAAATTTTGCTTTTAATCGTAGTGTGCAGTTGTAGCCATGCAACCTAAGAAGTCTGCATGGGCGTGTGTGTGTGTGTAATTGTATATTCCTCCAAGAGATAACACACCAAGAGAGATACAATTGCTTTATAAAATGTAAAAACGAAACAAAAAAAACCCCTGTGTGATAACATATGCGAATGGCTGGGTGGCTGAATAGTGTATAGATTTCAATATTAGAGCCCACAGACTGATGTGTAGGAATTCATAGTTTCACTTGAATGGATTAGCTTCTGTTACTTTGATGATTTGCTGATTGTGTTGGCCCAGCCCATTCTAGTTTATTCTTATTGGTGATGACAAATTCATTGCTGTAGCTAAACAATGGCATCAACATAAACTACTCAGTATCTTATCACTCTAAGATATTGATATTAATTGTCAGTGATCAATGAGATCAACCCGTCAGCCAACTCCTAAATTACTTAGGTGAAGCAATTTAGTGGGAACTTGACTTTTTCATTTAAGAAGTATTTAGTGAACAGGTAAAAAATAGGCCAAAATCAGGCTTTTCCCTTCCAAAATATAGTGTATCTGCATGGATCTTATGAAGACATTGGAATGATACCCAAATAAAATTAGAGCAATAAGAATGTCAGTAATAAGAAAAGCACAGCTAAACTCTGGATTAATTCTGATAACTCCTTTGAGCCATGCTTTATAATTTTGGAAGACTGGGAACGAGACATATATGCACAAACTCTTTCCTTCTCCTTGCACACTTGGCATAATAAATAAGTTTCTGGTTGGTCAAACCATGGTTTGCAATGAGGTCAGAACTCTGGTTTGGCCAAGACACCTGGTTAGCAATCCTGGTTTAGAGGATGTGGTGTCAGAATGCAACTGTTGTTTTATGGGACAGGAAGTAATCGGAGCGTCCGTGGGCCGGATTGAGAAGGTGATTGGGCCGCATTTGGCCACCGGGCCTTAGGTTGCCTACCCCTGTGCTAAGTGCTGATGGCAGGGGTGGAGGAAGAGGGTGCGGTGCGGGCAGTCCATTCTGGATGCCCTCACTTAGGGGGTGACATTTGGCGCACCGCCCACCCGCGACTCCAAGCCTACCCCTAGCCATCGGGGTAAGGGGGGAGCTGTGCCGCTTTCCCGGTGGCATTTCCCCCTTCCCCCTTCGTTTTGACAGCTGGGGGAGGCTTGGGAGTCACGGGCGGGTGGCACACCAAATGTCTGCCATTGGCAGCTTGCTCCGCCCCATGGGGAGCTTGCTCTGCCCCCAGCTGCAGGGCGTGCATGCCACTCTGTGCACCCACGCAGCTATCCTGCGTGTGCTGGTCCCAGGGGCTAACCAAGAGGCAAGGTCTGAGTCCAGTCCGAGGTCGATGGTGCAATATGAAGGCAGTCCATAGAAGTTGAAGCTGGGTGCAGGGCATGACATTGGGTGAGGTCAGGAGCTCCAGCAGGGATGCAGGTCAGGGATCAGGCTGGAACTGACAACCAACAATGTTGCTCCCGCAATTTGGGACTGGGGCTGGCTGGCTTTTATCTCCCCCGAGGCATAGGGCGGACCTGATTCGCCTCTCCTGGCCTGGAGGCGAGCACTCCTCCTGCGGGAACTTAGTTCCTTCCGCCTCTCTGCCCTGAGCCTCTGCAGCCCAGGAGAGGCTGGAGGGTTACCGGACCCAGAGGCAACCTCAGCTTCCTCTGACGGGGCTGAGAGTGGAGCACCTGCAGGCAATGGGTCCTCCATCGCCTCAGGAGCCAGAGCAGACTCAGCTGGTGCCTGCACCTGAGGATCCAGCACAGGTGAGGACCCTTCAGGCTCATGCCCCAGCCCCGGCTCAGCTGGTTCTGGAGGTGGGGAATCCTGTGCAGGCTGGGATTCCTCAGGTTCAGCATCCGAATCCAATTCCCAGGCCATCACATCGCGCCTAGAAGGGCACCTTCTGCTCCTCGCCCCCCTCGGGAGCGCGCCCGCCCTGGGCAGCGCGGGCATATACTCTGCCGCTGGCTGGTGGACAACTTCAATTTCTCTGCTGTTTCGGATTGTTTTAAAATTTCAAACCAAACTTAGAAGGGATAGCCCTTCAAACAGAAGATGCCTGCAAATAAAGAACTGCCCTCTGCAAAGTGTAAACAGGCTTGTTTACACGTTACATGCCCTGAACACAGATAATATCCACTATCCACACTGTGCGAAAGAGTGCACACTTCTTGATTTCTGCAACTCAGCTCTTGTGTACACAGTTTCACAGATTGTACACTCATTACATGTAATGTGTGAACCAGGTTGTGCAAGGAGGTGTCCACTTGTTACAAACATTTCATTTCATTTAAACCAGCAAGGCTTGTATACCGCTGCCTCAAGTGGTCTATTATAAAATGAACTTTAAAAATACAATTTCATATACCTTAAAAACGTATGGATATTAGAAAACATTTTGATCAAAAACTACATCTTCATTTTGATTCATTGTAAAGTTAAGCACCAATATTTTAGGTCTGCTTCTCCTCTCAAAAAACACTCTCTAATGCCAACAGTATCCATAAGAGGAAATATTGAATTGGGGAGTATTGGGGGAACAAATAAAACACAGACAATTTTTATACAATTTGTATGGCTTTATTGAATACATGTTGTCATTTGTTTTGGAGCCTCCACCTTCTGTCTGACATCCTTTTTTATTTTTGAGGGATACAGCAATTCAGGGCTCTTGAACTTTCCTGCAGTGCAACAGACCAATTTAAAAGAAGCAAGCACAATAATTATGTATTTCATTTCATTTGTTGTTGTTTTCACTATTTATTAAGGTTTTATGATAAGTGGTCCTGGAAAAAGAAGACATTTCCCATTTTCTGTAAGCATACATACATTATTTTTAATAATTTTGTTTTTTATGAATTAGGGAACTATTAACATTAAGTTTCCAAAGAAGCTCATGTTAGACAAATGTTTTTAAAAGTCCCCACCCCAAATTCATTTCAGCTCTATCTAAAACCTCTAATTGTTACCAGGCAGGGAAAAGTAGAGCATTAAGAGATAACATAACTAGTCCAACCTGACCTCAAAAGGTCAAAAGAGAGCTAAACAATTTTGCCACAGCACTTGCTGATTTAAGGCAAAGCAAGCTCAGTTTCCTCCTGTTTCCCCCCCTTCCTGGTATGTTATACTGTTCAGTATTACCCTTTCTTGAAAATGAAAGACACACAGTGCCAGCTGACTAAAAGTATAATCACTAGAAAAGGCAAGGACCCAAATATATAAATAAAATGCATCCAAGGTATTTGGCAAACGGAAGGCAAACCAATTAAATCCAAATGTCATCTCTAAAGCACTATACGAAAATGCCCACCACATTATATTAATTTCTCACCAGATTTATGGAGGTCACTGCCTATTGAGAAATGCAAGTCAATGATTGGGGGGGGGTGAGTGGGTGCTGCGAGAGAGAAAACTTCTCCCAACCCAACCCGGATGGGATCTTTTTAAACCCCTTTCCTGCTGGAAGGTTGCAGATGCTTAATTATATTTAGCTTATAACTGGGAGGTCCAGGTAAGTCGTAAGTCCAAAGGACTTGCCTCTTGTGGGGGGGAAACCATAGATAGGAATATTATTTGCATAGCTCTTCTCTTCTTCTCTCAGCAAGGAGAAGGGCCACCCCTTCCATTTCAACTTAAGGTTAGAATTGCATTTTAGGGAAGAAATCAGGCAGAATTCCCCCATCAGGATGGGACAAAGCTGAGTTTTGTACCTCCTGTCTATTGTGACAGTAAGCTGTGACCTTAAAAAAAAAATTCTTTACATTAAAAAAAGGAGCCCCCTTTTTGATGTGTGTGTGTATGCAGGGGGGGAATACGATTATAAAAATCACATACAGGCTCAGGGGGGAAGGATGCTTTAGTGACCAAACAAATTTGCCACAAATCATTTTACAAAAGAACAGCAGGAGTTTAGACTAAACTGGGGGGGGACTGTTCCTATTCACCATTCATTTGTTTTGGAGGCTCCACCTTCTGCCTGACATGTTCAATATCTAATTGGCATTCTGACACTTGGGATAAGGAAGCATCTGCTGCATGGATGGTTCTTGGAAGCCTTTTGTTCTGCAAAAATGTTGGAGTTCAAGGGATTCATCTCAGCCAAGGCACTAGATTCATGCTATTGTTCAAGCAGTTCCTCTTTGCTGCAATGGGGCAGCAAGGGGGGAGGTTTGCCTGAAAAGACAACCATGGGGCTTTTTTGGGGGGGGAGGTTGTTGAGGGAAATATCAGATAATAGTTTGCTTCCAGCAATAGCCGCTAAGCTGGAGGGCTTTTTCCTCCTTAATTTTGGCTAGTCATTGACAAAAGCATAACTCTACGTCAGGGGCAGGCTTGCTTATACAGTAATTGATTAAAGCTAAATGCGGGAGAGGTTTGCATTTTCAAAAGTAAATTGTTTAAAGTATAATTGCGCAGCTCAGAGGATACCATTTAGGTCAGGCTAAACCAGTTCCTGGTTTTGGAACCACGTTGCATAAGAAGTATTCTCAAACGGTGGTAGATCAGAACACAATAATAAATATTAACATTTCAAAGGCAAAAATGAAATGCTTAGAAATCACGACCCACTGGCCTCTGAAGTTGTAAGCATGTTTCAATTTGCATCAGAGCATAAGACTGAAGGTTTGTCTAGTTCAACTTTGTGTCCTCAAGCAGAAGCCTATGAGATGCCAACAGGGGCACTGACTTGCCCCTCACATTGAGGGAGCATGGTCATGTGATGTGTCATGTGACGTCACGTGATGCTGCCGGCATGTGCCAGGCTGGGACAAGCAAGCAGGACAGCATTCTCAGCACTGGTGGCCATCAACAATTGAGATTCAGAGGCATATCACCTCTACAGTAATCATGGCTAGCTACTGCTGGCCTTATCTTTCATTTGGCAAACCTCATTCTAAAGCTATCCAAGTTGTTGGCCATCATTACATCTTGTGGTAGCCAATTTGCCATGCCATTTGGGAAGAAGCTTCTTTTGTCTGTGTTGAATCTTCAAATGCTCAGCTTCACTGGTTGGTCCCAGATTATAATATTATGAGAGACAAAGAAAAAATCTCCCCAACCACTTTCTTGAGACCATGCAGAATTTCTGTACATCTCTGTCTCACTTGCCCCCTTACACAACCTTTCTTTAAACAAGGAGTGCACCTGATAAAAAACTTAACCTGTGAAGTGGGCCGAAATATGATGGGGATGAAATGAAAAATTGTGGAGCAGATGTTAACATAGGATGACTCATCACATAATGACTCTTTAAATGGTTTTTCAGAAGAATTGGGGAGAGGGGGACAACCTTCTGAGTCTTTGACAAACCTGACTTGTGAAAAACAGAAGCCCAACATACATTACTGTGTTGTTTAATCCACAGCGAGTGACCACAGGCTGTTCCCTTCGGTCTATCAGTGGCACTGACACAGTGGAAGAATGTGGAGGGAGACACATTTCTTATATCCCAAGCTCAATGTATTTTTCTTGCCTCAGGGGGAATAAGGGATGCATAAAGGCATGAAAGAAAAGGAAACGATGCCCTCCTATTTTCTCAGCTGATGATACAGTGATTATGACTGTTGCTGCTTTTCTTCTCCCTTGCCGAATGATGATGTATATCCAAGTTGGGTGTGAGTCATGGGCTATTGGCTGCAGTGGCAAATACAAAAGGGAGACAGGAACAAAGGAAGAACTGAGGAATTTTTCTCTTTTATGGTTTAGGGGAAATGCCAGAGTGCATTTAATAGAGGAGCTTCTGCTAAGTCTTCCGGTAAAATAATCTTGAGATTGCAGATAGATTGACAGATGGATGGATAGACAGAATGCTTTATTTGCACTGCCTTTTGTTCCAAACATTGTTTTCACCAAACTTAGCCCACCACTTTTGTTTTAACCAAATCTATTTCATTTACAGCAGAGGTGGCAAACTGCTGATACAATGGCCTGGATCCAACCCTCCAACTCATGGTGCAATATTACAGCACCTGCATCCCTCCCTGCCTGTATTATTCACTTTACTTATAAAATGTATTTGCCATAACTTTTCTGCCAAGGCTTGGAACGATTTCTAAAATTTCAATCAATCAGTGAAACACACACACACACACACACACACAGTCAAAAAGTAGAACAAGTAAACAAAACTGCAATTTAAGTATGACATGTTTTAGATGTTGCATTCCCTTATTTCTAAATGGAGAAAATCAAATGGACTCACTAGAGTGAAAATAACTTACAAGTAGAATTAAAAATAGAAAAAAGTTAAGGAAAAGCAGCAGCAGGTTTGAGGGGACTCTGGGCAGTGTCCCCCAAGTGAGGAGAGAGGAAAGCCCTGCTGTTCTAGTGGAAGTCCTTGTGTGGGTTTTTACTGGTGGGGCTTCTTAGTTTAGTTCTTCCCAAGATTTGCAATATTTTCTGAGGGAGTCAGTCCTGCTCTGCACTGTAATTTTGTAAGGTGGGTTGACAGCACGTAGAGCAACTCTTCTTCAGAAAATAATTAACCAATAGAAAGGCTTCTGTAAGTACTGTAAACACAGTCCATTTCAATCCTGATAGTCCTGAAAACACGAGGGGGAGACAGGGTCAGCAGCCCAACTACTTGGTCATGTAAGAAAGGTCTCCCTCAGCTGGACTTTTCATTGTGAAGCACATTTAATAAGTGGGAATCTCTGCCCCCCGCTTTTTAGCAGTATTTTGGGTGACATCAACAATGGTCTTGGATGGGTTTGAGAAGTCGACTTTAAGCGCTTAGCCATTGCAAGCCAACACCAGGTGAGGTGCACTTCTAGAAATACCACAGTCAACAAAAATGCCATTTGAATTTTGCGAAGAAAAACATGTATCTGACACGTGGCACAATTTGGAAAGTTTGAGCTGAACCTTCAAATACATTTTCTTCATCATGGACCTGGTCCATTGTAGTTGCTGGAGAGTGAGGCATGTGAGGAACCCGCCTCAGATAGTCCATTAGCCTTATATCTCAACACACACACCATTTATTTTAATTCCTCAGATGCATGGACATGAATGGAAATGGAAAAATAAGTTGAATCCTCATATAAAGTTTCTACGTCATGCGCATTTCCCATGGCCCAGCTTTGAGGAGGGGTAGTTGTGTGTGGAATCTCCCTTAGACATTTCACAGCTCTTACATCTCAATACCTCTCCGCTTCTTTTAGTCCTTCAAAATGCCTCAGAGGTTTCACCTGGGCAGGGACACCAGAAATTCTCCTCAGGATGTCCTGTTAGATGAAATCCAGCAGCAGTGAGCTCAGCATTCTTCCCATTCTCTTTTCTTTGCCCTCAAATGGCCTGTAGGTCTGGCCCTGCTGTGGTAACATTTCCTGGACTTGACTGGCATTCACCCCAACTCTCCCTTTTCTTTTTGGACTGTGTGCGCGTATGTGTGCAAGTGAGGGTTGTGGGAGGAGAAAGATGAACATCTGTGTCAATGGGACCTTGACCTATATAGGTCTCACCCCAAAGGATTCGGGATAATACATGAGATTAAACGAGGACAACAATGGAGGGGAAGCTTCTGTTGTCCTTCACCCCTTTGATCTGCTTTGCTGAACCCTCTGCATTTAGAGAACGCCTTCGGGTAGTAGGTAATTTCTAATCTGCTTTAGTAGCATTGGATATTATTTTGAAGTCCCAAAATAGACAGCTGTTGGGAGGACTTTCCAACACCACTACATATGCTGAAAATATAAGCAGAGGAGGGGATGTTTTCTCAACCTTCCCCCTCCTCCTTTTAAAGGTATTGTATGCTTCAGTGGACATGACAAACTCAGTTCCAATAAACATAATGGAATCTGATCACCATTGCAGCTTCTTTCATTGTGTGGAGGTTATTTGGTCTCATCTTCAAGAGCGTAATTCTTGGTGGACCAACTATTGTTTTCTACCGAAACTAACCTGGGGTTTGGCAAACCACTAAGGGACGAGCGTTATGTTAACAGTTTCAGCTACACACCCCAGGAGTGCAGAACAAAAATAAACGTCTCTCTGTTTGAGAAAACTCCAGCTTGCCAAATTCCATAGAATCAGCATGCTGTATTGAATATTTCAAATTCTGAACTAATTGTAAATTTAACCACCAGTCCACAAAGGCCCAGGTTTTAAGCACCCGAGTCTCCAAAAACAAACATACAAACATACCAAAAAAAGAGAAAAGAAACAAAAAACACCAAAACACCATTTTTTAAAACTCCAGACAAAGTTAGCTGAATGAATGGACAAATCAATCATGACTTAACTTAGTTCCCAATGAAATCAATTGACATTAAGTGAAAATGATTTAGTTTGGATCCAGCGTTGCACAAACAACCATGTTTTAATTGCTCCCTTGATAATACAAACCCACCCATCCTATCTACACAGGGCCTGATTCACTCATGTTATTTTATTTCCCCTCTCCAGGTGTTTCTGAGTTTTGGGGGTGGGGTGGGGCTCTTAACAGTACTTACATTCAGCAGCAAATTGTACACCCCTCTCCTCCTTTCCTCAGGCCCCAGTGGAAAGTTACACAAGCTCAGAACATTATTTATTATAGTTCCATCATACCATTTGGCCAAAATGCCCTCAAAATATCTACCTACACTTTACAGGTCAGACTTATTAATCTCAAACAGGTGACCTTATTGATCTGGCTTTCCCCCTCCCCCCCCCTTTTTGCATAATATGCATAAGCTCTGCATTCACAACTGATGCCCTCAAAGGCCTGGAATAGAAAGGGTATTTATCTTGCAGAGCCAAACTACTTACTGTTGGTGGAGCAGTGTGCAAGTTTTGGGGCGGCGCAACACTCTTAGTCAGACAGATTTGCAGCCGTGTAGTAATCCTTGCAGGTACTCTGCCTTTTTAGCAGAGTAGGAATCAGACCTTCTTGGGACTGTACCACTTTAGAGTATAGATGGGGAGATCGTTGAATATGTCCTCATGTCTGTCTGTCTATCTATCAGCTATCTAGCTAGCTATCTCAATCTTTCAAAGAGGTGCAGCCTTCCTCACAAGGGTAATATCACTACAGTATATCTCCTGTCCATAGATAACTAGCCTTGCACTGCGGCAGAGGTGCTGCTTTGGGCTGAAGATGGGAGGGGGGAGCCAGCGGTGTGCCATGGGCCTATAATGTCATGCACATGACACGTGACACATGTGTGTCGTTGGGAGGAAGCTCATCTTCAGGAGGAGGCCTTGCCCAACACCACACAGTTTCAGTGGCTGCGGCTCCTCCTCTGTCACACTCAATAGGAGCTTGCCTCTGATACTGCGCAGCACAGTGCTCAGCTCAGTGGTTCGGTCTCCTCTTGGGGGGGTGGGACTGAGCCCCCTGCCAAGGAATATTAAGGGGGCTGCTGACACCTCTGCTCCTAGCGTTAGTGTGCCTGCACTGAGGAGACATGGACTTGAAATCCCTGTTCCTGCTGAAGCAGGGAAATTAAAGTTCAAAGGGTCTCTCTAGGTTTCAACTCTGCTCCCAAGCCATATAATGAACTGTGGGTTTTTTTTGGGGGGGAAGCACCCTGGTTTCAAAAAATGGCTTGCCATGATATGGCATTGAGGACTCCTTACAAGAAACAGAAGCCAGCTTCTGCTAGTTGTATGGTTCTGTGGATCCTGCCTTAAATATTTTGTCAGGGAAGGCAGAAAAACTGCTTTTTCCCATGCTCCGCTCCCCCTGCAATTTGCCAAACAAAAATGTGTTTTCAAAAGTTCAACTAGATCCTTACTTCTCCATAGAAGAGAAAGAGAGGATAGTGTTAGATATACATGAGATGAACTTCTTTGCTTGGTAGTAACATAACATCCAGGTGTCAGAGCTCAACCTCACTTCAGCTATTGTTTATTGCCATTGCTTGAATTAATCCCTGCTGTCAGTCCTGTCGGCAAGATGCTCTCCGGAAGAAAGATCTGCGGAGCATCACAAATGTCACATCCTGCTTTGATACACTCAATCGTCCCTTCAGGCTCACCGTAACTGCTTTCCCCAGTATGCTAAAATATGTATGCTTGGAAAATAATCTGAATATGAGCAAGATGCCAGAATTAGTTCCCCAATACTACATTTGGGCATGCATTGTGTGCTTTTAAGTTGTTTTTATTATTTTTTTGACAGAAATCATTGCGGATCTGCTAAGAATTTTAGAATATCCAGTTACAAACTGGATCTCCCAAGAGTCATTCATTCATTAGTCATTATCCTAGTGTTACAGGAAGTAAACAGCTCTTTGGAAGTGCATTTTGCATCCAATTACAACACATTGCATGGGCCTTGTCAAAGGTATGTTGTATTTCAAGGAGATACACTGAAGATAATCAGATTTCAGCAGCGTCTGGGAGGTCCAAAGCAGCCACATTTCTATTTTTTTAATGGGTAAAAAAGCCCCACAAGTTACTGTGTCTAAATGTGCATATAAAATTATTTTAACTGTTTGGATCTGGTGAAGGACCATTTTACTCCAGCGCAAGCATTTTTATTAGTTTGCATTCCAATTTCAGAATCTGTTTTAGGAAGAAGACCAAAATTGCCACAGCGCTTTAGAGACTAACCGTGCAATCTTATACCTACCTACTCAGAAGAAAGACTCACTGTTTTCAGCAGGGCTTGCTCCCTGATAGGTGTATATAGGATTGCAGCCTAATTGGTTTATTATCCCATGAGGTTATGAAGGCAACAGTAAAACATTTCCAGAGAATTAATATCTTTTAAAATGGACTAATCTGGTATTAATCAGGCCTGAACTACACATAAAGTGGAACCCTGAGATGATAGAGAGGACTGTCTCCCAAACTGTGGAATTCCCTCCCTACAGAGGTGTGCCTGGCACCTTTACTTTACACAGTTTTCAGTGAAAACTGCACACCTAAGAAAAACCTTTTTAATCTGACCTTTGTGTGTTGTGTGTTTTCAGGGCCCACCCTAAACGTGTGATTGTAATTGGTTTTGATTGTTTTCCATTTTGTTGTTGTTTAGTTGTCTGACTCTTCATGACCCCATGGACCAGAGCACGCCATGCACTCCTGTCTTCCACTGCCTCCCACAGTTTGGTCAAACTCGTGCTGGTAGCTTCGAGAACACTGTCCAACCATCTCGTCCTCTGTTGTCCCCTTCTCCTTGTGCCCTCCATCTTTCCCAACATCAGGGTCTTTTCCAGGGAGTCTTCTCTTCTCATGAGGTGGCCAAAGTATTGGAGCCTCATTTTCATTTTACATGGTTGTAATCTGCCCTAGGACCTGCTGGTGAAGGACAGGCAATATATTTAATCAATCAATCAATCAATCAATCAATCAAGAAGTTTAATACTTGTGGAGGGTAGTGTTATCGTCTGCAGTTCCTAGGGTCAGCAATAAGGACCCAGAAAAGCATCTTCCCTTGTCTTTGTAACAAAACAAAAAAAGCTGCAACATTATTTTGCTGTTGCGCTGATTGTTTATTGCTTTGCTTTGCCAAGTTTCTTTTTTTTAAAAAAAGTGATATAAAAAAACCAAGAAAAATGTGGTGTTGCACATTCCAAAACAAAGCTAACCTACCTCGCAGCAAGGCTACTGCTGCCCTGAATTATATGCCGCCCTGCTTGATGGGCAAATTTTGCAATCCTACACACACTTATCTGAACTCAGTGGGACCTACTTCCAAACAAGCAGGAAAGGACTGTTCTGTAAATGTAAGCCATCTAGAATGTCCACGAAATACGAATTGCATAATGAATTGCTCAATCTATTAAAAAGAAAGAAAAAAGAATGGACGACATACTTCATGTGGATATGCAATTAACATTTCAGCAGCTCAGGATCTTTAGATCCTTGGCTTTCTTTCAAGAGACCAAAATACCCCTAATAGGCTGCATTGTGCTTCGAAACTGACCTAAGGAGGGTTTGTATTTCTAGATAATCACAGCCCGAAGTAAAGAGAGATTTCAGATTATAAATATATATTTAAGAAAATCGTTTTTTAAAACTTCCGGCGACAACAACGCACAACTAAATGCCCAAACGGGTAATGAACATGTTGTAAGGAACATTAAAGCCAAAACATAAATTGATTCACTCTCAGTTAATCTATTATATTCTCTGAGTGGAATTTGTTTTGTTTGAAAAAGGATTATATGAAATCATAACTAAAGCTTCATTAACTTGGAGTGATTCGTTTTTTAAAAAAAACAGATGTTTCAACACAGCTGATAAACTGTGAAGACTGCATTCTTCACCATTAGTTTTTTAGCTGTGTGGTGGGCGCAAGGATGATGAATATTAAACGTATACAACAGCACTCATTTGCTGTTGTGCTAGTGATTGATCCACTGGAAATCTGAGTATCAAAGAAGAGAGAAAGAAGCAAGGAAAGAGAAGGAGGGGGAGGGCCTGTGATAGTCTGCTAGAGAGGTGATTCATAAGTTGTTCTGGAGGTGCAATTGCCACTCTATGCGTAGCACTATATGTGCCAATGCTTCAAGCCCAATTAGGGTCCAGAAGCAGAGAGGTAGTGTGGTGTAATGGTTAGAGGTCAGCCTATGACCTGAAAGACCAGGGTCCAAAGCCCCACTTGGCCGTGAAACTCACTGGGTGACCTTGGGCCCATCACTGCTTCTCAGCCTAACCTACCTCACATGGATGTGGTGGAGATCAGATGAGGAAGGGGGAAACCTTGTATGCCATCTTGAGCTCCTTGGAGAAAAAGGTGGGATATAAATTAAATAAAGAAACAGACCTCCGCAAACATATTATTAGCTGGGTGAAACAGCAAATGCCTGCTACAGAGATGGTTTGCACGGGTGCTGTACACAAATTCTAGGTCTGCTAGAATATTGTGGATGTGCCTGTATGACCTACTTTTTCACATGTATATGTGCAAATATTTACATTTATATGGATATAATTACATTATGTTCAGTTTGACCAAAGATATCTGAAAACTGCATTACAGGAACATAAACCTGTGCCAAAAAGACAGGTCAGCCCACTGATTTTTCCATATGGTGTGGATTCCTAACGCTCTTGCAGATTGCTCAAGTATTCCTATCCTGTACAATACATGCCCTGTTGAAATGAATCTGATCTGGGCAAGAGCAAATACTCTTTATGTGCTTTTAAAGGATCACCCAAAATAAAATAAGAAGTATCCATGTTATTCTGAGATGAACTTCTTGTAAATAGATTAATCATTTCCAGAAACAGAAAATGCCAGTGAGATAATCTTGTTTGCCTCAAGATCAACTTTCTGCAAGGAAGGCTAGGGGGCTGTCAGATGAAAAGATTAAACAATGTCTTTCTACTATTTCAACCTAAGATAAAATTAGCTGCTATGTGACTTTTGTAGTCTTAATTCTGAAGACTCGCTTCAACCACTTGGGAACTGGAGACAGTGGCTTCATCATCATCAAAAGATATGCAGATTTATTTATTTAGAACGTTTAGAACCTGTCCTTCACCTGACAGTCCTAAGGTGGAAGCCAAAACTAACATCTAAAACTAAAATTCACAATGAAATCAAAAAGCAATAAAACCACTTATCAGTAACTTGAAAACAATTTCCGCCTTCCCTCCCCCACAGGTGGGCGGGGTTTGCGGCACCGAGCGAGGGCTTACCTGGGCAGGTACCTCCCACCTGCTTGGGGAGGCCTTTGACCCGCCCTCAGTCAGGGAGGACAATGGACGGCCGGCCGGGGGTGGGGCAAAGGCCGAAGAAAAGAGGCTGACCCCCGTTGTCCAAGCCTCTTTTGGTTTTCTTCCTTCCAGGATCAGGATCATCAGGAGCATGTCCTGGTGGCCGGATTAAGGTAAATTCCGGCCTGATTGGAAGGGGCATGGCCCCTCTGCCAGGCTAGGCTGCATTGTGCAGCCTTTCTTTTCTGGGTGGGTGCCCAGCTAGGCTTGGCATGGGGGGCCATGGCTCCTCCGCCCCCTTGAAGGAATAAAAATTCTGAAAGAAAAATTGAGGTTATAAATGGCATCCATGCATAGCCTCCATTTGTTGAAGAATCAGGAAGCAAAGTCCAGTCACAGAATAAGAGAATCATAGAGTTGGAAGGGATCCTGAATATCAGCTAAAGCATCCATGACAGCTGGCCATCCAACCACTGCTTAAAAACCTCCAAGGAAGGAGAGTCCACCACTTTCTGAGGGCGTCCCTTCCACTATCAAACACTATCCTGCTGTCAGAAAGTTATTCCTGATGTGCAGTCGAAAGCACCTTTCTTGTAATCCGAATCCACTGAGTCCTGGAGATCTCGTCAAACTATATTGTTTAGAGAACTGTTTTATAGTCTACATGTGCAATGCAGTCTGGGGAAATTACTGTATTTTTTGCTCTATAGGACGCACCGGACCATAGGGCGCACCCCTCTCTGCTCAGCACCCCTTCAGCAAAGCGGCAGGAGAAATGGAGCCCCTTCCATTTCTCCTGCCGCTTCACTGAAGGGGTGCTGCGCAGAGAGGGAAAGTTGTGCAGTGCCTCTCCAGCGAAGCGAAGCCAGGAGAGCGAGAGGGATCGGTGCGCACCGACCCCTCTCACTCTCCAGGCTTCAGCGAAAGCAACGCGAAGCCTCCGGAGCGTGAAGGGAGTGCTCCCTTTGCGCTTCGGAGGCTTGGCGTTGCTATTGCTGAAGCCAAGGAGCCTGCATTCGCTCTATAGGACGCACACACATTTCCCCTAAATTTTTGGAGGGGGAAAAGTGTGTCCTATAGAGCGAAAAATACGGTATAGTGTTGTTCACCTAGTGGCCTGTGCTTGTGCTTACTTAGCTAGTGACCTTGGCTTGTGTTGTTCTCCATGTTTATGCTAATATCTTTATTTGGGTTCTTCTGACTTTGCCTCTTGGTTCCTTTCTCTTCTTCAGGCGACGCTGCATTTCCTGCAGGACTCCAAGGTGAATGGCATCAGAAGCAAGGCGTGGAAAGGATTTCGAAATGGTGCTGTGCTGTGCCCTGCTTTATTATCATCCCCTAACCCTGCACATATGGCCATTTTCTATTCATTTAACTGATTCCAGGGCCTTGGAATTCAGTATGACCCCTAAGGGCTATTCTAATGCAATCAGTAGGAATTCTATATCCAAAGCTACCCCCAAATCAAAGGCCTGGCCAAAGCTCAGGATAAATTACAGCTGTTATAAAGAAATCACCTTTTCACCTTGGCCCTCATATTCTTTCAGTTTACAGTCATAACTCAACAAGCCCAGCAGCATTTGTCATTAATAAACCTGCTTGGATAAACAAGACTGATAGATTAACAAGTCACATGTAAAGAAACTTGAGAAAGTGAAAAGCTGCAGACAAAAAGGAAGGATTAATTTTGAGGGGGCAGGGAAAATATTTTAGAAGGAAGACTTGACTATCTCTTTATCTATCATCTACACATGTACATGTACAGTATACCTGCTTCCCTCCATGTTTTTAAAAATACACATCCTCAGTATTATGGAAGCTCTAATTCTTCAACATCAGACATGCAAAGACTCATCCATTTCAATAGGAGCTGAGCAAGTGAATATGGCCAGAAATCAGATGATTTTGTTGGGCTACAGATTGCTAATTATCTACATGACCAATGTATTCTCACTAAAACAAACTTTATTCCATTGTTTTCATTGAGATTAAACTGTTTTAAGTGCAGTTTTCCCTCACATCCTTCCTCCTCCAAGAAGCAGACATAGGGGACGTCACAACCCATCTTCACAACAACCATGTGAGGTAGTTTAGGCTGACAAATTGTGACTGGTCCAAAGTTACCTAGCAACTTTTCTGGCTAAGTGGAATTTGAACACGCACCTCCTCAGCTGAAGTCCAGCACTCTAGCCAACTCAACACACAGGTTTATTTATTATACTAATTCTCTGGGTGTTTATGTTTCTCCTGGGGTATATGGGGCATTAGGAGAGGGTAGTACCTTTAGTGGGGGACATGTCATGCTCCTTCTGGGGTAGTTTGTCCACCTTTGGTCCCCACCCTGCACTTGGCACTCACCTGTGGCTCCTGGAGAAGCTGTCAGCATGTGACAGTGGCCACACCCCGGGTACAGTTTTGACTGGCTGGCTAAACCAGGTGAGGGTAGCTGATGGGTCTCAAACCCTCAGATGAGATCAATAGTGAGTCCAATGGTTGAGAAGGCAGTTTCTGAACATGCTGTAGAGGGAAGTGAGGCCCCCAGAGGCACACTCCATTGTCTCTTGAGACAGAAGGATGGCAACAACATGTTTCTCCATGCAGGCTTAGCAAAGTGTCCACGTGGAAGGATTTCAACAATGACTCTGTTCAACCCTCTCTCCTCAACAAGTGAACAAACACCCGTGTGCAAATTAATTGAAACAAACAATAAATTTAGTACAGTAGTTTATTGTACAAAACTCACATATACGTACATTAGTAACGGATATGACCTCCGCTATTTTTAAGCAGCATTTGAACACAGTTTGGCATGGAGTCTACTAGTTTCGAACAGTCACTGTTGATTTTCGGATCCCTGTACCACACTTGAATCAGTGCCTGAATGAGCTTCTCCATAGTCGTACAGCCTACAGCACGGATGCGACTTTTGCATATAGCCCACACATTCTCAACGGGATTTACGCCCAGGGAATTCCCTGGCCAATCAAGTACCTGTATTTGCTGCTCTGTCATGAATTTCTTTACCACTTTCGAAGTGTGACAGGGGGCTAGGTCCTGCTGCAAAATCCCAGTACCATCTGGATACCTCTTTTCCAGCTCTGGAATAACTCTCTTTCGTAGAACCTCAATATATTGTGGCGAGCGCATCATTCCTTCTATTGGCTACAGGCTTCTGACACCATAATAACTGAAGCACCCCCAAAACATCTTCTTTTGTGGGTGCTTGACAGACTGATTGGTGTGGCATTGAAAACATGCTTTGTTTCAATTAATTTGCACAAGGGTGTAGGCATTTCTGATGATTGTGTGTCCTCTTTTAGGGATGTGACACCATTTGAAGAGTTGTCTTGTCCACTCCTGGCTTAAAAGATAAAGAACTGTAAGAATGGAGAGCTGGAGGAGCCTTGAAGTTGCTCATCAACAGTTAGCTGCTGGAGGGGGCACACACAGTTCCCTCCTCTGGCCCCAGTCTTCCCCACTAAGGTGAGATGGATTGCATTCTATTTATTTCTAAATATGCATCTATACATATCAATCTGCATATTCAAAATGTATGCATATGTGTACCCTTCTGTAGCAATGCATAAGTGGCAACCCCAACAGGCATATATTCAAGCAGCAAAAGCTGACAGCCAAAATGTTTTTAACTCACTCACACCGTCGAGCGGTTTTAAATTTCGGCAAATTTAAGTAAGCACACATGCAAACATTGGTTATGATTTTATGCACATATGCCTTGGGAAATTTGATGCTGTTCTTGTTGCCCTGTGAATCAAAAAGCAGCTGCTTCTGAAATTTGGCAATTCCATCAATGGATGTGTTTGCAAAACAAAGCAAAATAATCCAAGCAATGTTCCCCTTCCTTTAAAAAGTAATTAGGTTGAGAAAGAATCAGTAGGCTCAGTCTTTGAAGTATATCTGTATTAAGAATCTGCATTTCAAAGGCAAATGGAAATGGCTCATCTGAGTTCATGCATATATATGTTTTCTACAGCACCTGAAGCATCGCCAGCGTGTGATACAGACAGTGTAATGAAACTGAGGAATGGGATGGAATGAAACCATCTCTTTATCCTTGCTCCTGAATAGGATTTAATTTGAGCCAGGACTCAGCCTGTTCTTTGAATGTCCAGAATCAGTTCTCAAAAAATATGAAGAAATAACAAGGAATGCTTCAGGGCATTGTTCTCACAACCAAGTAGAGATAGAAGAGGAATTCAATCCAGCGAAATCTATCAAAGTCACACTTTCCAAAATGAAATGCGGACAAAACACAGCTATCCTTTGAAATTCGCACTGATTGCAAGGCAGTTTTCCAAACAAACAATGCTTTAACAAATGCAAGCATCAGGGGAAAGTCTGCAGGGGGAAAAGTAGTGACAATAACATGCAAAAAAGCATGTTATATTGCAGACAAAGTGTTACAAAAATGTGTACATTAGTCAAAACTCCATATAAAAATGTGTTTATTAGGAGAAATTCACACAAAAATGCTGATGAATTTTCAGGAGGTTTTTTTATAAAAAAAGAAAATTGCAAAATGCTGCAAATGTGTTTATACTACATTTTTTTAGATTTGCCATGAGAGAGACTTTGAACCTCTTTTGTTGACCACCAGCATTATGCTTACCATTTTTAAGTTTGGAATAGAGTACAGTGGTACCTCGGGTTACATACGCTTCAGGTTACAGACTCCGCTAACCCAGAAATATTACCTCAGGTTAAGAACTTTGCTTCAGGATGAGAACAGAGATTGTGCTCCGGCAGCATGGCGGCTGCAGGAGGCCCCATTAGCTAAAGTGGTGCTTCAGGTTAAAAACAGTTTCAGGTTAAGTACGGACCTCTGGAACGAATTAAGTACTTAAACCGAGGTACCACTGTAGTTGCTTTGGAGGACGATAATCAGGCATCTGAACAACATGACCAGTCCAACGAAGTTGATGTTGAAGGATCATTGCTTTGACACGGGTGATCTTTGCTTCTTCCAGTACAGTGGCAATTGGTTGCCTGTCTTTCTTCCTAGGCGATGTGCAAAAATTTTCAGACACTGTTGATGGAATCTTTCAAAAAGCTGGAGATGGCTTTTATAAGTGGTCCATGTGACATTCTCCAGGGCGAGGACAGGGCAAGGTGAGGCAGCAGTAAGGTTGTGAAAGCTCCAGGTTTGTGGCAGCAATGTTCCACATGGCACTGGGTTCTACAAGTGTGTCCCTTTGGGTTTCTCATTTTTCAAATCTTAAATCTAGTTCTTGTGCAACAATTTGCTTTTTTTAAAAAAATAGTCCTTACTAAAAGTTCATCATCATTTTGATGTGAATTTGATAATACTGTAGAGTTGGAAGGCACACTGAGGGTCATCTAAATGAAATGCAGGAATCACAACTATTTTTGCATGCATCTTTGACTGATACTGTAAGAATGTCTTTCAAATATAAAGCGGTATTGAATGCTATCCTATGCACGCTTTCTGCTAACATATGTCAATTTGGTGAGGGTTGGGCAGAGGAGAGGGAAGGGAAGTTTCCTTATGCAAACAAAATTCCTAGTGCAAAATGATCAAATGATTCCTTGGGAAATGATCTACAATGAATTGAAAAAAATGTTTAAAATAACGTTTGTTAAAAAACCAGAAGCATTTTGCTAGGTATTTTAGGACAAGAGATCTCAAAAGAAAAACAGAGCGCAAAATTGGAAGACTGGAGAAATACCATCAAAAGAACAATGGCAAGAAAAGTTGATGAATTATGCAGAGTTAGCAAAGTTAACGGACAGATTGCGTGAAAAGGACAATAGTGACTTTGAAAAAGAATGGGAACCTTATACCATATGCTTGCAGAAACAACAAAAAGCATGGACTTGCTGGCAGGATTTAAATAAACATTTACAATTTTATTTACAAAAACAAGAAATTTAACAATGTGACAAAATATTATTATATACAAACAGCAGAATGTAACATTTGATGTAACAAACCAGAAATGGAAGCAGAGGGAAGTCAATAGGGAGGGGGAAATTGGAAAATGGATCTTATTGATACTGGATATTTGTTATGAGGAAAAAAGAAAACCAATTAAATTTTTTTTTTAAAAAAAAATCCTTGTGTGAACAGGACAGCTTCGTCTGATACAACTCAGTGTAGACAGTGTGTAAGAATCTCAAGTGACTGCTGCATGTTCTCCTTTATATCCATACCAAGAAGGCAATCAATATTCTGTTTTTATTTCTAACACAATTTAATCTAATTAGGCATGATTTGCCACTTAACAAACTGGAAAGTGCATTAGAAGTAGAAAGGTTGAATCTTTGATTAGGCCCAAGTAACGTAAGGCGGATGATCCCGAGAATATTTGCTTGCATGGAAAATCAAGTGAAATTAATGGTGTTTACTTCTAAATAGAGATCAATGACAATGGAGGCTAGAGGTGCACACTGCACATGCAATTGGTGGTTTTCTGGATGTGGCATATTTTTCACACACAGCAAAAGGGCACAGATTTTATACGTGCGCAATGCGCAAGAATTAGCTAGTTCTTAGCAGATTTTTTAGCTCTTCCCCAGTGACTCACCTACACTTGCAGGAAGTCTGTTGTCCCATTCTCTTTAGTGGTGGGACATTTTCTGCACTTGCTACATTAACTACCAGGAAAACTGAATGTTTGTAGCACCTGCTTTGCAGAAACCTTGAGAGCTCATTGGGAGCTTGGAGGGGGTTTAGAGCTCTGTATTTAAATAATTGATCAAATTGTTATTAGAGAAGAACAATTATTGCAATTGTGCATTTATTTAGGGAATTTCTCACCACCTTTCATTGTTACCGATCCTGTAATAGCCTAACAAAACATATATATACAGCTCTGCAGTAGCGGTAAAAGTACTTAATTAAAATACCATTCATACATTACATATTAAAACCATCTTTAATGCAACATGCATTGCTGGGCATGAGCTAACTTGTTAAGATCCTGCAAATTCCTAGACAAATAAATAGGTATTATATGTGGCTCAGGAACCCAATACCTAAAGGTCCACTTATTTCTGTAGGAATTTGTACTAACACTGCAATAATCATCTGAGGTCCTTCTTTGCCTACGTTCAGACAGCACTTTATTCCTTTACCTATTCATTTTCTCATTTATGTGATCTTTCACATGACGTAAACACCACTTCTGGAAATCTAGTGCAATCTACTGGATGTTTAGCACTTATTGCTGTGTTAATTGTTTCCAGAAAAAAATCCATTTGCAACTCTGTTAACTCAGGAAATTGCAGGAGTTTTGTGTTGACAAAATTATGGGGTGGCATTCTGGCATAATACAATTCCTTCTCGCCATTTAAAATTTGGCATGACACAATGGTGTTTTGATTTTTAAAACTTTAACACTTTAACTGCAGTGTTAAAGGAATGTTAGGAAACAGGACAGGAGCACTAGCATTATAACCAGAAGAATTAACATAATAAACCCCACGGTGGGAATGTAGCCTTTGTCTCCCAGAGGGTGGTGACCTGGGAATGGACCTTCCCTGGAATAACCACCCCCACTTGCCACATCTTTGAAATATTCCCCCAAGGAGGGATTCCTTTATTATAATTTCAGAGTAAGATAACTTTTCATTTTCCCGCTCGTAAGAGTAGCTTTAATAATATTGTTGCTACAATTAGTTGGGGTTTTAATGTGCATGTTATCATAATGGTTATGGTACTTGATACTGTTTATGGTTCTAATAGGGTTTTTTTTATCATGTTTTATTTTCATTAGATATATTGTAAATCGCTTTGAGTGTCTTCTTCCTCTTAGTACAAAGCAATATACAAGTCTAATAAACCCAATCAAGCTGATACCAAAAAGAAATTAATGTAGGCAACTGTACATTAGGGAGGGAAGGCATCCCATAAGCAGGAATGCAGATGATATAGTGAAGATATTTCATCAAGGTTGCGGAATAGCATTGCATTTTATAGTTTTCAGGGTCTTTCTGGCCTCAAGAGATGGAAAGTGTCTGGATGTCATGAGTGACCTGAGTGGCATGACGTGGCAGAAAAAGCTGAGGTGAGTGGCTACTAAAAGGAAGGCCTGACATCCACACTGTTGCTTTTTTCGGCACCAGGCAGAGAAGCCATTTTTTATTTTCTTAGTCCTTTTATAAAAAGCACTCATTCATCTCTTTTGCAATGTTTCCTCTGCCATCAGTTTCATCCTGGTGCTATGCTGTCCTGTTTTCATTTCTTTTAGATTTTTGTATGTGTGTTAATTTAATAATAATAATAATAATAATAATAATAATAATAATAATAATAATATATTACTTACACCCTGCCCATCTGGCTGGGTTTCCCCAGCCACTCTGGGCGGCTCCCAACAGAATATTAAAAAAAATGATAAAACATCAAACGTTAAAAACTTCCCTAAACAGGGCTGCCTTCTAAAACTCTGGTAGGTGTTTATTTCCTTGACATCTGAAGGGAGGGTGTTCCACAGGGAGGGTGCCACTACCGTGAAGGCCCTCTGCCTGGTTTCCTGTAACCTCACTTCTCTCAGTGAGGTAACTGCCAGAAGGCCCTCGGCGCTGGACCTCAGTGTCCGGGCTTAATGATGGGGGTGGAGACGCTTCTTCAGGTATACTGGGCTGAAGCCATTTAGGGCTTTAAAGGTCAGCACCAACACTTTGAATTGTGCTTGGAAACGTACTGGGAGCCAATGTAGGTCTTTCAGGACCAGTGTTTTATGGTCTTGGCGGCCACTCCCAGCCACCAGTCTAGCTGCCACATTCTGGATTACTTGTAGTTTCTGGGTTAATAATAATAATAATAATAATAATAATAATAAATAATAATTTATGAAGCACTCCCCATGAGGCATCTCAAACTAATTTCACAGTACAATAAAAGTACACTAAAAAACGTATAAAAACACTTTAAAATATAAAAAATGCATATGTGTGTGTTGTGTTTGTACAAAAACACAACACACACACATGCACAGTGGACGGTATTTAACAAAGTAACATTCAGGATAGATTCATTGAAACTGGCAGACTTCGGTAAAAGTCTCTTGATTTCAGTGGGTATACTATTGAGTATGACTGAGTCAGATACTGCCTTATGGTTTTAATCAATTTTCCTGCAAACTGCTTGGATAACTTAAGTTATTGGCCATGACAGAAATGCAGTACGTAAACAAACAAGCAAATAATGTCATCTATTACTTATTGTGCTGGACATTTGAATTTTGCAGTCACTGAATCACAGTGCAAGCCTGATCACGTCAACTCAGAAATTAATTGAATGTGGCTTGATTCTCAGTAAGTGGGGAAAGGACGGCAGCCGAAGTTTTAGTTTATTATGGTTTTTAATCCCGTTTCAAGTGGAGCTGCCATTGTGCTTGCTTCAGCATTATAATGTGAGCCGATTTTAATTTTGGGTTTTAAATGATCTTCATCTGGGCTATCTTTTATGCAAACTGTTCCCTTCCACACAGTACCAGGTAGCGACTCTTGCTGTTTGTGAGACCAGCTGCTGCTACATACCTTTTGTGTTTTCAATTTAAAGTCTTGATAGCTCACATTAACGTGGAACGAAATATACCACTGGTGAGTTTGGGAAACAGATTTTTCCTCATAAAACCTTTGATAGTTTAGCCATCTGCTCAGAGTGAAAGAGGCTCATAAAAGAGGCCCAAATAAGGTTAAAGGTCATTTGCTACATGGGTCAAACGGGGTGGGGGCTAGAAAGATTGGCTATAGTGGACTTTACTAAAAACTTGTCAGGAAGGGTTCTTTGACAAATTATGGCACATTCCATGCCTTTTGAGGAAAGTATTTGATTACAGTGGGCCAGAATGTTGTTGATATTTGCAAAGATTGAAGGGAAATGGATTTTGTTGTTGTTACACATAAAAATGCAAGAGTTCCATTTCAGACGAATTGCTTAAACTGACAACTTGCTCATGGAAGAAAGTTTTATTTTAGCAGATTTTGTGCGGCGATCCAGCAGGTTATGTAATGCAGAAAGCACACAGGGTTTGACCTTTGAACCTGACCATTTATTTTTTTTAAGTGGCACTGAATGAACATGTTTTAAATACCCCACCCCCAGCCTCCCCCTTAGTTTTAACACTGAACGCTGCAATCCTAGACACTCTTGCCAGAGAGCAAATCCTATTAGACGCAGCGAGATTTACTTCTGAGTAGATGTGTGTAAGATTGTGCTGGGCTTCTTTTTTCTGTTATGCTGAATTTTTAAAAACAAAACAAAACCCTCTGTATTTACTGCTTTTTTATGTGGCTCTAGTCAACATGATGAAATGCAAGTAATTGTAAGCCAATTTAGGCTGTGTGCACATGGCACTATAAAATGCATCCCATGTGTGCCTTTTGTGTGTGTTGTCCATATTATGTTTTCCTCATCCAAGTGACAGTCCTCATTACCCCCCCAATTTAATTTAGATACTCCCAATTTGCACGCAAAGAAAATAACCACCTCATAACTCTGCATGCTATCCAACAATGGATCTCACCGGACCATTCTTCTTTCCCTTTTAGCCGTGTGGTCATGTTTTGCTGACTGCCATCTTTCAGCACAACCCCTAATTCTGTTGGCAAGGAGCTCGTTGATAGGCCGCTGGTGGGGGGCTGGAGCAATGTGCATGCATTTTTAAAATTAATTTAAATCCGCAATTTTTTTGCAAGTCTTATATTTTGGAAAACTTGTACAGTGGTACCTTGGGTTACATACGCTTCAGGTGGCAAACGTTTCAGGTTACAGACTCCACTAACCCAGAAATAGTGCTTCAGGTTAAGAACTTTGCTTCAGGATGAGAACAGAAATCATGCTCCAGCGGCACGGCGGCAGCAGGAGGCCCCATTAGCGAAAGTGGTGCTTCAGGTTAAGAACAGTTTCAGGTTAAGAACGGACCTCCGGAACAAATTAAGTACTTAACCTGAGGTACCACTGTACTTCCAAAATAGAAATAAAACATTGGTCGCACCCACAGGTTAAACAAATCGACCTCAGGTTTCCAGAACTCAGGGAGAGTGAGGAAGCACCAACTGAGGGGAAAAGACAAGGAACACTGTGTGAATACTTCCCATCAGACTGCTCACTAGTATGGATGGGGAACATGGAGACAGTGTTCAACTGAAAGCATGCATATGGACAAAATGTCAGATCCGTGCAATCCACGGGCACATCAACAGTCTGGTGAATGCACGGGCTTAATTTTGCAATCCAGAAGAAAACAAGGGAAACATATTATTGTGCTGAGGTGTTTGTAGGCAGCAAAGTGATAAAACAGCCCACAGGTTTGGTAGATTGCTGCAGCACCTCTTCTTCAATTCAGTGATGAATAGGGGTGGGGTGAGGAGACGTCTAACTTGGAGAAGAAATCTCCAACATTCTAACCATACCTGGGGGGCCACAGTGTCCCCACACTGTAGTAGATGTCAGGAGAGGCCTATACCTGAGAATTGCTGTCCTGGTTACTGAACTAGATGGGCAAATAGTCTGATCTGGTAAAAGGAACCTTTGCAGGATTCCAGACCCTCCAAGTGCCCCTATTTTCCAGTGACATCCCTGATTTAGAGATGCCATCCTGGTTTCTAATTTGATCCTGGAATGTCCCACTTTTCCTTAGGATATTCCTAATTTCATTGGAGAAATGTTTGAGGGTATGGAGTTATCTGACCCCTGAGCCATCTGAAGGCAACCTGTATAGGGAAGGTTTTTTTAAAAACAATGATTAATGTTTTATTGAGTTTTTGAATGTGCTGTGAGCTGCCCAGAGTGGCTGGGGCAACCTAGTAAGATGTGTGGGGTATAAATAATAAAATTATCATTATGTCGGTAGTTCCTCTTGTTTCCATTTTTGAGCCATCAGTATTCTTGCCGCTGTTACTGCATACTGAAAAAGTTTATAATCGCTTCTATTTATCTCTCTTCCTGTTATTCCTAGCAGAAAGGCTTCTGGTTTTTTAACAAATGTATATTTAAACATCTTTTTCAATTCATTGTAAATCATTTCCCAGAAACCCTTTACCTTCTTACATTCCCACCACATATGAAAAAATGAAATTATTTGTAAAAGAAAAACTTAATAAAAATTTATTTTAAAAAAAATTATCATTATGGAATGGCATGCCTCTATTTTCATCAGAGAAATGTTGGAGGGTATGGGATCTCATAGGTCAGATACATGTGGAACCTGATGATGTCATTGCATGCTGGCTCTTCAGCATCGCACATCTAATGAACATATTGATTTATCTCTTTCCAATTCACAAACGATCCTGCAATCTCTGCTCTGGCAATATTCTTTTGAATGCGTCCGACGACACCGGGTCAGATTTTTCTATTATAAGCAAAAGTTGCACACAGCAAAAGGAGGGTCCGCTAAAGTGCTCTGTGGTGCGCTTATGTTTGATTGAGCATAATGGCTTCACAGTTTCCTGCCCCTTGTCACAAGGACACCATTATGTCTCCAAAAACCATTATCGAGTAAAAATGTAATGAAAATCTATATTCAGTAAAAGGGGGAGGCGAAATTCAGCACTGCAAATGGAGGTCTGTAACAATAACAGTCCTACTCGTTAAAACAATGGTTTGCAGAGCAAACAAAAGGCTTCTTACACCCATGCACCTGTTTGGAATCTGAAGCTCCACCCATACGATGCTCATCTACCTCTGCAACCTTTAACCAGAGAGTTACAACAGTTGCAGGAGATGTTGGCTGTGGCTGGTTGGATGGCACCTCCAGGCAACTTCTGCAGCCAAGCTGGTGTCAAACATATTGCTCTGCTTTCCTTTGGACCACATCAGCAAGGCCGAAAGGGGTGGTGGTGGCATCTTGTCATCTGGACAGCCCAGGACCTCCGTACACTAGGGTTGCCATATTTCAAACTGAAAATTCAGACAGAAAAGTTGTTGGTATCTATGGCGACCCTCCCATACACACTGCCCAGGCTTGCATGCTGGGGAGGTCACTTCAGTGCTGCTAACGTAGCAGGTCGACATTATTCCTGGAGGCCTACTCCATTGTCTCTCAAGACAGACAGGTGCCAACAACTGCTGTTGTTGTACTGGTTTTGAGACTTGGTTTGGTGGCATGGGTGTAGCCAGGATTTTTGTTAGAGGGGCAAGACTTTTGTTAGGAGGGGGCAGAACCGACGTGATTGGTCAGTTAGTCCCCTCTTGGCTACGCCCGTATTTGGCGGGTCTTGCTTATATCCACACACCTTGGGGAGCTGTCTGTCCTTGCTAGCTACTAAGTTCAGCTATGAGTATGTGTCTGTAAAATTTACATCTGTATAAAGTTATAGCAGTGCAGATAAATGGTGTTTAAAAAAGTAAAGCATCATTCATCTGGCAGTACTCATGATGGCTCTGAGGAGCAAACTGAAAGTTTTCATAAGCATGCCGTCAGCAGCACCCGCCCAAGGCCCCATCTGCGCTATACATTTAAAGCAGTGCTATACCATTTTAAAAAGTATTGCCTTTCCCCAAAGAGTCCCAGGGACTGTAGTTTGTTAAGGGTGCTATTCCCGCAACAGAGCAACAATTCCAAGAGTTCCCTGGGCATAGGGATGGCTAGATTATTAAATCACTATGGAAATTGTAGCTCTGTGAGGGGAATAGGAGGGTCTCCTGAGAGCTCTCAGTGCCCTTAACAAACTGCCATTGTCAGGATCCTATGGTGGAACCATGGTTGCTTAATGTGGCATAATACTGCTTGAAATCAATTATGCAGATGGGACCCAAATAATCTAGTTCCGGTATCTGCTGGGAATGCTTACTTAAAGCAGATGCATGTTTCGATGTCATCATGATCAGCATTTTCCCACCTTGCACTTGGTGAAATGGAGCAATGTTGGAAAAATGCAGAATGTGATGACATGGCATCACACATCCGCTTTAGCTGCTGTAAAATGCAATGGCAAGGTGATGGATTACCAGTGGCCACTCAGTTAACAAGGTAACGTGTACTCTGGCCTTTAATGTGTGCGAGTGTACTAAATGACTGTACCCCCCCTTTTTTTGCATTTATATATCTAATCCCTAAAATCCTCCTAAAGTATTTGCCTCGGTAAAATATCCTCTTGCAATAAATTCCACAGGTTAATAATATACTCGGTGAAAGATTCTTCGCTTTTATCCATTCCAGTGTTGATTGACTTTCAAATTGAATCAGGTGACCCTTCCTCCAGTTTTGCTATTGTTTTGTGGCGTCGGTAGCTTTGGGTGCTAATTTCCCTTGTGCAGGCACAAGCAACAATGCATGGGATGATCCCAACGGGGCCTCGGTGTTATTAATATCATTTATTAATTAGGGCATGTTCTATTGATCCTGATTCTCAGGTTGTGATGAGCTCTAAGTACCATGCAGCGATATTTGCCCACACTGATACCTCCCTACCCTTTTCGCTCCCTCTCCTCCTTCTGTTATCCACTGCTCCCCGCATTGTCTATTTTAGATAATAAGTGTTTCCTTATTTATCTAAGCAAAGGCTTAGCTGTCACACTAAAATCAATGGAAATCAGTGCTGGACGTGGCTTTTATTGTGCACCAAGAGGCAGCCTGCCTGTGTGAGTGAGGCCTTACTACGGATGAACTACCACAAGCAGAACCGTCATATAAACTCTGATACAAACAGTATAGCAGGAAGGCTACAGTTCTGGCAGTGCAAGGATTTCTCCTTGGCTAGCGCAGTGGAGAACCCTCCCCCTCTCCTTCCTTTGTACACCCTCTAAATCTGTTCTGAGGGTTTCCCCATCCTTCCGGAGCTAATTTTTGGAAAACACGTCTCCTCCCATCCCACAACCTGAGAGCCTGAGCTATTGAGAAATAAGAGTTTGGGGGAAAGAGCACAGCTCAGTGGCAGAGCATCTTCATCACATGCAGAAGCTCCGAGACCCTTGTCTGGAACCCTAGAGAGCCACAACCAATCAGAGTAGACAATACTGAGCTAGACGGACCAATGGTCTGACTCAGTATAAAGCAGCTTCCGGAGCTGCCTTCAGGTGGTTTAGTGCTTTAATTGGTGTATGCTGAGCCCGCCATTTCTTTTTCCTTCAAAGCTAAAGCAGAAGACATTCCCCCAAAGAGGAAAAAGATAGGAATGATGATCTGGCACGTTCTGTGTGTACATCAGTGTGCATTGTCTCCTCATTTCTTTGTTCCTGGAGTTTCTCTCCCTCAGGTTACCATTTCACTGTAAAGGCTTTCCGAAAAAACACACACATGAAAGAAAAGGTTGACGGTGGGATGTCTTGCACCAATCAATCTCCATTCATTACACGTGAAGCATGGTGAATTAGCCCACTTTGTCATCTGTGGAATATTAGTTGCCTTTGCCATTTTGCTCGCTCAATCCGATTTGTAGGTGCTTATTCTTGCACTTCTGACCTCCAGATTGGATTATTGGAATTCTTCGCTGACAGCTCTTCCTGATAAGGTGCTGCATCGGATTCTGTTAGCCCAGCATGCGGTGGGGTCTTGGGGGGGCAGTGGTTCTGAAAATACGCAGCCAGGCCCCCAGCCCTCACAGTGACCTTTTCATAAATACTGCTAGGCCCATTAAAAACCACCACAACATGTTATCCCTTTTCAGGAAGCTGCAGATGCATAGATTCTCAGGGCCCCATCCATCAAAAGCTTCCCGGGACTGAATCACATGGAAAGCAACTGAGCTGTGCTGTGACTAAATGAAACTCCATTGATATCCTTGGGACCTGAAGCCTGAAGTCAAGTGTACCTTGACTTATAAATAATCCCCGCCAGTTTTCAAAAGAACTGGCTTATTTATTAGCAGTAAAACTTCATCACAAGAGAAACTTGTCTGGTACTGACTGTGATTTCATTTTGGCACTGAAGAAGACCTTTTACAGTGGTACCTCGGGTTAAGTACGTAATTTGTTCTGGAGGTCTGTTCTTAACCTGAAGCACCACTTTAGCTAATGGGGCTTCCAGCTGCCGCCGAGCCGCCGGAGCACGATTTCTGTTCTCATCCTGAAGCAAAGTTCTTAACCCGAGGTACTATTTCTGGGTTAGCAGAGTCTGTAACCTGAAGCGTATGTAACCCAAGGTACCACTGTATTTATTTTTTTCTAGTAAATCGCTATGTAAAATGTCAGTCCTTTAATAGCATTTTATTCTGCTATTTGTATCTATTGGATTTTCAGTTATGCTGATTTGCTGATTTTATTCCATCATGTTAGAATGTAGCAGTGGGCTGGAGGGTGGTCCACACTGGAAAGATCACACTAAAAAACTGCTGATTCCCATCCAGTCTTCTAATCATCCATAGTTTCTATATTTTTGGTGTTACTAGAAGGGGATGCAATCAGTGCCAGATTTACGTATGAGCTAAACAAGCTATAGCTTAGGGGTCCACTCTCTCGGGGCCCCCCAAACTGGATGTACATTTCCAAAATATAAGATAAAAAAAAAACCTACATACAGCAACCGTGTTTTGTGTTGTGTAGGCTCCTATGATGTAAGTAATGGGCCCCGCCTGCTAGCCTGCTCCCTAAAATATCACGGGTTTGCTCATTTCTATATATAGGGTGCCTACATTCTGCATGGACTGGTTGCATAGCAACATGCGCAAATGGCTTTAGATACCTATTAGGTCCATAAATTACAATATAGCATATATTCAACACAAAAAATAGTGTCAATTTTTTGTTGACAAAGGATAGCTGGGCATATAAAGGGCCCCATTGCCTTCTAAAAGTTGCATAGTTGTTTATCTGTTTGACATCTGATGAGAGGTGTTCCACAGGGAGGGAGCCACTACCGAGAAGGCCCTCTCCCTGTAACCTCACTTCTTGCAGTGAGGGCTGAAGCCATTTAGGGCTTCAAAATGGCTGAAGCCATTTAGGGCTTCAAAGGTCAGTACCAACACTTTGATTTGTGCTCAGAAACGTATTGGGAGCCAATGTAGATCTTTTATAGGGCTGGTGTTATATGGTCTCGACAGCTGCTGCCAGTCACCAGTCTAGCTGCCGCATTCTAGATTAGTTGTGGTTTCCAAGTCACTTTCAAAGGTAGCCCCACGTAAAGCGCATTGCAGTAGCCCAAGTGTTGCTAGATGGGAAGATATCCTTTGTTGTTGTTACATTTCCACCCCAGCCTTCCTCCCAAAGGAGCCCAGGGTGGCAAACATCATAAAGTTAAGACAAGACAATTTAAAATAAAATGAAAAGATATTTAAAACAATTTAAAACCATCTAAAAACATTTACAACATCTAATACCATTTAAAAGGAATCACAAACTCTCACAGTTCCAATTTCAAAGTTGTCATGGCCAGTATCTTTCAGCCATCAATTGCTGCGGTTAACAGGAATGTTTTAAAAGTTCTCCTAAAAGACAGATGCACCTCACGAGGGAAAATCCTGTCATGGGTCAACAATAACCAGGCAACTCCCAGAAGTGGCGCCACTAACATGGCATCTCCCCTGCTGATTGTGGGGTTCAAGATACAGTCATACCTCATGTTACGTTTGCTTCATGTTACGTTTTTTTCAGGTTGCGTCCCGCGGCAACCCGGAAGTACCAGAAAGGGTTACTTCCAGGTTTTGACACTCGCGCATGCACAGATGTGCAAAATGACATCACACGCATGCACAGAAGCGGCGAATCGCAACCTGCGCATGCGCAGATGCGCCGCTGTGGGTTGTGTTCCTTTCATGTTGTGAACAGGCCTCCGGAACGGATCCCGTTTGCAACCAGAGGTACCATTGTGTTACAGGAAGAAAGCCAAAATAAACCCTTCAGTTTTCAAAGAAAAGAGGTGTGTCTTTATTAAAAAGATCTCATGGCAGGCTCACTTCTGGTGGGAGGAAGTTCCACATTTGGGGGGCAATCACTGAGGAGGCCCTCTCACTAGCCACCCCTCCCAATCTCTGGAGTGTGGTGAAATTGCCAGGAAGACTGCCTCAGCTGAACTCCAGGTGGGTCTATAGGGAAGGAGTCACTCTTTCAGATATGAGGGGCCGAGGTTGCTTTGGGCATTAGACACTGTAATGTGAGCACCTGGAATTAGGCTTGGAAGCTAATAGGTGACTAGAACAGATAGGTAAAAAGTAACCTGACTGTTACATTTTGCACCAGCTGTAGCTTCTGAGCATTTTTCAAGCACAGGTTACAGTGGTCAATCCATGCTCCATTCAGCTCAGAAACGTTCTAAATTTTGCGGAATAAAGCTTGAAAGCAGCCATGCATATAGATGATCTCAGCTTCTTGTGGCACCTGAGTAGAAAGAAACACCCCTCACTGCTGTGACAGGAATACTAATTCGGAAGTGCTGTGCGAGGTTATAAAAATTGGGGATTATTTAAATTATTCATTTATAATGGGCAAGTGTATAAATTTAACTTCTGGGAAACAGGAGGGAGGGTTGAAAGACTAAGACCTTTATGATCCCCACCCCCACCCCATAGGTTATGAATCTGTAAAACAATGGACACTTCAGGAGGACACAGGAGCTTCGAGATTAGCCTTCCCACACATTTGTGAGTAACCTATTGACCTAGCCAAAGATTTTGTGGTGTTTGCTCTCCGTATGTCAACATTTCACCATCTATTTCAAAATGAAAGCTTGAAAATAATCATCCGCCATTATAACCAGTTGTTTGCTCTGCACAAGTTAGCCAAGCGTTCCTGCAAGAATTCTTGTGCAACATATTGAGTGTATTTCAGTTTTGGGCGACATGATGAGCCTTTTAATGGTTTGTGTTTTTTGTTTTTTTTAAGAAAAGAAAAAAGAAACCTGTAACTGAAATGCAAGATGGATACTCCAAGCCTAAAGATTTGCAGTGGAATGTCTGCCACCTGGCATGGGTGAAAGCATCATATATTTGTTTCATTTGTGCTAGTGTGGCATGGACAAATCCCACCTACTACAATGTTGTCCAGGGTTGTAAAGACTGCAGAGAGAATAATTGGGTGCACTCTCCCTACCTTGGATCAGATCTATGCCTCCAGGTGCCATAAGAAAGCTGCAGAGATAGTGCAGGATAGTGCGCACCCCGGAAATGATCTCTTTCAGCTTTTGCCTTCTGGAAGAAGGTACAAGGTTATAAAGACTAGGACTAGCCGCCTGAGAAACAGTTTCTATTCAAATACGATTTTGGTTTTAAACGCAGTGTAAGGTAGTCTCTGTGGGAGTATATTGTTTTTAATTATGAGGTATCAGAGTTTTTAGGGGGCTAACCAGGCTGGGATAGCAGGGATAGCAGGCTTGTTGGTTTCTGAATGTCTGATGTAGATTTTCAATTTCGTTGTTCTGTATGGGACAATGACAATAAAGATTATCGTATCACATGTTCATGTGCAACAAGGCACAAAGTGTGACTAGTACAGGGTGTGGAACAAACTTATGGGATGTGAGCATGCATCTACATTGAGACATGGATGTAGCAGTAGACATCATGGGTGGAGTAGAGGTGGTTACTTCACCTCCCGGCAGCAGATGATTTGCTGCTACTTACCAGGAGGGAGAGGGGAAGGGTGGCAGGGACAAAAGCATCGTGTCAACGGAGCGTCGGAAGTGACAGATTGGTTTGGGCGGTGTGCTTGTACCACACTGACCTCACTGTTGTTTGTCCCTGTCCCTCCCGGTAAGCAGCACTGACTCACCTGCCCGGAGATCAGGTAAGTGTCTCCACACCGCCATGCTGTTGAATGGATTGATGTTGGGTTTGAAGTTCCATCAGTAATAATAATAATAATAATAATAATAATAATAATAATAATAATAATTTATTATTATTTGTACCTCGCCCATCTGGCTGGATCTCCCCAGCCACTCTGGGCAGCTTCCAACAAAGATTAAAAATACATTAAAATGTCACACATTAAAAACTTCCCTGAACAGGGCTGCCTTCAGATGTCTTCTAAATATCAGGTAGTTGTTTATCTCTTTGACATCTGATGGGAGGGCGTTCCACAGGGTGGGTGCCACTACCGAGAAGGCCTTCTGCCTGGTTCCCTGTAGCTTTGCTTCTCGCAGTGAAGGAACCACCAGAAGGCCCTCGACGCTGAACCTCAGCGTCCGGGCAGAACTATGGGGGTGGAGACGCTGCTTCAGGTATACTGGGCTGAGGCCAATGTGCCCTTGGATGCTTTACACAGTTGGTGGGTACCAGCAGTGGCGGGTGATGAGCATTACACAGCTTGGATCTGCTAATTAAATTCCTGACAGTGCCCTGGAGTGATACTGAATTGGGAGCACTGCAAGGAATTAAAATGATGGGTAGTTTCAACTTCTCACCAACTTTCATGGGTAGGCTCAGGGCAGGTGCTCTGACAGAGAAGCTGAGCTTGCTGGTAGCTGCCCAAGGGTACCTCCTGGTGACTCTGGGCCTGGTTTCGGGGGGCATGATGGAATCACAAGCCAGAGCTTGCCCCAAGAACAGAGCCCAAGGCAAGTCGATGCACAAGGAAGCACTAAAGAAATCCAACAGTTGTTGCAGCACAATATCCTGAGAACTTCAGAGCAACTAAGCATATGAGAACATCAGACTGTGCAGCCTATGAAACATAGTTCCATCTCTCCAGAACTAGGTAACCATCAGGGAAACAGGTGAGACAGGTCAAGAAGCTGGATTCCATGAGAAGGCAAGGGTGGAGACATAGATGGACAGGAGCAGTCTAGAGAGATCCAAATAAACATCCCCACCACTTGATACATGGACTCCTTGGATTCTCCAAGGAAGTTTGCTTTCTAAATATGGTAATTCAAGCTGGCACTTGTATACGTGTGCATGCCCATTTCCCCTTCTGTGGCTTACAACATGGGGGGGGGGGGTCTGGGCTAGGGAGCAATATGTGTCATAGAATCAGCATGGGATTGTGGTTAACCCTTCATCTCCACGCCACAGTCCTAGTCCAAATTTCTTATCATCATTGGCTGCTTTTAACAGGAAAAAAACCCCCACAAGTCCCATTTGGGATTTTTTTGCATTCCATGTTATCTAGCCCATAATTTTCAGAGGCACTTGGCATACAGAGATGTATTACTTGTATGTCCTGCAGAGCAGAATCTGTACGGAGCAGTGTACAGTGGTACCTCAGGTTACATACGCTTCAGGTTACAGACTCCACTAACCCAGAAATAGTGCTTCAGGTTAAGAACTTTGCTTCAGGATGAGAACAGAAATCGGGCTCTGGCGGTGCAGCAGCAGCAGGAGGCCCCATTAGCTAAAGTGGTGCTTCAGGTTAAGAACAGTTTCAGGTTAGGTACGGACCTCCGGAACGAATTAAGTACTTAACCTGAGGTACCACTGTATATCATTTGTGAAAGAAGTTTATTGGATTGGGATGGTGATTAGAAATTAGGGATGCCCACTGATTAATTATTGGCCTCGTCACCAGTCAATCAATTAAAACTGTTGACTTCAGAAGCAGGACCAACACAACCAAAACTTTGAGAGGCTACCTAGACATTTTCTTGAAAGCTGTTTCTGCTCCCACTTTTATTTAGCCAAATGTTACACAATGCCAGTTTTACATTTGAATGTATTTTAACAAACAAACAAACAAACAAACAAACAAACAAACAAATATACATACATACAGAAAAAATGGCTTCTGAAACAACTGTATTAAAAAAACCAATTATCCACACAACAGGATTAAACTTCTGTGCATTTGTACCATATATTCATATCACACATGCTAGATGTAAAATACTTTTACAGGATTTTTATTTTTAATCATTCCTCATTGATAAAAGGGTCCAGGTTGCCTCCCCACCTGTAACCACTTACTGAGGGATGCTTAATGGAAGAAAAGCTAAGTGGAGTTTAAACAACTTTGCAAATGCCAGATATCAGCATCCCCAATACACATTTTATACTTGAAGAATCAAACAGCCATCTTAAACATACATGCCATTCTGTGGCATACTAAATCCGACATCAAAAGCCACCTTATCATCAAAAGCCAACAAATAAAACGGTAACAAGTTAAAGCTTAAAGCACAATGGACTGAGTTTACACTTTACTTCTAAAGCAGCAAAACAGTCCCTTGCATTCCCAGTTAATAAAACAGATGCTTTTATGAATGCCCGAAGCACAGCTGGAGTGAGGTAATAATTGGCACTGAGCAACTTGGAACTAAATTTATGCAATTTATGTTCTAATATATAAGACATTCCTCCCCTATAAACACAATCACAATTCTAATCCTACCTATATATGTGTGTGTTTATATGTGTGGGTGTGAATGTATTTGGTGTTTCCTTTCGGAAAAAAATGACTTTAAAAATGCTAGCGTTTCAAAGAACAAATAGTTATTGGCAGCACTTTTGCATTGTTAAGTGACAAAATTCTCTGCAAAGGGTAACCCATTCCAAAGTTTACTGTTAATTCCTGTAGATCTGCATCATAATTGAACAGCCGGATCCTTATTTACAAAAGAAGGATGTGCTGGAAGAACAAACAGTGCGTAGGGAGTCTTCCCCCCCCTAAAAAAAAAAGACAATGGGGGGGAGCACAGCAGCTTTCTGAATAATCACTGAGAAAGCTTTTAACCAACATGAAATACATTATTTCCATCCCCTGAAGGAAAAAAAAAAGTATTTCTTTTATGCTAAACTTTTGGGTTGCACCTTTTCCTGGTCAGTATCTGTGCTGAAAGTTATTGGCAAACCAATGGACAGCCAAAACTTTGTGTAAGCTTCTATAATAATGAGGACACTTCTCCTTCGCCCCCCAAATGAGATCAGGGGAACGAGGGACAAAAAAGGGGAGGGGGAATAAATTTGACACAAAGAAATTAAGCCCACCATAATGTCTGTGTTTCATGTTAACAGCCTTCTCTATCCTGCTGCGTTGACCATAATGCTCTATCACAAGTGCTGTCAGGGGCCCACGCTGAGTAGCTAATTAAAACAATTACAAAGACAAAGAAGGTATCGATGGCATTCCAAGCTGCAAACAAAGAGATAAAGATAAAGAGAGAAATTATCAATGGTTGATCTCTGCGGTCTGGTTTTTGAAGTGGTAACAGTGTTCCCCCCACAGATGGAGAGGGGGCTCCTCATATTTTCTGGGAAAGAGAGGTGGGTTCAGCTGGAGCTGCCTGCATTGTCCAGAAGGCAGAAGCAATAGCAACATTTTTTTGCAAAGGAACAACTGGCAATTGTATAAAAAGGTACCATTTCTGGACAGTACCCTAAATGTACTGGGATGGCTTTGAGTTCCCCTACTGGCAGAGCAATACGCAACAAATTCCACTGTACTTGAATGTAAACTGAGATTCAATGTTGTATTTAGTAATGTTTCACCCTATTTTTTTTTTCATAACCAAGGAGATGGGAGTGAAATTGAGTTTGGGAGAAAAAGGTGAGATACAGGAACACCCCCCCCTTTACGTATGTTCAATATGTGTGCAACTGTGTACGCACGCATTGCGCCGAACCCAGAAGTGACCTGAAAACATCACAAAAACAAAACAAGAAGGGGTGGTCGTGAGGCAGGGGTGGAACAGGGTGTTTGCAGGCTTTTTCAATGGTGTTTCAAATATATGCCATTTCACTTAAACACGCAGTGCCTTGGAACATAATCCTCATGTAAATGGGGGTTTGTTTGTAGAAATGTCTTAAATAAACACATAAACAAATGGGTCTTCCTTGGGTGGGCCAGGGTGGTGCTGGTTTCAGGATTTGAGGGGCGGAAACTTGACCAAGGAAGTATCTGTGGGTCCTCTTACCTTGAAAGAGGTGGTGAATGTAAGCAAGAACTGCTCTCCAGCTGCACCCAACCTTCTTTGATTCGTGCCAAGTGAGAATGTTTAGTGCCATTGGGACAACAGGCTCTTTACAGCTCAGTGTCAGCCCTGTTTGGGACACCAGTCTGTGTTGCGCTTAAAGTCAGGGCTGTGGCCCAGGACAATTTGCTACCTGAGGCAAAGGACAATGCGGAAACCACATGCAGAAAAATACTGGATCTCACTTCAGCCCTAGAGAGGGGACAGCACACTAGTTTACAGGTCACAGGGCAGGTGATGTAGCACACACAACTCTTTCCTTCAGTTCTTCATCCCTATATCCCATCCAGAATGTGCTACAATCTACCTAATGGTAGGGACAGCTTGCACTCATCTCACTACCACCATTTTGGGAGCAAGGATTTAAAAAGAGAGCGAGAGAGAGAGAGCGAGAAGGAGAAAATGAACGAAATAGGAACTATACTGGATCAGACCAAAGGACCACCTAGTCTCGCATCATGGTCTCACAGTGGTCAACCAGATACCCAGGGTGAACCTGCAAATAGGCAGATCCTCTAGCACAGAAGGGGGACCCTTTTCAATCCAAGGGCTACATTTCCTTGTGGGTAACCTTCCAGTGTGGTATATGCCCCTGATGAGCAGGGTCAGAGGCAAAGGGTGGCAGAGCAGCAGATGTTCCAGCCAGGGAAAAGTCAGTGGTTCCTCTGACTCCCACCATGCTTGCCCATTGGCCACCCTGACTGGGGCTGCTGGGAGCTGTAGTGCAATGACATCGCGTACATACCGGTACCTCATTGTCTAGCCATGCCTTACAGACTTCCAAACCCACACTCCTGATTTTATAATAAGCTTAAATCCCAACAAATCTATGAATGGAAGCTCTATTTTGGCTTGAAGTGGGTACAATTTTGTGTGAAGATTTTTTGTCTGGAGAGCTAAAGTGAGGGCACCGGAAATATTTCTAATGACTTCCGGGTTTGCTTCACAAAAACGCCTCTCCTTTTAACAAGTCGTTTTACACTGGTGTAATTCTCCAATTTCAGTTGTAGGTCTTTGTGGTCCCGGAGATAAATGTGTATCATTCATCTCATCAGTGTGAACCAAGTTGGTGGCGGCTGAGGAGATATTCAGCTACCGCATTTTGAAAAGCCTTGATAAAACGAAGCCAAGGGTGAGTTTAAATATGCAGCCAGCCATTCAGAAGCATTTACAGCCTAGACTGTAGAAATACTTTAGACAATCGTGCTTGCCTTAATTGCAGGTTTAAATAATTATATATGTGTTGTTGTTTTTAAAAGTCTAGGACTGATAAAGTTAACTTCCTGAAAGAATGGTCTCTGACAAAGAAAATGGAGGAGGAGGGGGGAACACCCCCAATAACTTTTGAATTTAAGAACAGCCCTGTTTTCTTTTTTTGGCATTGTTAAACTGTTATCACCTCTATTATTTGCAGAGCGTTTGTTTAGAATTGTGTAATAACACTGAGTTGAATAGTGAGGAATTCATTTGTTAAATTAATCAGCGTAAACTAAACAGCAAAGCTATCATGAACTGGGTGGGCCTGATCTGTAAATGGACTTTGAATTCCAGTCAGCTGTGCTTTTAATCATCTGTGCACAAATGAGCCAAAGACATCCAATTAGCCAAGAAATAACATTGAATAGAGTTAACAGTGGTTCCCTTCTCCCTATCCCCACCACATGGATGAAAACAACTCTTCGCTGTGCAAACTTCCCTGCGAATAAACCCCTCTGAGCACAGTAGAACTTTATGCATAGGATTGCACTATAAGAATGGGAAGGGAGGAAAGGAGATTTCAAATATGGGGAATTTAGGGTCTACCAAAAATGTTTGCAAGCGGAATAAGCAGTGAAATCTTTGCATGAAAATGCCCAAAGGGGCCTCTCTTTGCTATTATTTTGCTGGTCTAATAGCAAGCATGACGTCACCCACATGAAAACCTGTTGCACCTGATTGAGGGATAATTCACACACACCCCCCCAGCAACCAGGGGAGATGAGCATGGGGTGGGGTGGGATGGGGTGGAGAGGAGAGGAGAGAAGAAATTCAGTGGTTCCATTTATGGCACAGTCCATCCTGATCCCCAGGATACCTGTCAAGTAGAAGGTCAATTTTCAATAATAATACTAATACTAAAATACTACTACTAATAATAATAAATATATTACTTATACCCCACCCATCAGGCCGGGCCTCCCCAGCCACTCTGAGCGACTTCCAACAGATTATTAAAAACACAATAGAACATCAAACGTTAAACATCAAACATCACTTCTCACAGGGAGGGAACCAACAGAAGACCCTCGGAGCTGGACGTCAGTTGTCCGGTTAGAACAATGGGGGTGGAGACGCTCCTTCAGGTATACTGGACCAAGGCCGTTTAGGGCTTTAAAGGTCAGCACCAACACTTGGAATTTTGCTCGGAAACATACTGGGAGCCAATGTAGGTCTTTCAGGACCAGTGTTATGTGGTCTTGGCGGCCGCCCCCAGTCACCAATCTAGCTGCCACATTCTGGATTAGTTGTAGTTTCCGGGTCAATAATAATAATAATTTATGAATCACTACCTATGAGGCATCTCAGACTGATTTCACAGTACAATAAAAAGTATGATGTGATGATTCAACTATACACTGGTCTGCGACTTGGGATTGCGTTTGTTTTTTTAAGTGACCGTGGGCATGAGGTGGATCAGGGATTGCATGGCTATCTGTCATGGATGCTTTAACTGAGATTCATTGCATTGCAGGGCTTTGGACTAGATGACCCTCAGGGTCCCTTCCAACTCCACAATGCTACGATTCTATGGTTCATCTAGCTCTGAATTGTTGACACTGGTTGGCAGTGGCTCTTCTCCCTGGTTCCAGATGGGGGTCTTGGCCAGCCCTCCACATGCAGCTGCTGGGTGACCTTGGGCCAGTTACACTTCTCTGAAGTCTCTCAGCCCCACTCACCTCACAGAGTGTTTGTTGTGGGGGAGGAAGGGAAAGGAGAATGTGAGCCGCTTTGAGACTCCTTTGGGTAGTGATAAAGCGGGATATCAAATCCAAACTCTTCTTCTTCTTCAGCCAGGGATTGAACCTGGGACCTTCTGATTGCAAAGCAGATGTTCTGCCACTGAGCTATGGCCTTTAACCACAAGTGCCCTACAATGCAGAGCCTCTCTATCACTGCAGAGGGAACTTTAGTGTCAAATGCAATGCTTCTTAGTGGAGTCACATTCAACTGCAGGCCGTATCCTACAAGTGTGCAGACAGAAAGGAGGAGTTCTGAGCACAGGAAGGGAACATCCATTCTCTGTTTGCACAATTGCTATTGCCATTGTTAAACGATTCTCTAAAGTAGCCTTCCCTAACCTGGTGCCCTCCACATGCTTCGGATTACACGAACCCAAAACCGTTTGAGGGCACCAGGTTGGGGGAAATTGACTTAAGAACACTCAGCGAGCTGCTTCCTTTGCCTTTTTGGTTTGCAAAAAGATGGTAGCTCCCACCGTTGTTCTTTTGCAAAACACTTTCATTCCTCTTTTGCTGCATAACTAAACAGTGTGTTTCTCACACTCCCTGATTCATTATTGTAGTGTGCTATGAAAAATGCCTGTCTCCATGAAGTAGAGGAATGCAGTTCATTGAGCAAGGTGACTTATTGGCTCAAAATCTGGAGACGGATCTTCAGACAATAAAGCAACTAATTTCCATGCATAAATGTGTGCCTGGAACTCAGGTGAATGGGCATATCATATCATTAGGTGCAGAATGACAAGTGTGGACTTCTCATGCCTTCCAAGAAATGCTTAATTATTCAGACTCCTTACCACATTCACGTGTTGTTCGGCTTTATAACCTACTTGTATTAACTTCCTTTTCTAACCCTTTCATTCCTCTTTTTTGAAATTGTGCTATCATGTACAAAGCAATCGCTCATTTTGCTAAGGGATTCAGGTAGGTAGCCATGCTGGTCTGATGCAGTCAAGATATATATATATATATATATATATATATATATATATATATATATATGTCCAGTTGCATTTTAGAGACCAACTAAGTTCTTGGTATAAGCTTTCGTGTACATGCACACTTCTTCATATACCTGAAGAATATCTGAAGAAGTGTGCATGCACACGAAAGCTTATACCAAGAACAAACTTAGTTGGTCTCTAAGGTGCTACTGGACAATTTTTGCTAAGGGAGTTATGGTACCTATTTATCTACTTGCACTGGCGTACTTTTAAACTGCTGGGCTGGCAGAAGCTGGGACAGACCAACGAGAGCTCACCCTGCCGTGCGGATTTGAACCTCCAACCTTCCGATCAGCAAGCCCAAGAAGCTCAGTGGTTGAGACCACAGCTCCACCCATTCCCAACTAGACACTGATTGCCTATGGATTCGAATGAGGGGAACACAAAGGGAAGAAGACATCATTGCCAAAGATTTACTGATATGGAACATTGTTATACTGCCCTCCAACCTTGGCAGTTTACACCTGAAATCTAAAAATAATAAAATAAACCAGAATAACACAAGAGGATGATAAAATATATGCCATTTCTCTATTTTAAAAAAAATTAATTCAAGGAAGTTTACAGTTCAGATAAAAATGCACAACAGGTCATAAAGCAAAAACAAAGAGAACTAAATTCATCATAAAAATAACTATGATTGTGGGTATCCTTGCTCATTTCAATGAGCCTTCATGCCAGATAGTTGGGCATAGGGCTACTGGCTAAAATTATGGGTTGTGTCCAACTAAATATTATTCAGAGCTGATTTGTTTAAATTAATACACCTAAATTAGTCATGCCCATTCATTTCCATGGGTCTACTTTGAGTAGGACTAACACTGGACACAATTATAATGTTGTTGTTTTTTTTTTAAAAAAAAAGGTTTTGGAAGACACTTAGATAAGGATTTTTAAAATTATTATTAGTATTGTGTAATTGCAGCTTATTTAATCAGGACTCTTTAAGAATGTGTAATGTAACCCTACTGCTAGCACTGCTGACCTCCTCCTTCACTCTTTCACCTTGGTGGGCTGTTGGATTATTTATTTCGGAGCCTTTGGGGGTGGGAGCTCACATTTGTTTTTACACTAGCTTGACTCTGAAGGAGGAAGTGCAAAGCAAAGAAGACCCGTAAAATTAAGTAGGCTTAATGAACGTCTGTCAGGCCAGTCAACTGCCATCACCACCTTGTCTGTCACTCACTGTAGGAAGTGGGAGATATGTTAAAAACAACAGCAAATTTCCTCTTTTCCCTTTCCTGGCCTCCAAGCTACCTAGAGGAAATCTCAAGGCCAAGTCGATTAGTGACATCTTAAGGCCAAGACCAGAACTGGCAGGGCAGTTTGATTTAACAGACCGGGGAGGCAATCCCTAGACACAATTTGGGAATGAGGGACACCAGCTTGGATGGCTCTAAAAAGAGGATTTCGCCAGATTCATGGAGGATAAGGCTAGTAGTGGATACTACTAGCCATCATGGTGATGTTCCACTTCCAGTCAGGCAACTTGTTGGCCAGTCTAAGAACAGTGTGGTGGACTAGACAGGACTTTGGCTCTGACCCAGTAATGATCTTCTTATATTCCCCAACCTGGTGCCTTCCAGATGTTTTGGACGATGATTCCCATCAGCCCTGGCCAGCGTAACCAAAGGTCAGCTACCACAAAAGCTTTGGGGGGTGGGCGCGGGGAACCCATCTGGAGGCTCACATTTGCACTCTATAGGGTCCAGACAGAAACTAACCACCTCATTTGCTGTTTTTGAGAACTAGGTATAAGTACGACAGACGCAAAAAAGGTTTACAACATTTGTGAGAGTTTTCAAAGTCCATTTTTCTCCCTCCCTCTCAAACCATTACAAACTGAGGTCATTCCGTGAAGCTGACCCGCTTGCTAGTTCAGGACAGATGAAAGGAAGTAGTACCTTTTCATGAATGCATAAGTGCAGCTTACCACAAGATGGGGTGATACAGCTTTGGGACCAGGAGACCTAAAAGAAAGAAGCTGGTAAAATGCGGTCTTGACTTTGCTACCACTCAGTGGATTTGTAACTGCCTGACTGACCGAACCCAAAGGGTGCTCATCAATGGTTCCTCTTCATCCTGGAGAAGAGTGACTAGTGGGGTGCCACAGGGTTCTGTCTTGGGCCCGGTCTTATTCAACATCTTTATCAACGACTTGGATGATGGACTCAAGGGCATCCTGATCAAATTTGCAGATGACACCAAACTGGGAGGGGTGGCTAACACCCCAGAGGACAGGATCACACTTCAAAACGACCTTGACAGATTAGAGAACTGGGCCAAAACAAACAAGATGAATTTTAACAGGGAGAAATGTAAAGTATTGCACTTGGGCAAAAAAAATGAGAGGCACAAATACAAGATGGGTGACACCTGGCTTGAGAGCACTACATGTGAAAAGGATCTAGGAGTCTTGGTGGACCACAAACTTGACATGAGCCAACAGTGTGACGCGGCAGCTAAAAAAGCCAATGCAATTCTGGGCTGCATCAATAGGAGTATAGCATCTAGATCAAGGGAAGTAATAGTGCCACTGTATTCTGCTCTGGTCAGACCTCACCTGGAGTACTGTGTCCAGTTCTGGGCACCACAGTTCAAGAAGGACACTGACAAACTGGAACATGTCCAGAGGAGGGCAACCAAAATGGTCAAAGGCCTGGAAACGATGCCTTATGAGGAACGGCTAAGGGAGCTGGGCATGTTTAGCCTGGAGAAGAGGAGGCTAAGGGGTGATATGATAGCCATGTTCAAATATATAAAAGGATGTCACATAGAGGAGGGAGAAAGGTTGTTTTCTGCTGCTCCAGAGAAGCGGACACGGAGCAGTGGATCCAAACTACAAGAAAGAAGATTCCACCTAAACATTAGGAAGAACTTCCTGACAGTAAGAGCTGTTCGACAGTGGAATTTGCTGCCAAGGAGTGTGGTGGAGTCTCCTTCTTTGGAGGTCTTTAAGCAGAGGCTTGACAACCATATGTCAGGAGTGCTCTGATGGTGTTTCCTGCATGACAGGGGGTTGGACTCGATGGCCCTTGTGGTCTCTTCCAACTCTATGATTCTATGATTCTATGAAAAGACTGGTGCATCCTTAACTGATCATGGCACACTGCAGGAAGAGGGCATCTCACAGTGGTACCTCTGGTTGCAGATGGGATCCATTCCGGAGCTCTAGTCGGATCCCAAGGTTTCTGCAACTGAAGGGACCACTTCTGCACATGCGCATGTGGGGCGGCAGACCACTTCTGTAGAGCGCTTCTGTGCATGCGTGCGTGGCGAAGCACTTCTGGGTTTGCTGCTTTCGTAACCCGAAGTTTATGTTACCCGTATATGTATATATATATGTGTGTGTGTATGCAATTGTTTTATATAACTTTCAGTTGTATTGCACACTTTAAATGCTTTACAGGAAGCAATTCATAAATGAAAAAATAATTGTAATAGTAGCAACAACACTTATAATAAAAATTAATAATTCTATATAACAGAATAAACATTAGCCACTAAACTCAGAAGACAAGATGAATTTGGAGTTGGCAATATACCTGTTATTAATTGCCACGACAGAGCTCTATGTTAAGACACATCATGCATTTGATTTTCAGATGCCATGGACAAAATGGAATGGTTGACCACTATTGAGTTTTCAGAGGTGCTGAGCTGGGCATTTTGGGAAAAGAATGTCCGAATTTAACAATGAAGTCTCTGCTTAATACAGTGAGACATGAACAAGCCTTTTGGCCTTTTACATGAGCAAGCCAGGAAGTCTTAAGATATTTACAGTTTCCTTTCCTGGACAAACTGGGAAACTTCAGAACAAGCCAATATATGCCGTATTTTTTGCTCCATAAGATGCACCTGACCATAAGACACACCTGAGGAAAACAAGAAAAAAAATTCTGAATCACAGCCTCCTCGGGAGGAGAGCGATCCCTGCAGAGGCATAGGAGGGAAGCTGCTCGCCCACCAGCCATATAGTTGGCGGGGTGCAGCTTCCATCCTAAGCCTCTGCAGGGATCGCTCTCCTCTTGTGGAGGCTTGGGAGGCTTTCCTTCTCCCCCTCCCCCCCTCCCCAAGCAGCACAGGCCCCTTTTCCAGCCTCCTCCATCCTTTTTGTCCAAACTCCTTAGGCAACGTCTGCAATTTCTCCCCTTTGCTGCTGCCTCTCCTTTGCCCTCTACCATGACTCTCCACTCGTTGCAACCTACCTCCTCTCCCTTCACCCCGCTTCTCGGTCCTCCTTCTCTCCGTCTTCTTCCTCCCCTCTCTCGGCAGCTGACTCTTCTCGCCATCCTCTGGCCAACATCCCCGGAGCCATCAGGGGAAAGAGGAGGCCGTCGGCAAAGCCTCTCTCAAAGACAGCAGACCGGGAGCTCGAGGCAACGTCGCATAGCCAGCCCACCGCTCCCAAACCTTCCCGGGGCTTGAGGGGAAAGGGGAGGCCGCTGGGAGGGCGGGGCAACGGCGTGCGGTGCACTCGGGCGATTCGGCTCCAGGGACCACACCTTCGCTCCATAAGATGCACAGACATTTCCCTACTTTTTAGGAGGAAAAAAAGTGTGTCTTATGGAGCGAAAAATACAGTGTAATGCCATGCTTTGGGGAATTTTTAAAAATATCTCAACTTGTTCCAAAGCTGTTAGCCATAGTTCCCTTATTTGAACCTAATGGGAAGCTGTAGTTATGGGAAAGCTTCCTGGGTTGCATGTTCCCACTATAAATGAGCGAAGGGTCTGTGCGCACACAAAAAGCTAATCTGCATCTCAGTTTATTAAGCTGAGATAAGACAGTCCAAACTGTTCCAGTGTTATACTACTTGATGGAACTTTGGCCTGATTTTGTATGTCAGTCTTTAGTTACATTCCTATGCCATGATGCTGACAGGCAAACTAATACAGTGGTAAATCAGGTTAAGTACTTAATTCGTTCCGGAGGTCCATTCTTAACCTGAAACTGTTCTTAACCTGAAGCACCACTTTAGCTAATGGGGCCTCCCGCTGCTGCTGTGCCGCCGGAGCACGATTTCTGTTCTCATCCTGAAGCAAAGTTCTTAACCCGAGGTACTATTTCTGGGTTAGCGGAGTGTGTAACCTGAAGCGTATGTAACCTGAAGCGTATGTAACCCAAGGTACCACTGTAATTATACATCTTCAAGCAATTGATAGTCTCAGCCTTGCTCCACACACTGTGTTGGTGTTCTTCTGACACCTGTTGCATCTTGGAGAGGGAGGGCAAACTCCATGTGACTTTAAACATTGAGTTCTCTCCTTGAATGCAAGTTTTCTTCCTATAAATTGCCAAGCGGGGAGCCAGATCCTAGCAAGATTGATTGGGGGGAGATGACTTTAACCCTTTAGATATTGTGGTAGGGTTTTGATCTAAAGTGGACCCCCTGAGCTGGCAATTTGTGAATTAAAAAATGCACTATCCAGTTAAGGTCACAAGTAGTTTGGGCTTGAGTGTAGCCTCTGTAAAGAGATATGGGTTATAGATTTTAGGAATGATTAATTCTTAGCCCTTTAGGGGAAGATTGTCTCACCATATATTATGGCGAGTTCTTTTTGGGGTGGGCGGGGGATTTATGCATTTTAATTAGACTACAAGCTCTGAAGAAACTGTGGAGAATTAGAGAATCCGTTCCCTTATTTTTACCTCAGTTTCTCTCCCTGCCCCCAATCATTAGTCTGCCAAGGCTTACAGGATTTACATATGAATGTTAGAAGTGAACTGTCCACAAAATGGCCATAGAAGCTATTAGCATGGAAAGATAATCAATGGGGAAATTGTTCCTTACAGTGCATTTTTCATGCAAAGTCATCACCAGAAAGCAATTTTACTGCCATGTATGTGTGTTGTGTGTGTGTGTGTGTGTAATGAATACCACACCCCAGTTAAACAGAGTTTCCATATCCCCTTGGATTTTACAACATGGATGAAAAGGCGATATTGTGCATTTTTAATGTGATGGCAGTGGGTTATATACAAATACTCTGCTTGAACTTGGATCCAGTTTTTAAAAATGCCATTTGGATGAATAAAAGCAGATTGCTTACGTGTAACCATGAATCTTGAGAGTGGTAAACTGTGGTGGCGCAACACACTCCTCCTTTCCCACTGCAGATGGCACAGTGACCTGCTGTTGTTCTGGAGCTTCCTTATACAATCTGTTTACAAACCCCGAGGAACTAAACAGGAAGTTGGAGGCCATGCCACGTGCATTCTGAGGGATGGTGGCAAGTTTCCTACCAAACTGCCCAGCAGAAGTTTATGTGTGACAGGGCCTTCTTAGTGGTGGTTCTCCATTTGTGGCATGTCCTCTGCAGTGAGGGCGGGGGGTCTGCCCCACTCATTATTAACTTTAAGCAGAAACTTAAAAGTGTTTTTAGTACTCTGTTGGCCAGAGTGGCTGGGGCAACCCAGTCAGATGGGCGACAAACACATTGTTGTTGTTGTTGTAACCCAGTCAGATGGGCGACATACATGTTGTTGTTGTATGGCTGGGGCAACGTTGTTGTTTTATTACCTATGTAGTAATAATAATAATAATAATAATAATAATGTAATAGCTTCATGGCTGTACTTTTAGATGTTATATACTGTTACTTCTAGGGTGCTGAGAGCTGTTAAGAGGCAACTCCATTCCCTTCAAAGAACTGCAGTTGCCAGAGTTCCCTGTGAAGAACTATTGATTGTTAAAGTACTATTGGGAATTGTAGTTCAAGTGTCTAGGGTGGGGGACAGGCATCTTCAAACACCTCTCAGCACCTTTGACAAACTACAGCCATCTCCACCCCCCAATTATCTGGGTGAAGCCATGACTGTTTAACATGGCAGCATAGCGCTTTAAATGTTCAGTACGGCTAGAGCAATAGTTGTGGATCGGTATTATATTATTGTGCATAATGAGGAGTAATAGAATATGTCCTATGATTTAAAAAATGAGAGTCCCGCTTGTTGTTAGTCCTCTGTTTCCGATGTGCCGGCATGAGAATTTTTGCTTATGTAGCCAAAATGGCATCACCCACAGAAAAGGGAGGGATCAGTAGATTTGGGTGGAAACATCAATATTTGCAGAAGTATAAAAATGATATATAATCTAAGATGTGGGGTGCGGAAGATGAACCCACAAAACAGTCCACTGAAGACCGAGCAGTGAGCATGCTCTGTGGCTACAGAACGCTGGCTGATTGTTCAGGAAAAAGAAACGGAAAACTTGGTGGGAGGGTATAAAAAATCATGGAGGAAGGTGAAGATTTGCTACCAGTCCATGCTCAAACCCCGACTGATGGGACAATAACTCAAATGACTTCAAAAAACAATAAAGCACAATTCTGATACTGTACATTAAATATATATATGCTGCAGTCCGTGTCTGAAATAAGCTCAAGGATGGACGATGCTTCTTTACACCTGTCCAGGTTTTGCTCTTTAAAACCAATGGCTGAACAACCTCCATTGGTTTGAGAGGGACTAGATCACAGCCTGAGAATTACTCTGCTTTGGATTGTGAGCGTTCATCAGCCTAGAGAGCAAAACCCCCACAAACGGCGCCTTTAAACATAACACACCACTGTGGTGCAGAGAGCAGCGCTTGAGTTATCAGCTTTTTCATTTTCACGGAGGTTATCTTTCCTGTTTATCTGATAGAACTATACACAAACCCCGTGTTATAGGTTAGCCATCACAATGACATAAATATACTGGTTTCCTACTATTGAACAAGCTCAATACCTCTTGCTCCAAGAAAGTGAAAAGGCAGAAAATGCGGTTAGAGAACCTAATTGTGGCGTTAGGTTCCTGTGTGGGAGTGCACTGCTCTCGCAGCAAAGCAAAAGGCACATTTGTGGGTGAAAATACATACGTATAGGGTTCTGGCTCCTTTAGTGCTGTTTCACGTACTCTGAATTTATAATAGTCTAGTGTGGGTGGCATCATGCCTAGTGCTTTTTCACCTGCAATCTCCCATGCGGATTAGTAGGACATGCTGAAAATGCAGAGATTCCATACTGGCACCTTAGTTCTGCAGGGATCACCAACGTAGTGCCCATGGGCACACGTGCCCAAAAAGCCATCCCTGGTCCCAGCAGCTCCTCCCACAGTAGCCTCTCAGAGAATAGGAGGTGCTCTTAGTCTTCTCTCATCCCTAGGGAGCAGGGGGTGTCCTCTGAGATCTCCTGGGCTCTGCACCTGCCCAGTGATTCATAGAAGGCCCTTTCCCCCACTTCAAGCTTTGGGTAAGGTTGATTTGATTGCCTCCCTCTTGTTCCTTCTGTAGAGCTTTATTCCCTTGTTCCTGACATAGCTCTTCACTCACTTCTTGCTTAGCCAATGGGAAGGCCCTATGTTCTAGTTTGCCTTAGGTGTCAAAATGTATTGGGCCAGCCCCCTGACGCTTGGTTGCAGGGAGTGTATCTCTAGTGCCCATGACTTTCTAGCTTACAAAAAGTTGGCAACTCCTCTACTGCTGGTTCAGTTTCTACAGCATGTCAGAATAGTGAAACAGTGAAGCAGAGATAAGAAGAATTAATTGTTTCAGATGTCAGAAATGATTAATGCTTTGCTCTTTAGAGGGAGATACATTCGCGATGTAAGCATTTTATTTTATTTTACTACAGTAAGCTTTGAGGGAGCTGTTGGGAGTTATGCAAGCTGTACCCTTAGTTTCACCTTCGTGTTGAGAAACTGTTATGCGTGTGCATGTATGTGCGAATACACACTTGTGAGGGGCACTATTTTCAATGACAAATTCAATTTTCATCAGTTCCAATTCTGCATTGTTTACCGATCGACGCTTTGCTACCCTTTTAGACTCATCAGAAAGAAACGAGACTTCATCATGGCTGAACATGAGAATGTAAAAGCAGCCTGCTGGATTCAGGCCAGTGGCAGCCTATCTAGTCCAGCATTTGGTTCTCACAGTGGCCAACCAGATGTCTGTGGGAAGCCTCCGAGTTGGACATGAACACAGCAGCCCTCTCTCCACCTGTGATGGCCAGAAATTCAGAGACATCCTGCCTTCGACAGCTCTGTTGCCTGCAAGCAGTACCTGTGAACACAAACCTATCCTCATTAAAGTAACACACTGCAGCTCAGACCTCAGCTTGAGTTCTAGCACCACCTATGGATGAAATAAAATAAATCCTGACTGCTTATCTCCCAACACACAAAATAAGGCGGAATGGGATGCATTCCCCTTCCCCAGCTATCTGCTGCAAACATCCTTTGCAAACGAAACTTGTTAATATCAGAAAGCAGATTGCTGGCTCAAATTCTTTCAGTGAAATGGTGCAATGTGGGCTAATACAACATGGTCCTCCAAGCCCAACATAGCAAACCTCTGGTGGGCTGCACTGCATGGCTGGCTGCGCTCAGCGGGTCACACGTTGTGCAGGTGTGATCTTGTTAATTAGAACCCCCAAATGATACATTGACTGTAGCTGCTTTTGTTGAAAGTTGCAGAAATGGGAGTGACCTGTGCTTCAGTTTTTTTTTTAAAAAATCTGCCCATATAGTCAGGAACACACACAATGAAATCTGCTCATTACAGTGGTACCTCAGGTTAAGTACTTAATTCATTTGGGAGGTCTGTTTTTAACCTGAAACTGTTCTTAACCTGAAGCACCACTTTAGCTAATGGGGCCTCCTGCTCCCGCTGCGCTGCCGCCACCCAATTTCTGTTCTTATCCTGAAGCAAAGTTCTTAACCTGAGGTAATATTTCTGGGTTAGCGGAGTCTTTAACCTGAAGCATATGTAACCCGAGGTACCACTGTATTGCCAAACCGCCCCAGCGGGTTTGTACAGTGGTACCTTGGGTTACAGATGCTTCAGATTATGCGATTTTGGGTTGCGCACCGCGCCGAACCTGGAAGTACCAGAACAGGTTTCTTCCGGATTTCGGCACTCGTGCAGAAGTGCTAAATCACGCTTTGCGTATGCGCAGAAGCGCTGAATCACGACCCGCACATGCGCAGATCACATTCGCAAGCCGAGGTTCCACTGTACGGCATTGAGATACGATGTTCTGCCCCATGGCTGGTGACAGAGAGTATGCATGGAATGCCTGAAATAAGTGAGCTTACTGCACTGAAACCCGCAAATCACAAATATAGCTTGACTTGTGCACTGAACGTAGCTGCCCCAGGCCACACTTCTGTTTGGCTGCAAGGGAGGACGGCACACAATTCCAGTTTATGCTGTGGTTCAAGAGCTGTTCCCTCGGGTTCCAATACAGACTATCCAATATTCAAAAAGGAGTCGACCGGCTTTTGCTTTGAGCAAAATCCCCAGGTCATGTCATCTTATTTTTATTGTTCGGCTCCTATATCTTCAACAGGACCAAGGCAGGTTTTCCTTACCGCTTTCCAATCTTTTAATGTAGCAGCATCTAAGCCTTAGAACTCCCTGTCTATTGACATTAGACAGACTCCTTTGCAATACTCGGTTGGCGCCTGCTTAGAACATTTTCTTTTGGACAGGCCTATCCAGACATTAAGAAGTTACTGTTGTTTTTAACCATTTGTTGAATATTTTCAAATATTTAACTTTTAAAAAATGTTATATATATTTTTGTAAACCGCTTAGGTTTTTTACAATCAAGTGGTATATAAATTTTGTTCCTTTATCTATTTCCAGTGATGGCTGGGACCCAGACAGAAAGGTCAACCCCCCCCCTCTACTGAGTTCTATGATGGCAATACTGAGACTGACAAGGAAGCTGACAGCCAGTGCTGGATTGGCTTTAAGAAGGTTGGCTGGATGCAGATCCGGTGCTTTTGCAGCAGTGCTCCTTTCTCCCTATAGGACTAGCATCTTCTGCCCATTTCCATGCACATCAAGCTATCATCAAAGATGCAGAAATTCAGCCAGTAAAAAAAATTAAAGTGTTGGACCTCCCCCCTCAAACCCTGTTTTTGGAGCGAACCCTGCAGTCTCGGATTACTTAGTCCTACCAAAATCTCTGCATAATTGCAATTACACTACAATTCGGCACAGGATTACAGTCCAAGGCTGTGCCGTTATTTCAAAATATATTATATTTACTTTGAACATGATTGTGGAAAGCCTGGGAAATGAAAGCCAATGCGGAATTGAAAGTAAAACAACAACACACTCTTCCCTGAAATTCGCTGGGTTACAAACATCGTGACTGGAGTTGGCTGTGAAGCTGGGAGATAATTTCAGTGCAACTTCTTTTGCTATGTGTATTTTAAGGCTGTGACCTTCAAATGGGGCAAGAGGTGTAGGAGGGACAGTATTTGCTACCCAGCAGCTGTGAAATATTGTGCTGTGCACCAAACGAACAATCTAGCGCAGGAACGGGCAAGAGACGAACCGTGTGTAATGAATACTGCACCTCACTGGGTGGCACTTGTTTGTAGACTCTCATACTTTCTCCGCTCCCTGGTCTCAAAAGCATAACCATCACTAAGCCTGTTAAAACATGCACGCAATACAGTGGTACCTCGGTTCTCGAATGTAATCCATCCCAGAAGACCGTTCGAGTTCCGAAACATTCGAAAACTGAGGCTGTTGGCAAATTCAGTTGAGAAAATTGAAAAACACACAGAAGCCATTCGACTTCTGACGCGTGGTCGAAAACGGAAGCATTCACTTCCGGGTTTTCGGCATTCGAGTTCCGAAATGTTCGTCAACGGAGACATTTGAGAACTGAGGTACCACTGTATTCTGTAAGGAGGGGCTCTATTTGCAGTAAGGCATGGAATGCAGGGGCAGTCAACACGGTGCCCTAAGAACGTTGTGGGACTACAACTCCCATCAGCCCCCAAGTCGGTCTGGCCGATGGTCAGGGATGATGGGAGCTATAGTCCGACAACAGCTGGGCTACCCCTGGAGTGAAGCAATGAACCGGCACAACACCAGGGATCGCTTCGCCTTCTGTACTCTAATCTGGATCCAGGGCCGAATCTGATGTGCTAACTGAGCGCTGAGCAAATGTGCTGCTCTTGAACTAATCTGGTATGGAGTCTGCAGGACACAGCAAACTTGCACCACTTTGGATAATGGAGTAGACTTGCTTGGGCACGTCGGCGTGAGAAGGGGAGGAAAAGATGGGAGGAGGGGGCACCGAGGTGGCCACAGTGATGCTCTGGTCCTCATCGCTCACCACTGTCACCTCCCCGGCCCCTTCCTGAATCAAAGCATTGAGTCCTTCCAAGTCGGAGCAGCTGATTTCGGCACCGCTGATGAAAGCCTGGGTAGCTGAGGCTTCGTGGCTGCCGACGGGGATGTCGGGAATCAGAGTCTGGCTGGGCGTGCTTCTGTCCACTGGACTGTGGGTTGTGAGGAGCACGGCCGGTTGGCCCATCGAAATGCTTTCCGCTTGAGACCCCGGGGGCAGAGGGGGAGCCAGCAAGCTCACTTGCTGCAGGATTTGCAACTGGCCGTTGCCAGACAGATCTTCTTGGTTCTGGCTTATTAAGGCTGGCGGCACAATGTTCACGGAAGCCGCTTGCACCAGACCGCCGGCTTGCGGTACCTGATGTCCGACGATGATCTTCACCTGCCCTTTGCCGTAAGACGAAGCTTGCAGCGGGACCTGGAGGTGGCTGACGGTAATAGGGGCGCCGGCTGGCCTCGTGGGGTCCACCTGGAACTGCAAAACGGCCAGCTCCGTGTTCTTAGTCCCATTGTACTCAACGTGCTGCCTCTTGTGGCTCCGCAAGGAGTCTTCCCGGACAAACGAGGCCTCGCAGAGATCACACTTGAAAGCTTTCTTGGCCTCTAGCCTGGCCACTTGCCTGGAGCCGCCTTCCTTCGGCCGGTCTCCTTCCCCCTTCTCGGCCGCCTTCTTCTTGGCCCTGACCTTGTCCCCATGCGCCTTCTTCATGTGCGTGGTGAGGTTGCTGCGCTGCTTGGTGTCAAAGCTGCAGAACTCGCACTTGAACGGGCGGTCCTTGAAGTGGATCCTCTCATGCACCTTGAGGGTGGCCTTGTTGGAGCAGGAGTAGCTGCACTCTGAGCATTTCACCGGCTGCTCGGGCTGGTGGGTGCGCAGGTGGTGCCGGAGGCTGGTCTTGTTCCCGCACTGGAACTCGCACTCGAGGCACCGGTAGGCGTTCTCCATGCTGTGCTTGATGCGGATGTGCGACTTCAGGTTGCCCTTCATGGCGCAGCGCACATCGCAGTAGTCGCACTTGTAGGGCTTCTCCCCCGTGTGCACGCGCATGTGCCTCTTCAAGTCCGAGTTGATTTTGAATTTGGCGCTGCAGAGGCGGCACTGGAAGGGAGCGTCTCCTGTCCGTGAGAAAAGCGTTTTGAATTAGGGGCGTTTGGACCAAGAGATGCAAGACAATAAGGATAAATTCCAATGGATTTGCATTGGTGTTTCTGAAAGGTGATGATGATTTATTTACTGCCCTTTATAGGAAGTGTCGAACACTAAAAACATATTTTACAGAGTATAATAATAAAAAACAAAGAATAAAAACAGACAGCATAATAAAATTAATCATAATAACAGTACCCACCTGCAACACATTTAACAGGCCATAGATTATTTAATGGCCAAAGGCCTGGGGTAAAGAGGAAAGTTTTTGCCGGCCGTCTAAAGACATGTAATGATGGTGCCAGGCGAACCTCTCTAGGGAGAGCATTCCACAGATGGGGAGCCACCACAGAAAAGGCCCCTTCTTGTGTTGTATCCCTACAAACCTCTTGGGGAGAGGGGGACATAGAGAAGTGCAAGTTCTGGGGTGGTTCATATGGGGAGAGATGGTCCTTAAGGTACTGAGGCCCTGAGCTGTGTATGGCTTTATAGGTCAATGCCAACACTTTGGATTGGGCCCAGAAACTAATTGGCAGCCAGTGTAGTTGGGCCAGGATTGGTATTATATTCTCAAACTGTCTTGTTCTGGTGAGCAATCTGGAGCTAGCCCATGAACATGAGGAGACTCCTGCTAGCTCAGACTAAAACACCACTACGTCTAGGATTCTCTTCCCATAGCTGCCATCCCATAGTTGCACATGGAAATCCCACAAACACCACAGAAGTCTCCAGCTAGTGACCCTCCAGCAACTGGTATTCAGAGTAGCATATTGCCTCCAAAAATTGGATATAATATACTGTCATCTTGGCTAGCAGCCACTGAAAGAATTATCCTCCACAAATTTGCCCGCCTCCCCTTCTAAAGCCATCCAAGCTAGGGGCATCACAAAGCAAACCCCACAGTTTAACAAAAATAATCAAGAGTCTTTGGACACCCTAAAGCAGCCTTTCTCAACCTGTGGGTCCCCAGATGTTGTTGGACTACAACTCCCATCACCCCTAGCTAGCAAGGCCAGAGCTCAGGGATGATGGGAGTTGTAGTCCAACAACATCTGGGGACCCACAGGTTGAGAACCGCTGCCCGAAAGGCTAATAAAATTTATCTTGACATCTGACAAAGAGGACTTGAGCCCACAAAATCTTTGGCCACAATGAATTTACTACGACTTTGAAGGTGCCATGACACTTTGGGTTGTGCCCAGTCTTTCTCAGCATAGTCCCACTGAAATGAATGGACCCAAGTCTTCATCACACTACCCACTGCAACACCGGGATCCCTTTCAGCTGAGACCCCATCAGTCATTTCAGTGCCTGTTCTCTCAATTTGCACCATAAAATTTCATTGTCCTCACCCCTCTTTCGAAAGAGATGGGTTTCTCTTCTTTTGAGCGGGGCAGGGCATAATTTGTCCGCAGCCACAAATGCACAAACCCAGCACTTCAACATCAAACGCAAATAAATGCATCCTTATATATACTATCTGAAGGGGAGGGAAGTCAGGACACCTGCATTCTGAAACCTACAAATTTCCCCCCAGGAAAAAATGCCACCATTTCCTTGCCTGCCCTTCGCTTTCCCCCATATCTCCCAATAGCTCTCCTCCAGTTATTTATCTGCCAGACTGATATGCAAGCTTTGCATATTTAATTATTATAGTAACATTATTGTTTCCCCCCCTAAATGAAGTATCTGTTTGAAAAGGAAAGCAAGCAGAATGCATCGAAAAGGGGAGTAAACGGAGAATACCAATGTTCAGGAGCAAAAGCAGACCTCTGCACAACAATTTGCAAGAATTATATCCGAAAACATGCCTTAGCTTTCGTAGCGTTACGCCTCCACAGCTGGTAGGACCTGCCTAATCAACAGAGCAATACAGCGCAAACATGCACAGTATTGATACCTTTCACAATACGAACGGCGGGGTTTTCGTTTCGCAAAGAGTAGCCAATTATCGCTAATACCACATCACAAAGCAGCACTGTTGACTTATTGCTGCTCTAAGCTACTTGAACAGCACGGAGCTCCTTTGTTATTCCGTGTATATCACACACACACACGCTCAGAAGTGAGTGAATGAGCCACGGGGTGCCATTTAAGGCAGAAATAAAATGTAAGGAGGTCCTTGGTTCAGTGAACGTTGCAGCTCTTTAAAAAAATCACAACACACATGGCTTAATTTACTTTACCAGTTAATATTTTATAGATCTTCATAAATGGGAGACTGTAAAAAAAAATGTAGGCGCAAGTTGCTTACCCGGCTACATATTTCATTGATCGGGCGGAAGATATTTCAAATTGCGATGTGGCATACTGTGCTAATCCACAAGCTTGCTTAATAATTGAGACCCTGGGTGTAAAATGTTTATTATACACATTTTATTAATGAAGACACACAGCCTGCCAGTTCAATTTGTTTTACAGGCCAGCCCGTCTAGCTGCGTATACCACTGGGTGAACTGCAAGAGTCAGTCATTGGATTTTTACCCACTTTCCTGATGAAAACCGGGTGCGGCACACGATCTGATATTCCCCAATTTCAGATGCCAAGCCATACTAGAGGAGATCTGCAGAAGCTAAATGTCAGCCGTACATTTAATGTTCCAATCTAGAGATTGATCTGTGTCGCCAGTTGTTTTTCCTCCTCAATGACCCTATTGGATTTGACTTTGGCAAAGGAAGTTTAATTTATTACTATTTTCTTTTTCTTTGCAGAGCTTCATTTGCAAAAGATGAAATGCCCATGCAAGAAGAGAATGGAAATTAAGAGGGGACTACTGAATAGCTGAGCCTAAGACCTGCAGGATCTGAGTCCAAGCAGAGATGGCAAGGTTAGCATTTCCTTTGGAGATTTTAGCAGGGTTGTGTGAAAGGGCAGAGCATCACATTCCAAGAACCTCAACGTACCTGGGAAGTCCTCTCTAGGCACAGGTGTGCTGCATCAATCCTTGCACCTGATAAGCAACACAAAGCCTGTGGATGGGCAATGCCTAGTAGAAAGATTTAGCACCCTGGCCTTCTGACCATGCCAGGTCAACAGACCAGGGGCTGTGGCTTGCTGTTCCTCAGGTTCCAGCTCCAGCTGTTGGTCCTAGGAAACCTGAGTTTGAGATCCTCCACACTGAAGCAGGTCAGCCCACAGCCCTGGTTTGGCCCTGACACAGCTCTGTAGTTTTAAGTTTTTAGTCATAATGGGTGGAACAGCACCTGGAGAGGACATGGACAATGTCTGGTGAACGCCTTAAGATGTGAGATACTTGCAGCTAACTTTTGAGCAGGCCAACTCTTGGGAGTTCCAGTGTGATCCAGGTTCTTAATAGTTTTCCCCAACAAATCCAGCACTAGACTTTTATACACATGTGAGCATTGGGAAACCTGTGCCTTATAGACCCAACTCGGCCTGCCACCAGGCCTCCCTGTTTGGCCCGTGAGCCCATTTTGGCCAACCTGCCACACACATGACATCATATATGCATACATGTCCAACTGCTATCCAACTGCTCGCTCTATGAAAATTCACTTATCCAAAAACGAGGAACCTGGCTATGCATATTGTAGATTCAGATACTCAAATAGGCTGTCCTCCTCTGTAAACCAATAATCAGCCTTAGAGAAGCCTTACTTTTTGGTGTTTTGCTGGTCTTGCGACAGCCATTTCAACAGAAACTATGGTGGGAAGAATAGGAGGAGAGACTGGACAAATAAGAGAACATTTTCTCCTTCCTTGTTTGCCTTTTGCAAGGTTCCAGAGGGTTTTCCGTCATTTGGGGGTCAGATTTCCATGGTCAGGAACACATTCAAAATTCCCCCATAGGAATCAATGGAATTTGAAGAGTCGTTATGTGAACTCTCGCCTAGTACAGAGGTACCTCGCAAGACAAATGCCTCGTAAGACGAAAAACTCGAAAGACGAAAGAGTTTTATGTTTTTTGAGTTGCTTCACAAGACGAATTTCCCTACGGGCTTGCTTCGCAAGATGAAAACGTCTTGCAAGTTTGTTTCCTTTTTCTTAAAACTGTTAATACCCAGGGTGCATTGCTTGAAGAGGTGCAGTTCCGTGCTTTGCAAGACGAAAAATTCGCAAGACGAAAAAACTCGCAGAACAAATTAATTTCGTCTTGCGAGGTACCACTGTAAATGATTTCCTGAGAAGTGATTGTGTTTGCATAGTGAGACATGCTTGTATATAAATATTTGGGGCAGGAAAACACAGCTAAAAAGAGGTTTGCAAACATCACCAATCAGCTGGCCTGCAAAGCTCTGTGGAAAGCTCTCTGCTTATGGCTTTGCAAGATCATCGGATCGCGTGAAGCCCCTTTGTCTTTTTCCTCCCTGCAATAATCATGGAGCATCTGATCCCCAATCCCAACATGAGACAACGTATGGCAGACCTGTCCCTGTCCTTACCTGTATGGGACCTGAGATGCACCGTGAGCTGGCTGGAATTGCGGCTTGCGTAAGGGCAGATCTGGCACTTGAAAGGGCGCTCGTTCGAATGGATACGCTGGTGCTTGTTCAGGCTGCTGCTTTCGGAAGCTGCGTAGTCACAGTGCTTGCACTTGTAGGGCTTCACTCCACTGTGGGATCGCATGTGCATTTTCAGCTTGTCTTTGCGGCTGAAGCTCTTTCCGCAAACCTCACATTTGTGGGGCTTGTCACCTAAAACAATGGCATCAACAAAAAGCCAAGGTGCAGCAGGGCTGAGATGAGTTGCATTACATGGAACAAAGAGATCCTTAATGTAAGAATGTTTCCCTTTCCCTTTTTGTCATGGGTTTATTATACTTTAGAGGTTTCCTCCATGCTATTTGTCTTTTTCTCCAGCAAACTGAGGATGTGCGGAGAGGCAGGCATAGCTTTGAGAATGCATCTGCTTGCAATACATTAATTTTACAGGTGGGATCTGAAACAAAACTTTGCAGTGTGCAATGCTTTCCACCAGGGCTCCAGCCACCCAATTCTATCCCCTCCCTGCACCATATTCCACCTCAATAGTTAGTTATCCTGCACCCATTGAGTATGTTCTGGTGGATCCTTTTCTTTCCATTGTGGTTTTTCTTAATGGAGAGGAGGGTCGAATCCAAGCTATGCTACAATATTTTATTTATCCATTGAAGTCTATCAGCAAATCATGCTTCCATCCTTGGGACACTTTAAAATAGCTTCTCAGCATGAATCAAGAAATGGGACGCGGGTGGCGCTGTGGGTTAAACCACAGAGCCTAGGGCTTGCCGATCAGAAGGTTGGCGGTTCGAATCCCCGCAATGGGGTGAGCTCCCGTTGCTCGGTCCCAGCTCCTGCCAACCTAGCAGTTCGAAAGCACATCTAAGTGCAAGTAGATAAATAGGTACCGCTCTGGTGGGAAGGTAAATGGCATTTCTGTGCACTGCTCTGGTTCGCCAGAAGCGGCTTAGTCATGCTGGCCACATGACCCGGAAGCTGCACACCGGCTCCCTCGGTCAATAAAGTGAGATGAGCGCCGCAACCCCAGAGTTGGTCACGACTGGACCTAATGGTCAGGGATCCCTTTACCTTTATGAACCAAGAAGTGACCTTTCCAGACAATGAGATGCTTCATTCTACCCTTTTTCATATCTCTGTCTCCTTTCTTCCCCTTTCCAGCCTCTCCATTCCCCCTCCCATGGTTGTCAGCCCCCCCACTCAACATTCTGTGTGAGTGGATATTTATGGGTTGCCCAATTCCTTAGTAGTCCCCCCCCCCCAAGATTTTTTTAGCACCTGCAAATCTCAGGGTTACTTCAAGTCTGCAGGTACTCCTGGGGGTGGAAATGAGGGAGGAAAAAGAACAAAGATGTGTTTAAGGAAAAAATAAAAACACAAAATTGCAATGTAACATACTCCCATGCATTCTTGTATAAACTGATACAGTGTTATTATCTTAATGCATATATAGATGTTAATCGCCTACTACGTTCCATATAAACTCATTCCAAATGTTATCGTATTTATCCAAGCAAAGTCTGTGCCCGTAAGCAGAACACAAACGGGCCCAGGAGACCTGTGTACATTGGTTGAGGGGGGCGGGTAGGGCAATTAGGGCTGTATAACTCATTTTAAGGCTATATAAGGCTGCTTACCAGTGTGTGTTCTTAAATGTCGTTCCATGTCTTTCATACCATAGGATGTCTTGAACTGGCAGCCTGGGGAGGGAAAAAACAGAGGGCCAGCTATTATTTATTTATTGACTTTTACCTTACACTTTCTCCAAGGGTTCCAGGGAAGGGCATACAATTCCCCCCTCCTCACAACTTTAAATCTTTGAGTGGCCCAAGGTCACCTGTTGAGTAGATTTGAACCCAGGTCTCCCTGGGCCTAGCGCAACACTGGTCCTCAACAAGCATATATGACCTAGAACTAGGCCTCTACTAGAACTCTGCTCCTTATTCCTCTCCCTGGATGCCAAACTTCTACGGATGCCAGCAGTCAACAAGTCTGCTGGGAGACACAGCCATGTTGTTTCCTGACGTTGCTCGCAGTTGACATGGCAACAGGAAACAGGGCAGCATTTCCTTCAGGGCAACTTTGGGTGGGCAGAGCAGAGGCAGGAGTGGGTGGAGCAACAGATGTAAATTTCCCCTTCATACAGTAGGCTGGTTTCTACCCAAACTCGCACAAACCTCGGTGTTAGAAATTAGCCAGGCGCGTTTTGCTACTGGCGAGGGTCCAACTGCGACCATGTGGAAATCTCTGGTTGCCAAGGTGGCGACTGACATCTCCATCTGGCTGGCCCCTCCAGGTTTAAGCAGAAGAGCTTATTTATTCTGTTTACATTGCACTTTTTTCTCCAAGGAGTACAGGGTTCACTCCCCTCCTCGGTTAATCCCTACAATGACCCTGTGAGGTAGCTTAAGAGGCTGTGACTGGCCCAAGGTCACCCAGTGAGCTTCATGACTGAGTGGGGATTTGAACCCTGATCTCCCAAGTCCTGGTCCAACACTCTAACCACTACACCACACTGGCTTCCTAAAGCACTCCTGCTATGGGGCAGCTATATAAATTAAGTAAATAAATATGGGGAAAGCAAAATGCCACTTAGAGGAGGATCTGAAATATTTTCCTTGAAGCTTGAATTTCCTTTATTCTGGATTGCTTTTTTTGATGTTTTACTGTGTTGTAAACTGCTTTGAGATTTTTTCTTTAAGATATAAAGCGGTATAGAAATGAAATTAAGAAGAAAAAGAAGTAGTATTTTCACAGCAAAAAAAAAGAAAAAAAAGGCACCTAGACATTCCATTGTGGCAACCGTAACCTAGGTTTAAACTGCCATTTGGGGATTAGCTTATATATCTGAGTTTATAACACTGATCTCCATCCTCTAAACAGGGAAGCAAGAGTCACTGGGAGAGTCAAAGAGCATACCCGTCATTTGGGATGTGAAACACAGCCAGCGAAGGTGCAGTTTTGGGACAGCTCCATGGGGCAGATAAGCGAGACCCCCTGGGCCTGAGATCCCCCTTCAATTCCACACTCAGACCCCGGATAGGCAGATAAGGTTGAAGTGCACTCAGCAAGCTTCAAAGCTGAGCAAGGATCTGATTCCACACCCTCCTAGTTCAGGTCCAATGACCCCCTAGTAGGCAGGTGTGCAGGTGTTTTGCCTGAATTACCAACACTGTCTGAGGTTAGAAGCACAGTGAGAAATGGACATAACTTCCAGGTAAGATTCTCAAGGGAAGACGGGTTCTGAAACGGAACATTCTGATGAAGTTATAAAGGTAAAGGGACCCCTGACCATTAGGTCCAGTAGTGGCCGACTCTGGGGTTGCGGCGCTCATCTCGCTTTATTGGCTGAGGGAGCCGGCGTACAGCTTCTGGGTCATGTGGCCAGCAGGACTAAGCCGCTTCTGGCGAACCAGAGCAGCGCACGGAAACACCGTTTACCTTCCCGCCGGAGCGGTACCTATTTATCTACTTGCACTTTGACGTGCTTTTGAACTGCTAGGTGGGCAGGAGCAGGGACCGAGCAACAGGAGCTCACCCCGTCGCGGGGATTCGAACCGCTGACCTTCTGATCAGCAAGCCCTAGGCTCTGTGATTTAACCCACAGCGCCACCCGCGTCCCTTTCTGATGAAGTTAGCTGACCTAATTAAACAAGCAAGGCTTCCCACCCACCTACCTTCCCGTGACTTTGGCCTGTGTGATCAATGGCTATATAAATTAATTAAAAAGCGCTTCCATGAATCTTCTTGAAACTTTGCGGCCATGTCACTGATTAAAATTCGTTTAAGCATTTCCAATTTATTTTTCCCCCCTCTGGAAGCAGCAGAGCAAAGCAGAGGATGTAAGGAACGATTCGGAAGAACAATTCACGAGGGGCAAAGACACTTGAGGTCCCTGAGACTCCTTAGGGTGAGGCAAGAAAATCCTGAAAAAGGAGGCTATCATTTTTACTGTGTATCATCTATACGTATATAGAATCCATACTGCTGAGCCACACTAACTGGAAAGTGCATTGTTTCTTTCCTTCCAAAGACTATTTTTGTTAATCATAGTCCTGCTAATATGCAGGCAATGTTTCCCAAAGCAATGGCAGCTAAAGAGGGTAGTGTGGTGTAGTGGTTAGAGTGTTGGACTAGAGTTCAAATCCCCACTCACCAATGAAGCTCCCTGGGTGACCTTGGGCCTCTCAGGCCAATCTACCTCACAGGGTAGGTGTTTGTTGCTGTTGATGCTGATGTTAATTTTTTATACATATTTATACTGTATCTTGTGATTTATGTGGAAATTTGGTTGTGCGCTTTTTGATGTTTCATTTATTGTTGATGACTAGTTTTGTTATGTTTGCAGTTATGTATTTTTTTATATGCTGCAAGGCACCTTGCACACGGTTTGAACTTTGGAAAGGCAGTATACAAAGGAATGATTGAATAGGAGGGGGAATAACAATGTTTACCCACTTTATTTATTTATTGAATTTATATACCTGCCCTATAACCACAGGTCTCAGGGCGGTTGAATTCCTTGGAGAAAAACATGGGGTGTAAACACAGCAAACAAATAAATAGCCCATCCTCCCCAACCGCTATGAGGTTTATAGCAATTTCCACTTTTTTCCCCCACCTGTGAAGAAGGAGATTTTGAACCTTCCTACCGCAAAGCAACAGAATAGAATGGAGGGATCCGTGAACCAGCAACAGCCAGGGGATCTAAACTGCAGAAGCAGTCACTTCTATGGTCCTAAGACTGCCACACTGTCTAAACCAGGAATAGGCAAACTCGGCCCTCCAGATGTTTTTGGCCTACAACCATGATCCCTAGCTAACAGGACCAGTGGTCAGGGATGATGGGAATTGTAGTCCCAAAACATCTGGAGGGCCAAGTTTGCCTATGCCTGGTCTAAAGACAGGCATATACTTTACCTGGATAGCAGCAGTTAAGTTTCTTTTGCGCCCCTGATGTGGCGGACTTTCTGGCGCGAGGTTTCGGTGTAGTGGTGACAACGGCGGCAGGCTGAGGCTCACTGCTCTCACCAGGTAGGTAGGTTTGATAGCCATGCTCAAAAACAAACTCTGGCGCAGAAACTCAAAAGCAACCAGAAAAAGAAGAAGACTTGTTTTAACCACATAGCTTCTGCGAACCCTCAATATAAGAGCATAAAATTACTCCCAATCTCGAGAATATAATGCAATCTTCTTTTCTTTTTCTTAACTGCTTCCTTGTCAGTGAGAGAAACGCCACAAGGTTCACTAATCAAAGCTGGTCAGGAAGGAAACTTTTAAGTTAGCTATGAGACTAAGCTCCCATATGCACTATGAATTTGAACAGCTGTGGCTCCCTGCACAGAATCCTTGGAGGTGTATTTTGTGAATGGGGCTGAGAGTTGTTAAGCTACCCCTCTTCCCAAATCATTTACAGGCAAGAAGAAGAAAAAAGCCAACTTTTGCAATACTTTTCTGCCTGGTCACCTGGAGGTGATTTTTATTTGCCACAGGTGGCAAAGTAAGCGGCTACGTACAAGAATGAACAAGGAAGTGAGCTTAGGGACCTGTCTTATACCAGCTAAGATTCTTCTTCCATCTTTATCGAGGACTGGGGGAAATTTACAGATTATCTGAAAAGCATATGTGATGCACAGACAACGCTTGTTGGTTTTGAAGAGTCTCTGTGAAAAATTAAGAAATATTGTAAAAAAGAAAGTAGGAGAAAGGAAGAGGAATGGTTAAAGGCAGTTCAGAAATGCGTTAACAATAGAAATTTTAACGAAAGATTGGCAGAGAAACTGAGGGAAGTCAAAAATTGATGAATGTGAGAGTTAATATGACTTGATTGTATAAAAATGTTTGGAAAATGAATAAAAAATTATTATTATATATATAAAAAAAGATTCTTGCCCAGCATTTCCTGTTTTGACTGGCAGTGACTGAATACCAGGGTCAGGCAGAAAGGACTTTTCCATTACTTGCTATCTGAGCTTTTGAACTGGAGATGCCAGGGAAATTCTGCACAGAAGGCATGTGCTCTACCACTAAGGCACTTTCCCCCAAGTTCACAACCCACAAGTGGCATACATTGAGCCATACCAATGACCAATCTAGGCCAATGTTCTGAGCTCGGACTGGCAGCAGCTCTCCATGATCTTAAGCAAAGACATTTCTTTTCTTTGGAGATGCTGGTGGGACAAAGCTTTAGTGCAGGGGTCAGCAACTTTTTCCTGTCGGCATCATAATGTAACTAAAGACTGACATACAAAATCAGGCCAAAGTTCCATCAAGTAGTATAACAATGGAACAGTTTGGACCATGGGTCAGCAAACTTTATCAGCAGGGGGCCGGTCCACTGTCCCTCAGACCTTGTGGGGGGCCAGACTATATTTTGAAATAAATAAAAAAAATATGAATGAATTCCTATGCCCCACAAATAACCCAGACGTGCATTTTAAATAAAAGGACACATTCTACTCATGCAAAAACACGCTGATTCCCGGACCATCCGCGGACAGGATTTAGAAGGTGATTGGGCTGGATCCGGCCCCCGGGCCTTAGTTTGCCTACCCATGCTTTAGTGCTTCCATTTGCCCAGGGTACCCCTGCTGCTGAAGCATACAATGATAGGGCTTAGTTTTGCCACGAAGATGCCACTACCCAAACTTCTTGGATAAATACCTGTGATCGTCTGGGTTTCTGAAGTGATGGTCCTTGTTGTGGTTTGGGTCTGGGTTGCTGGCACAGTTTCTTCTGCTACGAACTGTACTGTGCTGGTGGTCTCCGCTGTCGTGCCGGATAACTGGCAGCCGCTTCTCTTGTGAGCGACAAACGCATCTAGGTTATTGAACTGCTGCTTGCACAGGCCACAAATGTGAATATCTGGTGTGAGCTCCACCAGGACAGTGGTGCCTCCTGGAACTGTCAAAACACATCAAATTGAACAAAGCGATTAATAATCACCACGGAAATGGCAACAGAAATTTTATGTGTTGCCAAGTCTATTGTTTGCAAGTTACTGGAAAGAATGCAGAAATGGTCGGACAGGGCTCACCAACATGGCAGGCATCTTGGTACCCATTGAGCCTCTGAGCTTCCCCGTGAACTGCCCACTTGGTCATGACGTAGGGAGGGCGGTTACTGTATCCTCCTTTGGAAATCACATAGAGTTGAAGGAGAAAGTTGGAAGAGTGATGTTCTTTCTCATTTCCTCTTTCAGCTCTATGTGCTTTTCCACGCTGATTAATTCAACTAGCTCTGACATTTACCCAGATTGCGTAGAAAAGTGGAATACGTGTGCATTCACTTTCTTTTTTCTGTCTTGTGGGGGGCGGGGGGAGGAGTATCCAGAGCAGAAAAAAGAGGGTTTGGTGTCCACACCACTTGCTGAAAAATTCAGGTGTGCCCACTGACCTTGGTGAACTCTGCGTTAGAAAAACATTACAGTCATACCTTGGGTTACAGATGCTTCAGGTTGCGCTTTTTCGGGTTACAGATGTGCCGAAACCCGAAAGTACCAGAACGGCTTACTTCCGGGTTTCGGTGATTGCGCGTGCGCAGAAGTGCTAAATAGCGCTTTGCGCAGAAGCGCCGAATTGCAACCCGCACGTGTGCAGACACGGCGCTGCGGGTTGTGAACATGCCTCCTGCACGGATCATGTTCGCAACCCGAGCGTCCACTGTACAGTGGTACCTCGGGTTAAGTACTTAATTCGTTCCGGAGGTCCATACTTAACCTGAAACTGTTCTTAACCTGAAGCACCACTTTAGCTAATGGGGCCTCCTGCTGCTGCCGTGCCGCCAGAGCATGATTTCTGTTCTCATCCTGAAGCAAAGTTCTTAACCTGAAGCACTACTTCTGGGTTAGCGGAGTCTGTAACCTGAAGTGGATGTAACCCGAGGTACCACTGTATTATCCTACAGTAGGTTATCAGCAGCTCAAAAGAAGCTTCAGCACTAAATAAATATATAAATTTTTATTTATACCCTGCTCCCCCCAGCCAGGGCTGGGCTCAGGGCGGCTAACACCAAATATGAATTACAATAAAACGTAATAGAGAAACAAAAACAAACAAACAGTTAATTAAAATACGGCTTAAATGCAGCTTCATTTTAGTCGTAGCCCATAAATCAATACCATAAAGTGAGGAAACATCAGATATTCACACCGAGCCAGCTATCCATGCTGGTCCTACATGGGCCAGCAAAAAAGCCAAGGGAAAATTTATATACCAAATCCCATATAAGGGGTCAGAGTGAGTCTAAGCCAAAGGCCAGGCGTAACAGCTCCGTCTTCCAGGCCCTGTGGAAAGATGTCAAATTCTGCAGGGCCCTAGTCTCTTGTGACAGAGCTTTCCACCACGTCGGGGCTGAAAAGGCCCTGGCCCTAGTTGAAACCAATCTAACCTCCTTGAGGCTTGGGACCTCCAAAGTGTTGTTATTTACGGACTTTAAGGTCCTCCGCGGGGTATACCAGGAGTAGTGGCAATATGTGAGCTGGCAGACCACACACTGCTTTAGCATTCATGCGCATTGACACTAGTCAAGATACACCTGCTCCCTGCTCCAAGATTTAACTTCTGAAGTCCATAGGAATGGAGCTCAGCATTGAAGGATGGCAAGTCTAGCAGCCAAGACTAAAAAAATTAACAAGTAGAACATAAGGTACCTTTATTTATCCATCACAGACCTTATTATTGCCAGCTGGAGTTACAAGATAATAGTGCACATGTTCATGCATGAGAGTTGCCAAGATGTCAGGTTTTAAATCCTCTACAGATTGCTATAAGTTAAATGGCGGATGTGCAGAGAGGAGAATGAGATGAGACGAGGCCTTTTCAGTGACTGCACCAATATTGTGAAATATCTGTGAAACATGGATGACCCCCTCTGTTGTGGTTGAATTCCACCAGGATTTTGCTTGCTAAGTTCATTTCTACCTATGATCTCTGCAATTGCTTTTAAACAGTTTTTTTTAAAAAAAATTGCTGTGTTCCTACACACACCTGTTCAAAACGTATTTATTTGTATTGCTTAATTCTTTGTATTTCAATGTATTTATTCTAAATTTCTGTATGGCACTCTTGACTGATGCACCAGAAGGATGGAATAAAAACGAATGTCAGGTAGGTCAGGTTGTGATATTGTGATGGGCACAAGATTGCCTACTGAAACACCCCTAGACTAACCATTTTAACCTGCTTACGCTATATGGAAGCTTTATCCCAGGAAATCACGCACAGGAAGGCAGTTCGCAATGTCACTTTATGCATATTTACTCAAACTGGATTTACTCCCAGGTAAGTCTGTGTAATGGATTGCAGCTTTAACGTATTTAAATTCCAGCAGCACAAATAGCTCCATTGTGTGATCTCTTAAAACCTTCCCACAGAGAGAGCACATTCGCTTAAGAAACTTTTAAAACCGCCTTTTCTTTTAACGTATTACTCTGGTGCCGGACAGGCTAATGCGTCCTGAGTTCAGCCTTGAGCAATTGCAGAATGGGTCATGTGGAGAGGATGCACATGGAGCGCCCTACATGTGAGGTTATGGGGCTGGAAATACCCGTAGTTTAGGGGAAGAGCATATGCACACAGAAGGTTCCAGGTTCACTCCTGGCCATCTCCCAGTTGACAGGACCAGGTATCCCAGGCGACTGGAAAGACTGCCTGAGCTACTAAGAATGTTGATGCCACTAAGTGTAGCCAGTACTGGACGATTGGACTAATCTGGTGTGAGGCAGCCTTCTGTACATACAAATACATTCCCACCACTTTTTGCTTGGGGGGGTACAGAAAGTCCAAATGCAAGAACAAGAGCCCTGGCCTAGGAAGGGCCTCTGAATTCCTTGCAAGCAGAAGAATAAAACAGCACCCCAAACCAGGTTGCATTGGAGGTGCTGGAACCAGGCCTTGATCTGCTTGCACGCAGCGATTTGGCGCACGCTGCAAATTGCACGGTCAAAAAAACCGGATTGTGTCACCCCTCCATCTGCTGCAATCCTGCAGAGAATTAAATGCAACTAAACCCACCAAGCATGCTCAAACCTGCTGGCTTTAGCACCCGAAACCCTCCCGGTTCCTTATGAAAGGCGATGCACCTTTTTTGACCCTCTCCCCACCCGGCCCCCAGCTTGTCTCAATGCCACCCTCCGGCCCGCCTTTCCCCAACCTGCCGGCTGCTCTTCCCACTCAGGTTCCCGGGCCCCGTTTTCACGCTCCAGATTCCCGGGCTGCGCCAGCGCTCGCTTCTTCCGCTACTCAGGTTTCGGGGCCGGCCGGAGCGCAGGCTCCGCGCGGCTTCTGCCAGCTCCGGGCCCGGGAGCGCGGATAAGCCGCGCAGCCACTTACATTGCACGGGGCTGGCGAAAGGCTGGCCGGTCGCGGCGCTCGGGTTCATCGCAGCCGTCGCGGGTTCGCAGCAGCCGCGCGCCAGGCGCAGCTTTGCAAAAAAGAAAAAGGGGGTGGGGGTGGGGAGAGGAAAAACGAACGAACAAGGAGACTTTGCAACGTCCTCGCGGGTGTCCCCCCCCACACCAGAAGGCGGGGACGGATGTGGAGGGACTGTGGAGCATGCTCTGTAGCAGCAACCGATGCCGTCGCGAGGCTCTTTGCCCACAGAAGGGAGCAAAGGGCGCTTGCATGCCTCTGGTAGCAATGCAACTCAGGAGTAAGCCTGCTGAGTTGAGTTGGACTTGCTCCCCGGTCAGTGCGCACACAGTATTGCAACCCTGGAGAAAAGCGAGGGACAGTGTAGCAAAATAGGCTCTACCGGTGGCATTTCTGGCTGAGCTGCGGCAAGGCAGCAAAGGGTTTTCTTTTTCTTTTTCTTTGCCTCCTTTATCCTCGGGACAATACTGTAGATCCGAATGGGGACATTTCACTCGGTGCTCGGAATGTGCATCTATTTAAACGTCCCTGTTCCGAAGCTGCTTTCTCCCCGCTTGCCCATTCATTTATGGCAATCGCGTGCCACCCAATGAAACAAGTCCACTGATCGCTGAGAAAATTTAAATTATTAAAACACAAATACAAGAAGTTAGCCGCTAAAATAATCAATAATCAATGAAATCATGGTGATACATGGTGACTCCAGAGACTCAATATCTGCATTCTGGAACTTCAGGTCTGTGCATTAAAATGGTTTAAAGTGCTCCGCCACCTTAGCATAACAAATGCACTTCGAAATAAAAATAAGAAATGGACCTCTTTGCAGTTTGGAAAGTGACAGGGAGATGCACTGAAAGGTGTGTGATTAATTGGAAAATGTGCACCTTGCAAGCAAATCAGAGCGAATGCAAGATGAATTCTCATTGCCATATAAGCACTCTATAAAGAAAGCAATGATTGTTCAATAAAGATTGGACCCGAGCCACATTTGTAGAGTAAACCCTACCCAAATCTAGAGCAGAGTCCCTAAGACAGTTGGATGGTGCATTGCACGCCTCCTTCCGGCAGCTCCTGCAAGCTGGTGGCAAACATATTGCTCTGCTTTCCTTTGGATTACATCAGTGAGACCGAGAGGGAGCAGCCCAAGAACTCCATACACACTGTCCAGCCTTCTGCCCCAGAGAGGTCATTCTGGTGCTTGCTAACCATACAAAAACAATGTGGTTTGACTTTTAACACCCCCGCCCCCCAGAGTGCACTCCATTGTCTCTTGAGACAGAGGGATGCCACTAACAACTGACATCCAGACTATTATTAATTCTATATTATTTCTAACATGTATAGGTCGTCCTTTATTGCAACAAACTCATCCCAGGGTGGTTTCCAACAATGCATAGGTAAAGGTAAAGGGACTCCTGACCATTAGGTCCAGTCATGGCCAACTCTGGGGTTGCGGCGCTCATCTCACTTTACTGGCCGAGGGAGCTGGCGTACAGCTTCCGGGTCATGTGGGCAGCATGACTAAGCCGCTTCTGGCGAACCAGAGCAGCGCATGGAAACACCGTTTACCTTCCCGCCGAAGCGGTGCCTATTTATCTACTTGCACTTTTGACGTGCTTTCGAACTGCTAGGTTGGCAGGAGCTGGGACCGAGCAACGGGAGCTCACCCCGTCACGGGGATTCGAACCACGACCTTCTGATCGGCAAGTCCTAGGCTCTGTGGTTTAATCCACAGCGCCACCCGCGTCCCTATCAACAATGCATAAGATGCACCAAATATATCTACTATATAGGGGTGGGCAGGAGGGGGTGCTGCTAGTTAGAACATAGGATACAAATATTGTACCAGTTGCATGCTCATGGCTGTCCTGGATTGAATGGCTGTCCTGGATTGAACATGGCAGCGTGTTTATGTTGTTTGAAGCGAGACAATTTGAAGGGCTTCCTTCACCCTGCATTAGCCTGCTCCCCCTTTGAGATCAGTCTCTTTTCATTTCTTTGCTTATTTAATAATAGCAGCCAAAACTCAAATCGTATGGGAGACAGGGGGTATGTTATGTTATTGGATAAATCAAATGGATCAATTCAAGAATTCTAAAGTTCAAAAGGTGCCGTTGATGTAAATGACACGTGGTAAAATCCTTCCATACATCCCCAAATGTGGCAGGTTTAGCCAATCCTTGTACAGTGGTACCTCGGGTTAAGTACTTAATTCATTCCGGAGGTCCGTTCTTAACCTGAAACTGTTCTTAACCTGAAGCACCACTTTAGCTAATGGGGCCTCCTGCTGCCGCTGCACCGCCGGAGCGCGATTTCTGTTCTTATCCTGAAGCAAAGTTCTTAACCTGAAGCATTATTTCTGGGTTAGCGGAGTGTGTAACCTGAAGCATATGTAACCTGAAGCGTATGTAACCCGAGGTATCACTGTAGCGCCTTAAGATTCCTTTAGAACCACTTTTTCTTCAAGCAACAAATATGTGTAATAAATAATAAAAATGGTAATAATAATGATAATGTTCCCTCCCATCCTAGGAATTTTCAACAAAGTCTATAGAATCTATAGAAAATTTGGATGGTCCTGTGTCTATAGGAGATACAGCAGAGATGGGAAACCTGAGTCCACTGAGATGTTATTGGACCAAAGTTCCCATCACCTCGGACCAGTAGCTATGTTGTCTGGGGCTTGTGAAAGTTGACGTCCAACAACATCTGAAGCGCCTCAGTTTCCTCACCACTGCAAGAGGGGATTTTGGTAGGAAGTGCATTTCGTGTCATCTTGCTAGGCTCTCACCTGCTCCACCTTCCCAGGCAAAATGTATCCTTTTGAGCCAAGGTTCTCCGGCAGAGATGGCCAAAATGATGAGCTTTCCAGCGGCAGCTGCATGTCGGCATGTTGAAGCTTCCCCTTGCCGGATGCTCAGATATTTTATCTCGAACTGTCTGATGCAGCTTGACTTCTGAATGCCCTGCCTGTCTCCCCCCACCCCCACCCTTTGCTCCTCTTGTGATTGACATTTGTCATTACCGTGCCATGTCGCTTGTGCAGTACTTGCCCACTGCCTGCAGCGGTGGAGTATCTTCTTTTTCTGTCAGGTTAAGGGTGAAAAGGATTACACATGCATACTGATTTATGCCTTCTGGGCTTGGAATAGTGTCAGTTGTGATTGCTGGCATGCTCGTTCAGCGTTCCTGCTTTTTGTTGTTGTTGTTGGGTTACACAGCGTTTCAGTCTTGGGGCCGTTACACATATTAGGGGAGATGAATGTTGGAGATCTTTTAGCCTCTTGTGCACATGCATCGATTTTAACACCAGTAGTGTGTGCTTGTGCATCCCTTTTATACCGTCTTTGGAAACTGGCGTTTCTTGTGCTCATGCACATTACGGTTTTAGCATGCGCACCTTGACTGCATGTGGTTGGTCAAGACTTTGGAACACATGTCCTTAAAGCCTTGCAGACTTGCTGCCTATTTATTGCCGAGCCAAGTTCATGGTGCCAGTTTTGACATATACTGTACCATACTTTTCTGTGTATAAGACTCCCCCATGTATAAGACGCTCCCTATTTTGGCGGATTCAAATTTAAGAAAATGGGGGAGATGGCTCACAGTTGTTGAGCTTTTTGGGGGGAGGATTGCCCAGAGTTGTACAATTTTTTTGGGGGGGGGATTGTCGAAAATCAATTACCCACCCCACCAATGCTGACAATTGCATTGGTGGCTTGCAGCCGCCAATCAAACACCCACTTGCTGCAGCAACAGCAAATCGCAAACAAACCCTTACTCAGCAGAAAATCAATAACCCAATGGAGAAAAGCTGTCCACTGCCAATCGCGCATGTCCCAGAACAGCAGCCGCCAATCGCAGCAGCGACAGCCAATCCACAGCAGTCCTTGCTGCAAAAACCAATCACCAACCCAATCAGAGCAGCAGCAGCCAATCCAAAGCAGCTCTTGTAGCAGCCAACGATTGTCGCCGACAAGTTCCTGCTTGCAGCTGCAGCCAATCACCCGTTCCCCCAATTCACTATCCGTGTATAAGACAAGCCAAGTTTTTGAACATTATTTTTTGAGTAAAAAAACCTCGTCTTATAGACGGAAAAGTACAGTGAATCCTTAGATGGCTTAGGACCCAGCTATCCAAAGGAGTGTCTCTCCCACTATGGTCCTTCCTTGAGAGCCACTCAAGAGCCCCTTTTGCGAAGTCCAATTTGTGGCGCTGTGGTCTAAACCACTGAGCCTAGGGCTTGCCGATCGGAAAGTCGGTGGTTCGAATCCCTGCAACGGGGTGAGCTCCCATTGCTCGGTCCCAGCTCCTGCCAACCAACAGTTTGAAAGCACATCAAAGTGCAAATAGATAAATAGGTACCGCTCTGGCGGGAAGGTAAACGGCGTTTCCTTGCACTGCTCTGGTTTCGCCAGAAGCAGCTTAGTCATGCTGGCCACATGACCCAGGGAAGCTGTCTGGACAAACACCGGCTCCCTTGGCCAGTAAAGCGAGATGAGCACCGCAACCCCAGAGTCATCCGCGACTGGACTTAACTGTCAGTGGTCCTTTACCTTTACCTTTTTATAAAAAGATAAGAAAATCCATGTTGGATCAAGTCAAAGGCCCATCCAGTCCAGCAGAGGCTTATGGGAAGCTGCGATGTTTTCAAGAATTTAATCTGCAAGGGTTCTCAGGGTATATACTTTTACAAATAGGAATGAGTCTGGAAAGGATTGTATCAGAACTTTACACTTTTCCACTTTTCAGTTGAGTTGCACATGCAAACTATATTGGTGTTGATGCCCATCAGTGGGGAAGTATGAAAAAAAGTTGATGCAGTGGAATGAAACAAAACTTGCACATAGGCTTGAATGGAGTCAGGATTAGTGCCTGACGAGCAGCTCAAAATGAAAATTGAAGGATGGATGCAGGGAGAAATCAACAGGCAATTAGAATAACTTAAAGATTTTAGAAAACAGTTCTTAGTAATTCATAATTATATTGATGAATAATGACAAATACTGAAAACAAATGCATTGTGCATAAAATTAATTATGTTAAAAGAATAGCTAATCTGTCTCTGTGTTGATAACATATAATTATGATGATGCTTTCTCACATGTTTTTAAATAATGTCATTTCAATTCATAATTCAGAGGAGGTATTTTGACATTTAATACATGTTGCAATTTATACAATATTTTCAATATAATTGCGCTGTGCCGCATTAAAGAATCACAGCCTACTCGGAGATGTTTCTTACCACCACATGAACATTAAAATAATAGTATGGAAGCCTATTATTCGCAGTGATAACCCATGGCAAGTTGACAACAGGGAATCACCTTCGCACCGAGAGAAACAGTGTTATTCTTTCAGGTTCTTAGTTGATCGTTCTTTTTATTGTCCCAGTCGTACTTCGTACAAAATGTTTGTGTGGATTTTTCAGAGGTTTGTGGACTGTAGCATCATCAAGATATCTGAGCCATAAAATTACACAACCCAAGGTTTGGCTTTTAAGAGAAACAAGAACAGTTCACTTGTCAAGTAGGAGGTTTGTTTCCTGTGGGTGCTACATCTATTATCGAAATACTGAGGGTATATAAAAGTAGTGGAGAAACCATTTGTCCTCAAGGGCCACATTGCCTCATTGCCAACCCCGCAAGGGCCATATGCTGGCAGAGGATGGGACCAGATTGTGGGTGGGGTCAATGTTCGCAAGGCCACATTCTCTTTCTCACCCTTGCCTTCATACTCATACACAGACACCACATTCAGATAGAGCCGTGCACACAAATATATGCATGCACACCTACCGTATATACTTGCAGACAGACTTGCACCCCAAACCCAGATGATCCATTCAGATCAGCTGAGGAGTGCAGGGGGCAGGGATTTTTTCATCTTCATCACTGCACCGGAATGGGCAGTGAGGTTTGGACACACAATATTAGATCCTAGCCACCCATCACCTGAACGTACCTAGAGACAAATTTAATGTACTGGATCCAGAAAGAGCTGTTGACTTCCCATAGCTCAATAGGCCCCGACAGCAAGAGCAAGAGGGCAGTGGCAGATCTTGCGGTGTCAAATTTAGGTGGCGCCTTCTGTGATGCCAGAATTCAGCACCCCTCTGCCTCTTGTGCTCCATTCTAAATCATAGTTGTGGCACACCCCCCCGGGCTCTGCGCCCAGTGCGACAGAACCCATCATGCTGTCCCAAATCTGCCTGTGCCAAAGGGTGATATCCCATGTGAATTATACTCAGAGTAGACCCACTGAAATGAATGGACTTAATTCATTTCCGTGGGTACGTTCTGTGCTGAACATCGCCTAGAGTTTGTTTGCCTTGCGCAAAGGTGCCGGCTGCTGGGGGCCAAGGTACTGTGGCCCTCCTAATCTTTTCTTTGAAGGGTCTGGGCCCCTCAGTGTTCAGAGGGCCCCCTCTGTGATGGCAGAATGTTGTGTGCAGGACATTGGGACATTTTGCATCATCACACGTGGGCTCCCTCAATCCTGCGGAGAAGGTGGTGCCTCTGGCAAGCGTTATGCAAAATGTGTGTTGTGGGTCTCTGCCCTGAGTCTAGCAGTGCCCCAGTTGTTGAGGTTCATCATGCATTTTAGAAACTTTCTTTATTGGGGTTCTGAAATGTACGAGGAGCTTCCCCGGCTACAAAAGTCACCTTTAGATTGTCACATCCCACAGGTTGGAGAGCAACAAGAATTGCGATGGGACGAAGCTAGTGTGGTTTGCTCCACTGCCCCCTTCATGTATTTATAATAAGGTTACCAGATTTTTTTCAATGAATCCGGGGATACTTTTCAACTTTAGTAGGAATGATAGGATTTTGACAGGGGACTGGTTTGTAAATCCGGGGACTGTCCCCGGGTAATGGGGACGCCTGGTAACCTTATAAGAACAACAAAACAGCAGCAACAACAATGAAATTTACATTCACCCTGAAAAGGATGCTAATTTGTTCCTGGATCCATTTGGTAGTTCTTAGGGTTGGGGTAGAAAACAAAGTACAGTGGTACCTCAGGTTAAGTACTTAATTTGTTCCGGAGGTCTGTACTTAACCTGAAACTGTTCTTAACCTGAAGCACCACTTTAGCTAATGGGGCCTCCTGCTGCTTCTGCGCTGCTGGAGCCCGATTTCTGTTCTCATCCTGAAGCATAGTTCTTAACCTGAAGCACTATTTCTGGGTTAGCGGAGTCTGTAACCTGAAGCGTATGCAACCTGAAGCGTATGTAACCTGAGGAACCACTGTAGATGCTACAAGCCTGAAGTCTGCCCACCATTATATCACACCTTGTTTTCCCTGCTTGTCTTTTACTAATTGCTGTCCATCAATCATGTTCATTTCTTGTCCTTTTGGGGTGTGCTTGCGTCTTTTTAATTCCTGGTCTTTGTGCTCCTTCCAGCCCCATCTTCGGGTCCCTAGGAGTGGCTAGCTGCCCTTATCACCCACATAAACCCCCAAACAGGAAATTTATTCTGCCAGCTGGATCTTTGGCATTTAAGGAAGCTCTCCAACGATAGACATGTCACTTCAGGAAAGAATGGGGGTGGGGGAGGAACCCCACACCAAAGTAGTTATCTCCAAAATTTATACCGACACATGTTTATATAAATAAAGCTTCAAGGCAAAATACTTCTGGGAGTGCATGATAACCAGCAAATGTATGGCGGATTCAAAAAGTTGGACAGCTCCAGATTAATATTTACCCATTTTTATTGCGACGCTGGATTGAAAATGGAAAGCAACACCAGCAGAGGGACTCTTTGAATACTCTGCGGTGTTTTGCATTCGATGGGTAATTCTATTCCAGAAGCTTTCGAATGCTTTACTAGTAATAGAAACCAAGTGGGAAAAACCTATTCCATATTTTAGTGATGACATTTTCACAGCAGATACCCACACACACATTCTTGTGTGTGCAGAAAAGCAAGGGAATTCTGCAAAACGCCACAAAGTCTTTAGGTACTGAATCACAGTCTGGTTCTTTAATGTTTACATGTATGTTTGTGCGCGCACACTTATATACAGCTACACACACACGCACATTTATCTACATGTAAACATTAAAGATTTCAGAGTGCTTTGCTTTGATTCAGTACCCAAGGACTGTCTGGTGTTTTGCAGAATTCCCCAGAGCCCTATAAATGCTTCTGTGCTAGAGGTACCCATTCTAAGCTTGAGTCACTTATACCAGTTTATCAAACTAACGAGCCATTGAGTGATGCTATTTCCAAGTTCAAGCTCCACCAGGGAAAGAATGTGGAAAACAAAACTGAAATTTTAGACAGAACTGAATTCCTAAGGGCCAAGACAACTAGAATTTATTAACTCGTACACGCCAAAGCTCACCAAGAATAATGTTCCTTGAGCTTTTTCCTCCACAAATCTTACCATCTTTCATAAAATCCAGGGACGTGGGCAGGCTACATCATTCTGGATTTGGCATGGTGTCGTGATTTAGCTTGCTGTTAAGCAGCCTTTGTGCTCTGCCCCTCAGATACAAGCACTGAAGGATCCTTGGGAGAAAAGGGGAGCTGTGCCATGGACTTGCATTTGTAACGAAGGGCTCGTTCGCACCGAGGAACTAATCGCTCACGAGCGATGACGTGTGCGAACGAGCCACCAGGAGTTAATCACCGGGGATCGAACTTTCATGTTTCCCTGACATGAATTCAAACGGAACTGTCACGGAGCAGCTGCTTTTCCATTACGCTGCAGCAGAGAGAAAGATTGGACAGCAGGCCCCTCTCATCTGAGAGACCAACTACATTTAGGTCCTCCTTTCCCTGAACTGTTTCCATGCCAGTGGTGGACAGGGCGAGAGGCAGGGATAAGAACTGGCCAACCGGTCAGCACCATAAACAGACCCTTGGGTTGCAAACCAGAAGAATATACCTCTCCTCAAGTGCCCCTATTTTCCAGGGACTTCCTGGATTTACAGAAGCCATCCCACTTTCTGATTTGATCCCGGAATGTCCTGCTTTTTCTTAGGATGCCCCTATTTTCACCAGAGAAATGTTGGAGGGTATGGAGTTACGAAGCAAGTCAAGAAGATAAGTAACTATACAACCTTTAGAAGACATCTGAAGGCAGCCCTGTATAGGGAAGTTTCCTAATGTTTTTATATGTCTTTATATATGTTAGAAGGGATGCAGGTGGTGCTGTGGGTTAAACCACAGAGCCTAGGACTTGCCGATCAGAAGGTCGGCAGTTCGAATCCCCACGACGGGGTGAGCTCCCTTTGCTCGGTCCCTGCTCCTGCCAACCTAGCAGTCTGAAAGCACGTCAAAGTGCAAGTAGATAAATAGGTACCACTCCGGTGGGAAGGTAAATGGTGTTTCCATGCACTGCTCTGGTTCGCCAGTAGCGGCTTAGTCATGCTGGCCACATGACCCGGAAGCTGTACGCCGGCTCCCTCAGCCAATAAAGCGAGATGAGCGCCACAACCCCAGAGTCGGCCACGACTGGACCTAATGGTCAGGGGTCCCTTTACTTTTACCTTTATATATGTTAGAAGATGCCCAGAGTGGCTGGGGCATCCCAGTCAGATGGGCAGGTATATTATTATTATTATTATTATTATTATTATTATTATTATTATCATCTCTATTTTCAATGGAGAAATGTTGAAGGGTATGGAAGAATAGGGTATGGAAGGAGTTTGATCTTGGAGAGAAGATAGATGCTTCTCCTTTCTGCTCCTCCTTCTCCACCCCCTCCTTCACCATAAGGTTCAAGGGCAAATTACAATACAGTGGTACCTCGGGTTAAAGATGCTTCAAGTTACAGACTCCGCTAACCCAGAAATAGTACCTCGGGTTAAGAACTTTACCTCAGGATGAGAACAGAAATCGTGCGCAGCGGGAAGCCCCATTAGCTAAAGTGGTACCTCAAGTTAAGAACAGTTTCAGGTTAAGAACGGACCTCCGGAACGAATTAAGTTCTTAACCCGAGGTACCACTGTACTGTATATCCATCTAGCAATCATCTTGAAATGCCAAGAGTGCATTTTCATGCTAAATTCACTGCTAAAAGTTATGCATACCTGCACATCTTCATTTCACTGGCGGGCACATCTTTGCCTTCTGTCAACTCCACGCTTGTCAAGGAGGGTTGCTAGTTGCCATGACACAAACTTTGCACTGAAGCTAGTCGGTGCTGTCCTGCACAAGCAACAGAATCAATACGGTACAATGGATTGCGCCATTTCAGACTGCAGAGGGAGTATCGTATTTTTGACTACCCTTTGCTGTGTTGAGGGAAGAGGGGGGTGGGGAACCCCAACCTTACCATGCTGGACATTGAGGACCGCACAACAATTTATTTACTCAGTTCTTTATAGAAATTTTCTTTCATGGGGCCCATTTGAAAGAGATTTTGGATTCTACCTCATTCTACTGTATATGTGTTCAGCTGCTTTGGGACATTACTTCCTTGTGTAAGCAGCTAACAAATTCAGTTAAAAGTGATAATAGTAAGAATAATAAATGTGCAGAAACCATGGTCTTGACATCAAGTTGTGGCCCTATTGCACAGGATTTTTTTATTTGCATGCTTCTCCACAAATTATTGTTTCTCTGTACAGCATCCTTTGGTGTGAATGGATCTCCATTGCTTGACCATTGCAATGAATCCCCTCCCCTCATTTCATCCTGACACACCCTAGGGATGGACAAATCTGTCTAGTTTGGCTTTCTATCAGTTTTTCTAGTCCCATGTTTGGGCTGTCACATTTCCTCATTTCCCCATGAAGTATCACGAGCATGTTAGTGCACATTTCTCCTCATAAACACATTTTTTTTAACATGCAGTTTTGCTTAATATACACAATCCATGTTCCCTAATATAACACACTTGTACGTTAGTTTCCCAAATGTATGCATTTTAAAACACACACTTCCCCCTTATGTATACATTTATGTACACTTTTGTTGTTGTTGCAAAGTTCAGAGAGGTGTGAATTTTTTAAGGATAAGGTATGCTTCAGTTTGCATCTTGTTTCAGGGAATGCGACTTGGGATCGCAATAAAATGAAAACCAACGTGAATATTCCCCCCCCTTAGCACCCCCTCAGTCAGCAGAGTCAATAACTGTTCCTTTAATACAGGCTCAGCTGTAGTCTCCCCCCCCAAAGGCCCCTGTACCTGGTGGTTGCAATTATTATTACTATTATTATTATTATTTACACATTTATTCAAAAGTTACCCTACAGCTTTGTCAACTGCTACAACACCACAGAACAATCACTCCAATCCTCAATCCCTCATCGCCGTCACGTTGGCTTACCAAATACCCTCACTTGGAACCCAAATCCGGTGGTTGTGTTATGATCATATAAGTTAGCCGATCATATGCTGCACGACACACGAGACAATGTTTTGGAATTTCCGTGTTGCACCTTGAATATGCCCTCTTGTCCGGTAGAGGGTGCTGTTTGGTTGCTTATGCTGTTTCCCTCTGTCTGCGTGGAACGCCACAACCGAACATTCTTTGAAATCTGCTTCCAGACATTTTCCTTTTTTTAAGGCTCATTAGTGTGAAATTCCATTCCAAAGAGCTCTGAAAACTTCAATACCAGCATAAATTCCAGCTCAGCTGTATTAAGCAAAACACCTATCAAGTTTAAATTCCAGAGCTCCCTGGTGTCTGTGGACTAGTTGTCGCCTTTCCCTGCCAATAGAAAGGTAACTTCAGAGTGATACAACTTCTGTCCCCCTGGGGCTCGCATGAAAATGAGGTGTACATCTCGAGAGGCCTTTCCCTGTGAACTAACTAAAAGAATTCAAACAAGGAAATAAGAATATATTATTGATAAGAATACCAAGCATTTTTTTTGTCATTTCAAAAGCACTGAACAAAGATAAACTAATGGGTCTTCTGCATCCCCCTTACCCCACATTGCCCCCAGATTGTTGGGGAAGAAACGTGTGTTTTTATCCCTAGGCCATATCCTGGCAGAGCAATACCATGAACGTTCTACGTTGCAAGCAATGTTTTTGCACGCTCACAGATACTGAGTGGCATGGGAGCTGCTACATCGCCACTCCTCCTGGTAATGTTAGAAGCCCATGGCCACATAGGAGTGCATGTGTAGTGGTCTGGGGTCGCAGGGGTTTCAAAAACCAGCTACTATTTCTGTAGCAGGGTCCCTGACTCCAGTGTCCGACAGCCACCCAATCAGCACAAAAGGGGGAGCTTTTCAGCCACTGATAATAAGGCTTCTCGCCGTTTGTGCCGATTGGAGCCAATCAGAGTGAAAGGAGACGAATCAGCCACTGAGGATTGGCTCCTAGGGTCACTCTGGAGAAGAAAACCAAGGAAAAATGACTCTGTGCTCCACCCGCTAAGCATCTAGGCGCACTGAAAACACAAGGTGCTTCAGTTTCAAGAGAACGGTGTGTAAGTTCTGTTATGTACAATGGAACATCAAGGAAAACACAACCGAAGTAACTGAAATAAAACATCGGAGCACTCCCAAATCATTTGCCCATGTTCATGTACAGAAAATAGCTGGTCTAAGTCAGGCATAGGCAAACTCGGCCCTCCAGATGTTTTGGGACTACAATTCCCATCATCCCTGACCACGGGTCGTGTTAGCTAGGGATCATGGGAGTTGTAGTCCCAAAACATCTGGAGGGCCAAGTTTGCCTATGCCTGGTCTAAGTGAAAGGCAACACATGGAGATCTTCACTGATTGTTGCAATACATCCCTGATTATTATTATTATTGTCTAATTATAACATTATGATATACTTTTAGAACGGCTTCTGAATTTGCTGCTACATTACTGCATAGGATAAATATGCACCACACCTCTTTCCTATTCCAAAGCTGGCCCTCAGAAATATTAATGTGGAAAGCTCTCCCACACGAACATAGGAAGCTGTCCTTAATCTGTTGTTTGGCAGGTCTTTGAATGCATTTTCATTGACTGTAATGTTTGCACAGAGAATTGTTCTTAGCAGCCGGGTGTTTTGCTTCTGTTATTTTTAATACAGAAAAGCAGGATAACAAAATGTTTTGTTTTTATATATATAAATAAAAATGCCTAGGTTTTATTTACTTGTTTATGGATTAATTCATTTATTTAGATGTATGGCTTGTTACATCCTTTTGCTTCGACGTATATAATAATAAATAGTAACAAAATGACAAAAGCTCCACTAATAAAAAAAATAAAAGAGAGACTACAATGAAAAATGCACAACCTTCGTTTCTGAATAGGTAATATGATATCGGCTCTCTTAGCGGACCTGAGACAAAACTAGTTCCATGTGCTCTGGGCAGCCACTCATCCTTGCAAAGGTTTCAACCCTATGCTCACTTAATTGAAATTTTGTCTATGGAGCACAGTAGCCTTACTTGCTGAGTAAACACAAAAGGCATCAGGCTGGTTGACTTGTTCAAATTTTTCCTAGCTATTGGGCAGGCAGCTTATTTTAACATCTAAATCAGGCATAGGCAAACTCGGCCTTCCAGATGTTTTGGGACTACAACTCCCATCACCCCTAGCTAACGGGACCAGTGGCCAGGGATGATGGGAATTGTAGTCTCAAAACATCTGGAGGGCCAAGTTTGCCTATGCCTGATCTAAATTCTACACACCTTTATGGGCTGTTTCCAATGATCACCCTACTCAGAGCAGACCCATTGAAATGAATGGGCTTGGCTAACATAGGTCCACCAGACCCTATTTTCCAACACCATCCCTGATTTAGAGATGCAGTCCCAGTTTCTGATTTGATCCCGGAACGTCCTGCTTTTCCTTAGGATGCCCCAATGTTCACTGGAGAAATGTTGGAGGGTATGGAGTTAGCCAGGTCCTGAGACATCTGAAGGCAATCCTGTATAGGGAAGTGCTTTTTTAATGTTTAATGTTTTCTTATGTTTTTATATATGTTGGAAGCTGCCCAGAGTGGCTGGGGCAACCCAATAAGATGTGTGGGGAAGAAATACAGTGGTACCTTGGGTTAAATACTTAATTCATTCTGGAGGTCCGTTCTTAACCTGAAACTGTTCTTAACCTGAAGCACCACTTTAGCTAATGGGGCCTCCCGCTGCTGCCGCGCCGCCGGAGCATGATTTCTGTTCTCATCCTGAAGCAAAGTTCTTAACCCAAGGTATTATTTCTGGGTTAGCGGAGTCTGTAACCTGAAGCGTATGTAACCTGAGGTACCACTGTAGTAAAATTATCATTATGGAATGGGATATCCCTATTTTCATCAGAGAAATGTTGCAGGGTGTGCTCCTCAAAGTAGACCCATTAAACTAAACTGATATGACAGTTTTGGGGCTATTATCAGGGTTTCCATACCTTTGGAATTTCCCGGACATACCCGGAATACTGAAGTCAGAAGCAGTGTCCGGGCGGAAATCAGGAAAACGTCCGTGATAATCTGGATGTATGGCCACCCGTGTTGGCAGTGTCATTTTTGCCGATTTTCCTTAAACAACTTTTGTGTCCAGATTTTCACTTTTTGAAAGATGGCAACGCTAATTCAATTCAGTGGGTCTACTCATTGAATACAACTCTATGCATCAGGGACGTACCTTTTTCTATTATTTAGTAAAAATCCACTCTATTCTATGAAATGAATGACTCTAATATTGGAAACTGCCCTGTGGTCTTTGGATGAAGGGCAGTATATAAATTTAAGAAATAATAATAATAATAATAATAATAATAATAATAATAATAATAATACATGCCTACTCAGAAGTAAGTACAATGGATTTCCTTGGGGCTTACTTCCAGGTAACTGGATTGCAGCCTTAACTGAGCACATATAGCTATATGAGCTATGATGTTAGATCCGAAATAAGGAAGCTGGTGTCCTAACCTCACGATTGGTATATTTGGAGGATATGCCTTAGCTTTACGAGGTATGCACCCGTGATGGTATGTATAATGGGGTATTGCCTGTTGTGTGTGTGGTGGTGGTGGTGGGGGAGTAGAAAGAAATATATATGTATGAATGCAAAAAATACCCAATAGTAGTAAGACTTAAGTAGCCAAGGAGCAGTTCAACATGACATGAGTTTTCATCTGCTCATAAGCTACAGGGATTCGGGCTACAGTTGATAAGCTTATCTTGAAGTAAGACAGAAGTTAGGCTGCTGAAATTCTTACCATTTTGCTGCCATTATACAGCTGAGAGTCAAGAACTGTCAAATTACATGAGTAATAGCTATCCATATTCAAAAGGGAGAGCTGTTGACAATTGCCTCTCATCCCTCCTTTCCATTCCATCTGTGCATGTTGCAGAGCAGGCAGGACTAAGCGGAGCTGGGGCCAGATATTGCCACATTCCTGATAAGACGCCCCAACACAGAGCGCAGAGTGTCGGGAGAGGCGAGGATAGGGCGAAGAGAATTGTCGATCGCTCTGAGTACAAAAGTAATGAGAGAGATAATTCCTCCCCCCTCCTCCTTGCATTACAGCAAGAATAATAATAAAAAAAAAGATGATGGGAACCGCGCTGACATTGTTTGAGGTTACAAGTGATGAAGCAAAGGACGTTTACTTGATTTTCTTTTCTTTCCCCCTTCTCTCTTCCCCAGCCCAGCCTTTCTTCTCCCCCTTCTCTGTCTTTTAAAAACAATCGCATTATATCTTCTCATAAGATACGAGGGAGATCATTATCTGGCATAACGAAAACCCAAATGACAGGGCCGATAAACTTAGCAGCTGTTTATAAAGTCTTGTAAAGGCACTCTCAGAGGTATACAGATAAGGAAATCACATAACCGAAATGGCTAAAAGCAGCATTCGATATAGAAAAACAACAACGCCACACAAGGCATGCTACTGTAGACTGTATTCAAATCCTGAACGGCTAAGCAGGAAATGGGCAAAGACATAAAGGAAGACCATTCAGGTTTCCGGCCCTGAGCCAGAACTACATGCTCTGCAACCACCTTGCTTATGTAAACGCCAGACACTGGTTCTCTTCTGCAAAGCAGCAGTGTAAGAAGGTGGTTTGGAAAGATGTGTAAGTCAGGGGAGAGAATACTCATCCATTTCCTTACCCACCACTTTCCTCTTGAAATTCCAGTTTCAGCAGTTCCCCTCCCTGTTGCTGATCTAGGTAAAGGTAAAGAGACCCCTGACTGTTAGGTCCAGTCGTGACCGACTCTGGGGTTGCAGCACTCATCTCGCTTTATTGGCCGAGGGAGCCGGCGTACATCCAAACTCTGCTTAAAAACCTCCAAGGAAGGAGAGCCCGCTGCCTTCTGAGGGAGTCCCTTCCACTGTCAAACAGAGGAGGGTTGGGAAAGCAATCAAAATCTTTACAATGAACTGTAAAGAACTCTATTCAAAAACATTTGTTTTGCTGGTGTTCCGTGCCTGGACAAAGGGACATGAATGCCACTCAGCTTTTCAGCATTGCTGAATACAGAGGGAGTTAGGTAAAGGGACCCCTGACCATTAGGTCCAGTCGCAGATGACTCAAGGGTTGTGGCGCTCATCTCACTTTATTGGCCGAGGGAGCCGGTGTACAGCTTTCGGGTCATGTGGCCAGCATGATTAAGCCGCTTCTGGCGAACCAGAGCAGCGCATGGAAACGCCGTTTACCTTCCCACCGGAGCGGTACCTATTTATCTACTTGCACTTTGACGTGCTTTTGAACTGCTAGGTTGGCAGGAGCAGGGACTGAGCAACGGGAGCTCACCCCATCACGGGGATTCGAACCGCCGACCTTCCAATCGGCAAGCCCTAGGCTCTGTGGTTTAACCCACAGCGCCACCCGCGCCCCAACTGCTGATCCAATCCTTTGTAAAAACTGCAGGTGGGAAAGTGGCAGGGAGGGGAAGGGTTAAATTCTCCCCATTTCTTCCCTTTCAGTGCTGCTTTTCAGAGGAAAACCGGGGGCCAGGATTTCAACATGCAAGGTAACCACAGAAAGTGGTGTCCTCTGGACGTAGTTGTGGCTCTTCAGATTGTGTTGGCTTTGGAGAAATCTCCCGGAAGGGAAATGACTGGTCTTGCAGGTGAGGACAAGAAGCAGTGGTTTAACTGCAGGGCGAAACGTTATTAAGAGCTTTCTAAATGTAAGAGAGCAGAGTTTCCCAGCATTTATGCATGGTAATTCCTGAAGAATGGATGTGGCAACAGTGGATACACTTGGACGTGGTCGTCCACACTAATCCTGCCAGCTGGGTGTGCATCACTCCTAGTTCACTAGTAGGATTCTTGTGGCTGGGAAATCAATCTTCCTGTATAAAAAACTTTCCTTTCTTCCCGTGCTACTGCAGCAACGGGACTCTTCTGTATAGTGAACTTGCTCAGCGTATGGATGCAAAAAGGCAACAGTTCCGACCTGTGTTCATCACAATCAGCATCGTTTCCATTCCACCTCGGTTTGGTTTCCACCAAATACAACATTATTTGCCTCGCTGTCTGCTGCTCAGCTTAAGTTATTTAACTATTTGTGTAACTTACATACATTTCATTGTAAAGGAAACGTAAAAGCGATAGTTTAAAAAGTCATTAATCATTTGTGAATATCTTTTGTATTCGTTTGATTTATTTACTTTTCTGCCCACAGACAGAAACAAATTGCAGCAATTTCTGCTTCTTTCTTTGTTTTTCCTGGGATTCTCTGACAGTATCCCAACTAAAGAATACTGTCTGGCCTCCACAGGGATAGCAACTGAACTGCAGTTCAAAACAACATGAATCTCACCTCCCTAATAGATTATGCTGTGAATATTTCAGGATTTTTTGGGGGGGGGGGCATTGTGGACTCCATTACAAAGAATGGGATCGCGTCAACTCCTTCTTTGCAAAGACATTATTTAAGAACCAGTATATACAAAGTGAATTCTGAAAAGCTGGAAATTGCATCTTTTTAATATGTATTAAAAGCACAGTGCTTTGTGAGGATTTACTGCTAAAAAGTGGGACATAAAATGAAATAAATATATTTCTTATCACTCAAGAGGACAAACGGTACACACTGATTTACTATTTATTAATCTGGATAGCCAGATTAGGCCTCTTTAAATGGTTTCCGGCAAAATGTCTAACTTCCTTAATTCAGTCTTGCTGTGAACTTTACAAAGTCGGCCTTAAATCATAATGAAACCCCATATCCTAATGCAAGCCAGTGTTATAAACCCTGTGTCAATGCAGTATTTCACTAATTAAAAGGGTCACAAGTTCAAGTCCAGATGGAATTCTTGTGCTTATATTCTCTCATTAGAGGAGAAATAAGAAGACAGAAGAGTGAAAAAAAGAGATTTTTTAATATTTTTTTTAAAAAACAAACACCCGGTACTTTAATAATTATGCTTAGTTGGAATATAAGAATTAGACTTCTTCGGACAGAAATAAAAGTTTTCATGAAATGTGGGTACTAGAGTTTGCAAGTTTTATCTGCTGTGACATAACACCAATTAGGGACGGACGATCAGATCCTTAAAAGCTACTGGCACACAATCTCTCTCTGCCAGCAATTCAGTAAGCAGGATAACTTTTCCTACAGCAAAGAACTGTAGCAGCTTCCAATGACTGCGCAGCTCATTGCATCAGCCTGAGAGCCAGTGCTCCCTTTCTGATGCTGCTTTGCAGTGGACCCCAATGTATGTATGTGTGAAGGATTTAAGCACATGGGTAACTCCCTCTGTTGGCGCTGTGGGTTAAACCACAGAGCCTAGGACTTGTCGATCAGAAGGCCAGTGGTTCCAATCCCCGCGATGGGGTGCGCTCCCGTTTCTCAGTCCCTGCTCCTGCCAACCTAGCAGTTCAAAAGCACGTCAAAGTGCAAGTAGATAAATAGGTACCGCTCCGGCGGGAAGGTAAATGGCGCTTCCATGCGCTGCTCTGGTTCGCCAGAAGTGGCTTAGCCATGCTGGCCACATGACCTGGAAGCTGTACACCGGCTCCCTCGGCCAATAAAGTGAGATGAGCGCCACAACCCTTGAGTTGTCTGCGACTGGACCTAATGGTCAGGGGTCCCTTTACCTTTACCTAACTCCCTCTGTATTCAGCAATGCTGAAAAGCTGAGTGGCATTCATGTCCCTTTGTCCTGCACGGAACACCAGCAAAACAAATGTTTTTGAATAGAGTTCTTTACAGTTCATTGTAAAGATTTTGATTGCTTTCCCAACCCTCCTCTGTTTGACAGTGGAAGGGACTCCCTCAGAAGGCAGCGGGCTCTCCTTCTTTGGAGGTTTTTAAGCAGAGTTTGGATGGTCATTTGTTATGGATGCTTTTGTTGAGATTCCTGCATTGCAGGGAGTTGAATTAGATGACCCTCAGGCAGCGGTGGAGGATGCCGCTCAGAGGCTCTGGAGTCTGCCTGCCACTCAGCTGCCCTGCAGCTGGGGAGGAGGCAGTGAGTGGACCTTTTGGGCAGTGCAGAGCCTGTGTGTGCCCAATTCACCGTCTCTCTCCCAGGAGAGAGGTGTGGCTCGGGCGCGCTGCAGGTCCTGCAGTGAGTGCCGCCCAGTATTTTGTCCCCCCCCCCAGTGGTGATACCCGGGGCAGCCCACAGCCACTGCACCCCCTTCCTCTGCCCCTGCAGGGTCCCTTCCAACTCTACAATTCTATGATTCTGTTATCATATTGTACCCCATATTGTACCCCACCTGTCTACAACTCTGCTACAACAACATCCTATTGTTGTTGCATTCACCAAGTTTACCCCCAGGCCATTCAGGAACGATGTAGCATAGTTCAGGAAACATTTAACTGCATTCTGGGAAAGGGTTGTAACTTAGTGGAAGAACATATGCTTTGTGAAAGGTTGCACATTGAATAACTAGAACATGGGTAGGCAAACTAAGGCCCAGGGGCCAGATCTGGCCCAATCGCCTTCTAAATCCGGCCCGCAGACGGTCCAGGAATCAGCATGTTTTTACATGAGTAGAATGTGTGTTTTTATTTAAAATGCATCTCTGGATTATTTGTGGGGCATAGGAATTTGTTCATTTTTTTCCTTCAAAATATAGTCCGGCCCCCCACAAGGTCTGAGGGACAGTGGACCCTGCTGAAAAAGTTTGATGACCCTTGAATCTGTAGGTTTGATGGAGATATACTTCTCTCAGAAATCCTGTTGCCCGTCCGTGTAGGTCAGGGCTTGGCAACAAGGTCACCCCTGTTGAACCCACTATTGGTCCTGTCAACTCAATCTGCAGGACCGGTCTTTGCATGTAGGAGAAGTCCCTTACTCAACGAGGGTTTGAGACCCAATATTCTGTATGTACAAGGCAACATTTGCTTAAAAACCTGTGAGAAGTGAGGTTATAGCGAACCAGGCAGAGGGCCTTCTTGGTGGCGGCAACCGCCCTGTGGAATGCCCTCCCATCAGATGTCAAGGAAATAACCAACTATCTGACTTTTAGAAGACATCTGAAGGCAGCCCTGTTTAGGGAAGTTTTTAAAGTTTGATGTTTTATTGTGTTTTTAATATTCTGTTGGGAGCCGCCCAGGGTGGCTGGGGAAACCCAGCCAGATGGGTGGGGTATTATTATTATTATTATTATTATTATTAATAATAATAATAATAATAATAATAATACTATTATTTGTATCTGCACATTTTAAAGCTTAGCTTCTCTGATCAGTCACAGACTGCAGGATGCTTGCAATTCTGTTATGATAGCATGGTTAAATGCTGATTCAATTAATACAGGCATGATGTGACTTAGTTCTTATGGAAATCAATGGGATATATGTTCGGCTAACTTTATCTAGATCTAGCCCCAAGAGAAGCAAGCAGGCTTCCCACTGTTAATTATGTATGGAGGTGAGTCCAGAGAACCACAAAATGTTTCCCCAGGTCCAATAACTCTGATGTGTTTCTGAAGACAGCAAATGTTCATGCTGTATGGTGAACCTCTTTTGAAACTCAAAAACCAGTTTGTGATATGCCAAGGAGATTGGCTGTTCTACAGGGTGGGTGGAAGGAGGGAATAGAATTACACCAACTGTGCCCAAGTCCTTGATAATCCCTTAACTAGCTTTCTGAATCCTGTCTGTGATGTCTTAAATTAAGCAGGTTTTGAAAGAAATGAAGTTTCTAAAGAAACAATTGAGCCTTGCAAACATCATCATGTTTCCTAACGTCAAAAATCCCCCCTCATCAACTGAATGATTTCTCTCTCTTTCTGATTTTAGCTTTATTAATGAAACAAAAAGGCATCTATAACAGATAAATAATACATCATATGAGATTCAAGCACACTATTTATAATGCAGATCACTGACACCTATCAACTCTGATTAAATCAGATTCTGCATATTTTGCCACATCTGCAGTTTGTCAATCTTTGTGTTCTTGTTAATCACTGAAGCAGCTACGTTGAACACTTAGGCAGGAAGAACCAGCTGCACAGATATAAGATGGGGGACACCTGGCTCTCCAGTAGTACAAATGAAAAGGATCTAGAGGTCTTGTAGACCACAAGCTTAACATGAATTAACAGTGTGAAGCAACAGCAAAAGGCTGCATCAACAGAAGTATAGTGTCCCAATCAAAGGAAATAATAGTACCCCTCTTTTCTTCCTTCTTCCACACCTGGAATACTGTGTCCAGTTCTGGGCGCCACAATTTTAGAAGGATGTTGACAAGCTGGAATGTGTGCAGAGGAGGGCAACCATGGCAATCAAAGATCTGGAAACCAAGCCTTATGAGGGAGTTGTGTATGTTTAGCCTGGAAAAGAGGAGACTGAGAGGAGATGTGATAGCCATCTTCAAATATTTCAAGGGCTGTCACATGGAAGATGGAGCAAGCTTGTTTTCTCCTGCTCCGGTGGGTGGGACCCAAACCAATGGATTCAAGTTACAAGAAAAGAGATTCTGGCTAAAATATGAAGAACTTTCTGTTCGAGTGTTCCAGACAGTGGAATAGACTCCCATGAGGGCTGGTGGACTCTCTGAAGGTTTTTAAGCAGAAGTTGGATGGCCGTCCATCATATATGAACTAGTTGAGATTCCTGCATTGCAGGGGGTTGGACTGGATGACCCTCAAGGTCCCTTCCAACTCTACAATTCTACGATTCTATGAATGAATGAATGAATGAATGAATGAGCAGAGTTTGCTAGGATGCTGCACCAGAGATGCTGCGCAAATGTGGGCCTCGAACCCACAACATTGAGATTAAGGGTCTCATGCTAAACCAGGTAGACACCCTTTCCTCAAACTCTTATTTCTTTTTAAAATGCCCATACCGCTTTTCATTTGTGACAATAAAAAGGCAGCTCACATTATGAAAAACCTTTAAAAAAAGTCAATAGAGCCAAAAGCACGGTAAAACACCACAATCCTGAGGTATCCACAACTGGTACTAGCAACCAGGGAAGACCATATAGAAAGGGGGGGGGGAGCCAAGGGTGATATGGATCTGTTTTCGAGAGCAGGTCTACTGATGCCGCTGCAATTTGAAATACTTTTTGAAGTCAACAAATCTGCTTACGGATTTACCATGAAACATGAGCTTGGTGTTCATTTTGTCTTGTACATTTGGGGGGTGGGTGTAAGATAAGGAACCACCCTGATCCAAAGCTCTTGGCATTCTCTGCCTCACCTGAGGAACTCCTTTCTGTTCCATTCATTTTGACAGAGTGAGCTGTTCTGATTGAGCAAAGCCCGTATTGATGGGGTCCCAATGTCCGCAGCAAAAATTGCTGGGTTCAGGTGCATGAATTTCATAGCTGACCTTCCAGGCAGTGTTTGCACCATTATCCCTCATTCCATTTTTTTTTAAAAAAATATTTCTCCTCTGTTGTCTCTTAATTTTTATTTGTATCTATACGCACACAAGTATGTACTGAGAGAAACAAAAGAACTTTCTGATGGTAAGAGCTGTTTGACAGTGGAATGAAATCCCTCCGTAGGTGGTGGACTCTCCTCCACTGGAGGTTTAGAAACAGAGGATGGGTGGCCATCTGTCAGGGATTCCTTACTTCTGATACCTGCATTGCAGGGCGTCGGACTAGATGACCCTTGGCATCCCTTCCAACTCTATAGTTCAGAGATGGCTCCAGGTCCGAGTGGTCCAATGGCACAGCGTCCTCTAGTGGGCTTCCTCCTACGTAGCTGGTCCTACCTGATTCATACTTCTTGGGACAATATAGGAACCAAAACACAGGTATCCTGCAGAGCACCTGCACAAGATTTCTCCACCCCAACACTGTTCAGATAAGCTGCAGTAACAGTAACGGGTTGGGGGGGGGCAGTTCTGCAGTGCTGCTCCTGGCACCAGCTTTATATGCCTCAGATCAAAGTGTGAGAACCTCTGTTTTCCATCCCTACAGACTTCCCCATTCACAAAACTTTAACCTTATTCTTATTCTTCTTATTTAAAAACCACGTTTCCAAATAAGCAAGCTGTGGGAAGAAGAATATTTGACTATGGATTTCTCGTTAGTAGTGCATACCGATCTCATAAGTGTTGCTGAAACAAAGACTTTTAAGTGAAGGTTTTGGAACTGGGGAGGAACAGGACAGGGGATGGCAGGGGGGAGAGGCTGGACCGCCGTGCAGCTTTTAGAAAATAATTAGTGCTCTAACATAAATATATGTCACTGACTGTAGTAATGTCTACAGGAAATAAATAACAGTGGAACACAATAAAACTCCCTGTAATGTACTCTGTTGTAATATTGATGGTAGCATATGGCAACCATCTGACAGCTGTTAAACAGATGTGGCAATTAGCAAACCTTATGGTCATGCTGTTAAGATTATTATGCAACACGTTCCTTAGCAAAATTAGATGACTTCCTACTTTCAGTAGCTTTACACATGTGGAGAGCTAGCCTAATGTCCCATTTAGGCAGTATTGTTAGCTAATGTCTCTTATATGTGTCTGGATATCTGTGTGTGTGTGGTTTGTTTTTTTGCTTTTTTTGTGTGTGTAGAAAGAGAGAAAGAAAGGGGTGATGCCTCATGGAAGATTTAAAGAAATTCAGAATTTAAACAAGAACAATATCAATTCCGCTGTGCAGCAGATACTTCAATTATAATAGCTAATGGACAAATTGAGAGATAAAAAGACTTTTCTATCATGTTGAAATTCAATGAACAGTTTTCAATTAGGCACCAAGTATAAAAAGGGGGAAGAGGAAGATACTTTTCCTTGATGTTAACATTTCAGAGAAAGATGAGAGCAGCTCCACATTTTCATTATACAGAAGAGATGCATATAATGATGCATATTTAAATTATAAATCAGGTCAGTATCTGCCAAATGAAAGCAATATCAATTAGAGTGAAGGTGGATCAGGCTTTAAAATGCCTTATATTTAATGACAAAAGTATGATTGTTAATCTTGCCAGGCCAACAAAGAGATAATTTAAGGCAGTAACAAATCAAAGAGTAATGTCACAAAAATAAGCCCTCGCAGCTTTTTTGGGGCAGTATTATTATAATTAATAGACTTCGAATGACTTTTTTTTTGGTGGGTTATAGGCTTTCACCAAAGCGTTTACGGCAGGCATAAAATATGAAACTCGAAATAGTGGGTTTGACTAAGGTTGACTTGAGGGTCCTTAAGCCTTTCCACTACAGTAATTCCTGTAAAATAATAGTTTCATTTATAGACTTCCGGGTTGGCGCCATCGCCGAATGGCGGACTCCCTCCGAGCTCCGGAGGGAGCCTGCTCGGCAGGGGCTGGGTCCTACCGCATCGGCGACGCGGGGACCCTTAAAAACCACGGCCACGGAGGCCGTGGACATGGAGACTCGGCTGGCACTGCTAGCGCCCTCCCGACTCGTGAAGGAGCCTTTTTAAAGGCTACGGATCGGGTGCCGGGGAGAAGCGTGGTGCTTTGAGTCCTCTGCTATCCCTGCCGAGCGAAGCCGCATGCCATCCGGCGGAGAGCGCTGACTTCTTCCATTGAGAATTCGGATTTGTAACAACAACCCGTGAGTAATTTGGAAACCGGGTTTAAAAGGAGAAAAAAAGAATTTTTTTTTCGGATTTGATACGAGCGGGGGGGGGATCCAAAAAGGAAGTCAGTCCCCCTCCCTACTGTAAACCTTCCAAAACAAGGACTGGGAAACCAAGGTCCAAAAAGAATTGAATTGCTGATAAGAACTAAGAATTCCACGATGGGAAACTACAAGAACTGTGCTGGAGGAAGAATTGAGGGAGAAGGAAAACGTAACCCCCCCCCGGGAACCGGGGTGATTGAGGAGAGAGCCTGGCGAAAAGCGAAGGAGATTTTGACAGCTGTCAAAGTAGCTGTCAAAGTCCGAAATTTAAAGAGGACTTGATTATGAGGACTTTGCTGGTTAATTTTGCTACAATTTGTTACAATTTGTCAAAACTTGGATATAAAATGGCGAAAACATGGATAACAATCGGACTTTTGGACTAGAGAAAACAAAGTTACAACAATCCCCCTAGAGGAGTTTCGGGACATTACAAAGAAGGTCGTAAGTGGAAAAATACCATTGGAATTCTACAGGACTGGTTATCTTCTGGGAAAGCTGCGAAACGGAAACAATATTGTGTCTACAGGGTGTTTAGCTAAACAATAGAATTTTCTATTGAAGAAAGGAAGGGACTGAACGTATGTTTTTGTTCCTGAATAACAATAATCCCTGCAGACCTACTAAACTTCTGAATTAGAACGTTTTGGCAGCGGAACAAGAGGAAACTGGACTACAACTTGGAAAGAACAATGGGGGGAGCTTTATTAAAGATTGGAAATTAAATGGTTTAAAAATAACTTTAAAAATAATTATAAAAAGAAAAAAGCCAGCAAGGAATCGGGGGGAAAATGTGATTTATGGACTTTAAGAATTCCAGGCAGACAATATGGATTAGTGGTCAGGGGGAAATTAAACCGGGGACGGGGGGGGGAGAACTAGAATCCAAAGGCTTGTCAACTATTTTTTGAATTGGCTTTTTTTCATTTACTATACTTTTTATTTCTTGTTTCTTATTTCTTTATTGTGTGAGGTGTCTTTATCACTAAAAAAAAAGGGAAATTGTGGAATGGAAAGGGGGTGGGCCCTGGGGAGAGAACTCTTGTCTTTTATTAAGGGTACTGGTGAGGACTGAATAATTTTAAATTTAAATTTGAATAATGGTTTAAACAAATTAAGTTTTAATTAGAACTGAGAACTTGTGGAGCCAACAATATGATAGGGGAATATGGTAGGGGTGGGGGAAGGAGGGAGTCCCGGAAAGAGGGTGTTTGAAAAGAAGGCTTTGAATGTATTCTATTCTTTTTCTTTCTGTATCTCTGAAAATCTTAATAAATATTATTTAAAAAAAAAAAAAATAATAGTTTCATTTATAGGCTTAATTTATAATGTTGAATTTATGCCAGTTCATCTAATATAAATCATGATTATGGCATGATCTATCGTATGTCACTTGAGCTAATGCAAATTAAATATCGGTACATTTTAAGTGAAGGAGGAAACCCCTCTGTGCTACAATAACACTAAGTGTCTGGTCCACAAAAGCTTACTTAGCTGTTCTTTTTAGTGCAGATATAGTATGAACTAGTGAGATGGTGGGATGGCTGTAGCTTTGGGGCACAGCTATAGATCTCTTTATGGGCCAAATGATTTCCAGCATAGTGGAGAGCGGCTGGAAAGTGCTTAGCGGATCTGCTGGCCTATCTATCCCGACACTCCTATGGGGATTGCTGTTACAATTAAATGGCAACCCATCACTCCGACCGCCCCAAATTAAAACAGAGCTCAGTCTGATGACTAGTTACACCAAAGCAGATGTTTTCAGTATACGAGTATAGGAGCTACTGCAGGGATGAAGGCAGACATCTCAAGAAAACGTTTTCAAAATGCTCTCATTGTGATCCAAAGAAGAGGTAAAGGACCCCTGGATGGTTAAGTCCAGTCAAAGGTGACTATGGGGTTGCGGTGCTCATCGCACTTTCAGGCTGGTGTTTGTCCACAGACAGCTTTCTGGGTCATGTAGCCAGCAGGACTAAACCGCTACTGGCAAGGCCAGATTTAGGTTTGATGAGGCCCTAAGCTACTGAAGGTAATGGGACCCTTTATATGTCCAGCTGTCCTTTGTCAACAACAAACCAGTGATATTTTAGGGAGCAGGCTAGCAGGCGGGGCCCATTACTTACATCATAGGAGCCTACACACTGTTGCTGTATGTAGGTTTTATTTTATTTGTTTTTTATCATATATTTTGGAAATGTACATCCGGGTTTTTTTCCTTTAATTTTTTGGGGGGCCTCCAAGAGAGTGGGGCCCTAAGCTATAGCTTGTTTAGCTTACACGTAAATCCAGCATGGCTACTGGTGCACGGAGGACCGTGACGAGTGCAAGAGCACACAGAAATGCCGTTTACCTTCCCACCACAGCAGTACCTCTTTATCTACTCTCACTGGTGCGCTTTCGAATTGCTAGGTTGGCAGGAGCTGGGACAGAGCAACAGGAGCTCACCCCATCGTACAAATTCAAGCCGCCGATCTTTTGATCGGCAAGCCCAAGAGGCTCAGTGGTCTAGACCACAGAGCTGCCCACGTCCCTTTATCCAAAGAAGAATACCTCTCTCATTCCCAGAGCAAGGTCAGCATGAACCAGGGAACCGAGGCACTTTGAACCCCCCCAAAATATATTTTTAGGAGGCCTGGTCCTCTCAATATTCAGAAGACCCCACGATGCCAGAACATCGTGAAACGTCATACATGTGACATCAGGATGCCACGTTGTTGTTGGGATTTTTGACTATGTCAAAATGGCAATTCTGTGCACACAGAGTCAATTAAGCATTGGCCAAAAGCCAAGGATGACTGAGCAGAGAGGAGTTATTCTGCCTGGAGATATGGGACCTTGGAGACAGCTCTACCATTGATTGAGGTCTCACACAAGCATGATGACTTATGACCTTACTGACTGGATAGTTTTTTGTTCAGTGTGGTGTTCTGAGTTCTGAGAGTCGTTTGGAGTTTGTTAAGAGAGAGCTAGTAAAGATCCGCATCTGTTCTTGTATATAGTAGCTTGTAGTTGTTGTTGTTCGTTCATTTAGTCGTGTCCGACTCTTCGTGACCCCATGGACCAGAGCACACCAGGCACTTCTGTCTTCCACTGCCTCCCGCAGTTTGGTCAAATTCATGCTGGTAGCTTCAAGAACACTATCCAACCATCTTGTCCTCTGTCGTCCCTTCTCCTTGTGCCCTCCATCTTTCCCAACATCAGGGTCTTTTCCAGGGAGTCTTCTCTTCTCATGAGGTGGCCAAAGTATTGGAGTCTCAGCTTCAGGATCTGTCCTTCCAGTGAGCACTCAGGGCTGATTTCCTTCAGAATGGATAGGTTTGATCTTCTTGCAGTCCATGGGACTCTCAAGAGTCTCCTCCAGACCATAATTCAAAAGCATCAATTCTTCAGCGATCGGCCTTCTTTATGGTCCAGCTCTCACTTCTATACACCACTACTGGGAAAACCATAGCTTTAACTATACGGACATTGTAGAGTCTGCTGTAAATAATAAACATCTCTAAGTAACCAAGTTACTAGTAGCATCGTCTTGTTCCTGCTTCGTCCATCCTGCCTGCAACTGATTGCTTTCTGGAACTCTGCGTATGCTCTGCTGGGGTCTGGCTGTGGTCCTGCAACAGGTCAAAGTTGTGAAACACCAATAGTTGTGCCCCCCTAGTCATGCGGAGAAGGTGGCGCCTCTGATTTCTGCCATGTTTGAAGCTGCTCATCTGCAGTGGGTTGAGTGTGCAGTACATCTGTCATGGAAGCTACGGAGAGAGACTCACTCTACTGGGGACGAACCTGCTGTGACTGCTCTGAAAATATTACACCTGTCTTCAGATCAACAGGACAACCATGGTTTTATTATGGTACGGTTAGAGGGTATGTTGATGGAAATCTTCAAAGACAGGAAAGAGCTTTCATTCAACTGGTAAACACACAGGGGAATATATTCCTAATCCTTTTGCTGGTCCTGGTGTCAGCAGATCAAAGCTCTGGGCTGAGGTGTCATGGGCTGGCTGAATCCTGAGGAGTGGTGAGATGCACCAACTGGGGAACCCCCAAGGGAACCCCCAGGGGAAGAAGGCTCAGAGCCAGTGGATTGGTAGTGCCCACCAGTCTACACTGTTCTCCTTTTGTTGCCACCACTCTCCTACTGCAAGGACTACCAGCACAGTAGTGGACCCACTTGGGGGCGCTCTTACGAGGGCCTCCTGAAACATGGAGCCGAACTGAGATTCTGTTAACAAGAATGTTTGGAGATTGCACTTGCATGCTTGAAGATGGAGGCAAGTACTCTACTGCCAAGCCATTGCCTCCACCCCAAAATTTGGGAGCATGCATGAAGGATGAATTTTCAACAGTTGTTTCACCTTGTATAGAACAAAACACTGTTCAGTTAGACATACATTTCCAAAAATACTCTACAAGACATGTTGCCTTCTGTAGCACTTTGCCAAAATGATCACTTTTAATAAACCTCCCAAAAGCCAGCTAAACTGGACGACAGCAACACAGTCCTGTTAATGGTAAAACAAACAAACAAACTTAAATTCGAATTTAAACAAATGTTGAGCTAGATTTTCAGATGCCATATTTGCCTGGTAGCACAGTATCCGCAAAGCACATGTCCATTTTCCAGAGGCATCATCCATTACAGGGTAACTGTTGAGAAGCTCTAGTAATTTATGGTCGTGTGACATGAATTCCTGGATGAGATCCGAGACATCCCCTGGCATCAAAGTGATGGTGGTGGTGTGGAAGGATATGATATTTTGGGGGGCAGATATATCCATCTTTGTATGACATGATCAAATGGATTAGGAATTAAAAATTAGATTCGAACAAGAATCTGCTCATACAGTTTACTGGGAGTGATAAATTATTATTATTATTATTAATTGGATTTCTTACCTGCTTTTCGCAATAAGTTCCCAGGATGGATTACTTACAGCAGTATAAAAATACAATATTAAAATCAGTTAAATCAAGTTACAATCAGAAAAAGAGCATGGGTTCTAAAAAAATATGGACCTCCGGTATCCAAGGGGGAAACGTAATCAAGGCTACAGCCGTAAGCCTACTTACTTGGAAGTAGGTCACATTCAACTCAGTGTGGCTTATTTCTCAATAAATGAGTTTAGAGTGATGCTCTTTGTTTGTTTTTTTGTATTCTGTCTGTGTAATCCACCCTGGGAATTCTTTGAAAGGTGGGTTAGAAATAACTAGAAGAAATAGATAATTGTTACACTGTGGTGTACGTTTCTGGTTAGCATTTAATTTATTGATTATACATTTCTATCCCATCTTTCCTCCCAAAGGAGCCCAGGGTGGCATTTAAGGATGTTCCCTAACTGCACAGTTTAGTAATTTTGACATTGCCTCTTGGAGGGTGGGCAGTGGGTAGCAGCTACATTCGTTTAGCCTCACTTTCCTTTCATTGTTGTCATTGCTAGCTCCAGGTAGACACAGGAAGAAGCCTAGCCTTAGCTCTAATAAAGTTCTGAGCCCTGTTTGAATGGTTGTGGGATTATTGTACAAATAGTTTGCAGTTTCGTGTGATGCAGTGATCAGACTCAGACTGTGAACACCCAGATTAACATAAGAAGAACCCTGCTGATTCTTCAAAGCCAAAGGCCTATCTATACAGGATCCCGTTTCCATACAGCTGAGCAGATGCCTCTGGGAAGCCCAAGAAGGACATAAAGTCAATAGGCTTTTCCTGCTTATGCTTTCCCCACATTCAGTATTTATAGACTTGCTACTTCTAGTCCTGGCCAGAATGACTACTAGCCAGTGGAGTAGTGGTCTGGGGTCATGGAGGTCAATGACAGAGCTGCCCAATCCGTATGGAAGGGGAAATTTTTGGCCAATCCAAAGCTAAGCATTTAAGATGACTGAAAAAGCAAGGTGCTTCCGTTGCGAGAGAACGGTTTGCCAGTTCTGTTACATGCAATGGAACGTCATGGAAAATGTAACTTCTTTGAAAAATCATTTTTATTTGATTTTTACAATACAAAATTATAAGAATTCAAATCCATACCCCAGAGTCTTTAAAACTGAATCTTCTTCGAAATTCTAACTATTATATCAATCCATATTTTCCATGGTAAATGTCATACAACTAGTGAAATCAAAATCCTGCCAATGTTTCCAGCTGCTTACAGTGGTCTATAACATAAATTTTCCCCATTCTTTTGTAAAGTTTTTGTCCTCTTGATTCCTGAGTCTTCCAGTCAGCTTTGCCATTTTGACATAGTCCCTGAGGTTGGTTTGCCATTCTTCTCTGGTAGGGAGCTTGTCTTCTTTCCATCTCTGGGCTAATAACATCCTGGCTGCTGTAGTTCCATACATAAAAAGTCTTTTCTGATCCTTTAGAAAACGTAACTTCAGTCACTCTAAATGAAGATATTGCAGCACTCCAAATCATATGCCCATGTATGTGTGCAGAAAATAGAAGATTTAGCTGAAAGGCAGCATATGGAGATCTGCACTGATGGTTGCAATCCATCCTGAATTATTACTGTTGTATAATTGTAAGATTATTGTACAATTTTAGAAGGTTGTATAACCTTAGAAGGGGCGTGGCTGCGATGGGGACCCTTTGGTGACTATTGTAAAGGGACCCTGAAAGTCTGAATTTGCTGCTGCCCTGCTTCCAGTCTAAGCCTCCATGAATTTTGTCTAATTCCCCTTTAAAGACTAAATTGGTGACCATCACCACAGCTTGCGATAGAAAATTCCATAGTTCGAGTACATAAACCATGATAGATATGAACAGGGCCTCTGCAGTTTATCATAAAGTTCAGGCGGGTCCATGTGGATATAGACAATTCTTTAAGTAACCTGGACCCAAACTATTTAGGGCTTTAGATGCTGACAGTGACTCCTTGAATTGGGATCTGCAGGCTTCCTGTTATGTACTGAGTTGAATAGGATCCAAACTGCAGCAGTCTGATTGGTCCTAGAACAATAGGATCCAAAATGCAGCAGTCTGATTGGTCCTAGAACAATAGGATTCAGAAGGCAGCAGTCTGATTGGTCCTAGAACAATGCAGCAGTATGATTGGTTGGCAGGAACCACCCAATCATGCTCCAGATAGAAGTGAATCCACAACCTGATTGGCTTACAGTAGAATTCCGGAATTAGCCAATCATGTGCAGCCCATTGTGTAAATAATGTATATAAAGCAGATACTTTGAGGGGACTTTCATTCATTCCTCCTCACCACTATGAGCTGAATAAAGAGCATGAAATCACTTTGTGACTCTGAGTATATTTCACTTCCTGTGAAAAAGCTGTAGGACGTCACCAAGATATCTCTTCCTCCCAGTTAGTCTACAGAGCAACATTGCAACTGTTTCAAAGGTTCCTCTTCCTGATAATGTGAAAGATGGATTCAAATACATTTAAACACATATATGCAGTTCTTTTCTTCCAGAAAGTAAGGTGACGGTACAGTGTTACCTCGGGTTAAGAACTTAATTTGTTCTGGAGGTCCGTTCTTAACCTGAAACTGTTCTTAACCTGAAGCACCACTTTAGCTAATGGGGCCTCCCACTGCCGCCGCGCCGCGATTTCTGCTCTCATCCTGAAGCAAAGTTCTTAACCCGAGGTACTATTTCTGGGTTAGCGAAGTCTGTAACCTGAAGTGTCTGTAACCTGAAGTGTCTGTAACCCGAGGTACCACTGTACTGTGTACCCTTAAGTACCCCAGAAGAAAAGCACTGTATATATACCACTTGATATAATACTAATAATACTAAAAATAAATAAATAAATAAATAAAAAATGGACAGCCTGCACTGGAGATGGGACAAGACTGAGGGTTGATCGAGCATTCAATTTGCAAAGCATGAACGTGTGCAAGACGAAGAGGAATAGTTTGGATTTGATATCCCACTTTTATCACTACCCAAAGGAGTCTCAAAGCGGCTAACATTCTCCTTTCCCTTCCTCCCCCACAACAAACACTCTGTGAGGTGAGTGAGGCTGAGAGACTTCAGAGAAGCATGACTAGCCCAAGGTCATCCAGCAGCTGCATGTGGAGGAGTGAGGAAGCGAACCTGGTTCTCCAGATTACGAATCTACCGCTCTTAACCACTACACCACACTGGCAAAGTTGCAAAGTCACATTCATTCACACTGAGCACTCAGACCCAACTATGATTGCTGATAGGAATGCTTCTCAGCCAACATGAAGCACCGGCAGACAATTTTGTATGTGCTTTAATTGGAACTTTTTCTGAAACTTAGCAAAAGCAACTCCAGAATTCACCAAAAGACAGATTTCCTTATAGTTATAGATCTCTCTCTCTCTCTCTCTTTCTCTCTGAGAGAACCACCCCACTTACATGCTAGACGTAGCTGATGCCACGTGGTGGATCATTTACAATCCAATCCATTTATCGCAAAAGAGCAGAAGAAAAATGGAAGGGAGGCAGGGAAAATAGCATCAAAAGTGCCAGCACAAAGAAAAGATGAAACCAAATCAGCATTCAAATTACATGCATGTCTCAATTTTGCTTTGTTATTGTGTCACTATTTTGAAAAGCCCAAATTATGCTCATAAAAACTTAAGCTATGCATACATATGTATGAAAATCTTCGGCTTTAGCATGACTGAGACAGACAAGCCCGGTAGTTGGTTTTCTGCTCAGAACATGGAAGCAAATAATAATCAAAGATAGTTGAGTTGCACAAGATACTGGGATTCCAGGATCCACCTCCATTGTTCTTTCAAAAGGCAGGAAACCGTCAAGGAAATAAGTAGGTACTCTTGTCTTGTCATCTTTCTGGATTCAGCCCTCCTCCATCTGAAACCAATACTAAATCTTACGTTGGCTTCATTTGGCTGCAACACGAACCCATCAGAGATGTACAGTGGTACCTCAGGTTAAGAACTTAATTCATTCTGGAGGTCCGTTCTTAACCTGAAACTGTTCTTAACCTGAAGCACCACTTTAGCTAATGGGGCCTCCCGCTGCTGCCGCGCCACCGGAGTACGATTTCTGTTCTCATTCTGAAGCAAAGTTCTTAACCTGAGGTAATATTTCTAGGTTAGCGGAGTCTGTAACCTGAAGCGTCTGTGACCTGAAGCATATGTAACCCGAGGTACCACTTTATTAATTTTATTGCACTAGTGAAATCTTAACAGCTTTGTGATCCACACACACACACACACACACACACACAAAATTAGAATATTCAAGGTGGTTCGCACCCATTGTCTCAGCAATCCTTACAACAGCCTTGAAGGTAGGCCAAGATTATTGTCACCATACATGTGGAAGGATGAGGCTCAGAGATAGTAGCTCACCTAAAACCAGTCCCATGAGTTAATGCAGAGGCAGGATGTAAATCTAGTTAAGTCTCTTAGCCAGGACAACACACTAGCTCTTAATACATATATTAATACTGTATTGGCCTGAATATAAGCCTCGCTTTTTTTTCAAATTCCGACCGTGAAAAGTTAAAATGTGGCTTAAATTTGCGACCTTACAAAAATGGGCTTTTACAATATTGCTGCTGAAACAGACATATGGTAAAACGGAACAGGTGTGAGTGCCTGTGGAATTTTAAGGGAGCGGGTTATATTCAGGTATTGTCGTTTTTTCTTTCCCCCCCTTGAATTTTAAAGGTGCGGCTTATATTCGGGCCAATATGGTATGTAATTATTTAATAAGTAATCAATACGAGAGTGTTTTTTTAAAAATGAATATGCTATGGCAATATACAGTGGTTTTAGTGTGGTTAGATTATTAGACATGGCCCAAGGAGGCCTGGGTTCAAATTCCCACTTGCCATGAAGTTCATTGCGTAAGTCAAACTCTTAGCTTAACCTACCCCAAGAGGTTGTTGTAAAGGGGGAAAAGGGATATTGGGTTAGTACCCTTTTATTTTTTTGTTTTGCAATGAATCAACATGGCTTTGCGTTCAGTAGTACTGTTCCTGCTATTTTGGCTTTTCCTTCATTATTACACACATTCACAATTTTGCAACCCTGAGATAAATGGCTTATAAACATGGCTAGACAGGGTATGCTGGGATTGGAGATACACAGCTTCTATGCTGGTGGAATGGCTATTGTATCCTATTCCTGCTCCAGTGGTGATAGGCACCTGTTGTAACTGGTAGGGCGGAAGGCAGGGAGTTCAACAGTAGGTGGCGCCAGAGCCAATGACATGCAGAGACAACTGGTTCCGGTTCTTACTCCATCCTCCTCTCTGCTGAGTTATGCACTGAAAGTGAGGAGGGGAAAACTTTCTTCACCACACACACACACACACACACACATATACACGTGCAATTGCCACCTCATACAAAATGTCAATAAAGTATGTGTGGAAGAATAAAAACACAACTTTGAAAAGAAGAAGACAGTTAAAAACAGAAGAACACTAAATCACCGAGCCAAACAACAGTTTAAAGGAGCAATTTTAAACAGCAGTAGATACAACTGTGATTCTAAAAAGACTCACTTAAGTAAAATTGTATCCACCGCCCACCTGAATGGAGGAAGTGAGGGGCCAACCAGTTGCAGTGTTCTCTTGAGAAGTCTTTCCAATCCCTGGGCACTGCAGTGGAAACGGCTCTTTACTGAATACCCACCTGCCTTGCTTAGTTAAGAGCAGGATCTGAATGAGCTTCTGGGGTGAAACAAAAATTATGGAAGGCTTGTATGGGTGGAGTGGCAGGGTGAGGAATGCAGCTCTTGAGATATTTTGGTTGTCCTTGTTTGAGGCAGAGCTGGGGAACTGTGCAGATGTTGTGTTATGTTTCCCATGAGCCCTGCTCAGCTAGGCCAAAAGTCATGGACCATAGGAGTAGCTGAACAACATGGTCCTGGAGTATGATCTGAAGGTATATGAGGCCCCCACCTGGCTGAAGCTAAGCAGTCCTGTGTCTGGTCAGTCCTGGATGGTGGTTGCTTGAGAACCTTGAGTTCCATAATGGAAGAAAGGTGGGATAGAAATGAATGAATGAATGAATGAATGAATGAATGAATGAATGAATGAAACAAACATCTGGAGGGCCATAAGTTCCTCATTCTTAGTTAAGAGCTGTGAAGACAGTTGGCCTCAACTATTATTTAGTATAACATTTATTTATTACATTTGCCAACAAAGGTCCGTATAGTAAAAGTAGTGATGTATGGAAGTGAGAGCTGGACCATAAAGAAGGCTGATCGCCAAAGAATTGATGCTTTTGAATTATGGTGTTGGAGGAGACTCTTGAGAGTCCCATGGACTGCAAGAAGATCAAACCCATCCATTCTGAAGGAAATCAGCCCTGAGTGCTCACTGGAAGGACAGGTGCTGAAGCTGAGGCTCCAATACTTTGGCCACCTCATGAGAAGAGAAGACTTCCTGGAAAAGACCCTGATGTTGGGAAAGATGGAGGGCACAAGGAGAAGGGGACGTCAGAGGACGAGATGGTTGGATAGTGTTCTCGAAGCTACCAGCATGAATTTGACCAAACTGTGGGAGGCAGTGGAAGACAGGAGTGCCTGGCGTGCTCTGGTCCATGGGGTCACATAGAGTCGGACACGTCTAAACAACAACAACCACATACCACCCTTCAACTGAAGATCACAGGGTGGTTAAAAATTCTCATGGCATGGGTGCGATATAAATTTAAACCATGGTTGAAATCAACATGGGAAATGTGAGGGGCACTCAGAGCAGAGGAGGGAATAAAATGGGAAAGGGACTGTATAAGCCCATAGCCCATTCTCAATCTCTGTGTCGAGACAGCAGCCACATTACATCTGTGCTGAGACGTTGAGTTATGATGGGGCAGAGACAGAAGCTGAGATCTCCCTGATCCATTTCCGAGTTACGCTGAGCTTGCTAGTGGTTGGTTTTTACACCCAAAGCAAAATGCTAATTTTCAGGGTCAAATGCTGATTTGCGTAGAAAGGGTCAACGGACACCAAAGTGGACATTAAATGCTAAATTTTGTTGTCAGCCCTTGGTCATCATTACGAGAAGTCGGGTTGTAAAAGGAGACATTGCCACACTCTCTTCAAAATGCTGCCGTCTTGCAAGGTGAGTGCGATGGATGTCATAAAATAATAATAATACCTAGCACTTTATAGTTTCAAAGGGCTGTAAAACATTAAACCAATTAAACCTCACGGCCCAGCCCTGCTGGGAGGCAAAAAAGTCTCCTGTTCAGTTTTCATGTTCATCCTCCTGACATATCCAGATTTCCCCCTGTAGTATATTACTAAGTACTTTATCCAAAGTCAATTAGATCTTACCTTGAGCCATTTATATATATATTCCTCTCCCTTTTCCCTCACCCCTCGCATTTTTCGTTTTGCAAAGGCGCAGAGGCATTCTTAAATAGCAACATTCCAGCCTGTCAGTCCCAAACTCAGCTTACCTAATATATGTAATTACAAAGGCATCTGTGCAGCCCTCCCTACTCCCACCAAATGTGGTTTTATAATGCAGAAATGTGACAATAAGCTACCCATGTTAGCTCTACTCATGTCAGGCTCCCCAAATTGAAGGTGACTGATCCTTCTGACAGAAAGGAAACCAGAGGGTTTGTTAACAGCAGCAAAGGGCTGTCAGCCACAGAGATATCATTACAAGGGTCTTTCGGTGAGATTTCTCATCGCTGACTAAGGGATTTGGCCACACGAAATTAATGAGGCTAAAGCCGCCGCCTACTTTTGTGTCCTAAAACTATTAAGGCCCAGGGAATGCTACAGGGGAGCTATTCGCCGGGGATTACAGGAGGTGAGTCATACACGCAATGGAGTTTTTTAAAGGGGCAGTTTCAACCTGCCTTCTCCCCCCCCCCCAGTTAACCCAGGCTCAAGTGTTGCAATAAATGCCTCTTTGCAGCAGTCGTGTTCCTGGTTCCATCTCTTTTCCTTGTAATTCCTAGTTTGAGAAATGTGTGACTCCCAACGGCATGGAACCAAGGGAACCAAAGGATTGCTGTCTTCCACAGGAGCCCGTTTGAACTTCATGGTGGTGTTCTGAGGCCCTCTTCCATAGTTATCCAAAGTGCAGTATTGAAAAAGTACTTCATCTAATCCGGACTGAATCTTCTGGTATTCAGCTTCATTGGATAACTCTGGGTTCTAATATCATGGAATGGAGGGGATTCTCTCTTGTAACTTTCTCTACACCAAAGGTGGCAAACTTATGACCCTCGGTATGTTACTGCAATACAACTCCCATCATCCCTGATCATTGGTCGTATTGGCCAAGGCTGGTGGGAGTTGGAGTTCCATAATATCTGGACAGTCACCATTTAGACACTCCTGCCTTATGCCATGCATGAAGTTCATGGGATGACCTTGGGCCTGTCACGCTCTCTGCTTCAGCCTATCAACCTCAAGCATTGTTGTGAGGGCAAAATGGAAGGAGGAAGAGTTCTATATGCTGCCTTGGGCCCCTTGGAGGGTTCTAAGTATAAATTATGATAACTTCCACCCTCCCACAATTGATCTCAAGGGTGTTCAGAGCACCAGGGGTTCTCTTGCCTCCATAGATGATTTTAGAACGCTTTGCACCCGCAGAGTCCTTCTGCATTCTGCTTATGCAAACCAGCAGTGGGGAACCTTTGGCTCTCCTGAAGTCACTGAACTACAGATCTAAAGTGGTGCCCCTAAGAAAGTTGGATGGTGCCTTGTACGCCTCCTTCTGGCAACTTCTGCGGCCAAGCTGGTGCCAGACAGATTGCTCTGTTTTCCTTTGGCAAGTCCAAGAGAGGGGTCTTTTCAACTGGACGGCCCAGGACCTCCAAAAACACTGCCCAGACTTGTGCCCCAGAGAGGTCACTTATTTCATCCCTGGAGATTCATTCCATCCTCTCTCTTGTCAGATAACAGCTTCCTTCAGCTAGTCCTTTCACTCTGCACTCACCATTGGGCTGGCAGACCCCAGAACTTCTGCCCTTTCCTTTCTCCCTTGCTGTGTCCTAAGAAGACACTGTGACAGGGATTCCTTTGCTCTTCACTCTTTTACTTCATTTTGGCTCCGGACCCCATGAAGTGTCCTGTCCCGTGCCAGTATTATAGCCCATTTCGATGCTAGGCAAATACCTTTTTGTTTGCCTTGGAATTTTATCATGTAATTATAGTTTGCTTGATTATAATTTTATTCACCCTGCCCGAGTTTTATCTTAATTGCTGCTTCTGCTGTTTTAGGCTTGTTTTCCATGTAATGTTTTTATTATTCTATTGCACACTTCCCTGGGATGTTTTTACCGAATGTTGGCATGGAAATCTTCAATTTATCCATCAATCAATGAGATATTTCCAGATTATTACTTTCATATCCTACCTTTCTTCTCAAGGTGACGCACATGGTTCTCACAATCTCTGTTTTGTCTTCACAACAACTCTGAGAGGTAGGTTAGGCTGAAAGACTATGAATAGCCCAAGGTTACCCAGTAAGTTTCAGGTCTGAGTGCAGATTTGAACCCTGCTTGAACCAGGCCAAAGTCCAGCACTCTAACTCCTAGATATCACTATGTTGAATATTGTCTCCTTGCTTCAAATCACTGCAGCAGCCTGCTCTGAGCATGTGCCCAAAGTGAGGAGCCTGCTCTGAGCATGTGCCCAAAGTGAGTAACATCCTCTTCCTCTGGGTGGTTATGCAGATTAGACCCAGAGGGTCAGTGTAAGTGAATGGCCGGGAAGAACCAGGGTCCGCCCAAGGAATTTCGCCACCTGAGGCAAAGGACAGCTTTGTAACCTCCTCTCAAAGATGATTAGCCAGGTAGTTGCCTATTACTTCAATACTAGCAATGTGATAACCATCAAATCATCAAATTGTATACTTGAAAGGGACCTCGAAGTTGATCTGGTCCAACCCGCTGCAATGCAGAAATCTCAACAAATGTATTCCACTGCATCTGGGTGAAGCTCAGGGGTCCCACCAGCTTAGGAGTGTGGATGTAATCCATTGGTGCAGTCAAATGCAACATTCCTTATTTCCCTAGAGTGGGCACAGGCAGGGGACATCCAGTCGGTGTAACTTCCTGTTCCACTGGTCTGGAGCTTCCTTCCCCTGCATGTGATCTGGGGGATGGGCGTGACCCTGGCTGATTCCATAAAAGAGCTGAGTCACGCAGCCATCTTTCTCAGTCTTGAAGTTGTCTTGTTCCACTGCTGTCTTATTCTACCTTTTGCTGCCATGCTGCTCTCCTGCAGCCATTTTGTACTCTAAATGTGATTTTGCTGTCTACTGGCTCTTAGTCAGCAGCACATGAGTTCTCATCTCCCTATGAGATGAACTCAGTTTGTTGTGTAACCACTAAGCGAAGCCTGCCATTCAGGGATCGAACTGTGAGCTGAAATGTGAGCAAACTTTTTGTTACTTTACTCAGAAAGACTCTTGTGTCTTTATTCTTTTAAGAGGGATCAGAAGGGGACACCAGGAATAAACTTAACTAAGATATTCAAATGAATATGTGAACTAGCTTCCAGCTACATTGAGGTGAATTTGCTCTGCTACATCACTCACTAGTGTGTGTGAAGGAAGGATAATACTTATTTAGTACAGTGGTACCTTGGGTTACATACGCTTCAGGTTACAGACTCCGCTAATCCAGAAATAGTACCTCAGGTGAAGAACTTTGCTTCAAGATGAGAACAGAAATCGTGATCCGGCGGCATGGCAGCAGCAGGAGGCCCCATTAGCTAAAGTGGTGCTTCAGGTTAAGAACAGTTTCAGGTTAAGAACGGACCTCCAGAATGAATTTAGTACTTAACCCGAGGTAACACTGTATATCCTTTCCTACTAACCTTAACATTCCCACAAGGAGGTGATAATTGGTTTTGTGTGGCACACAGGTCTGATTTCCAGAAGGGATGAATGGCCAAGTGGCTTGGAATGTCTGAGAAGGGGGCTGCTGCTTCCCCCAGATCTGATTTCCAGAAGGGGTGAATGGCCAAGTGGCTTGGAATGTCTGAGAAGGGGGCTGCTGCTTCCCCCAGATCTCCATTCACACTGCCCAGGCTTGCGCCCCAGAGGAGCAGGGGACAGCAGTTATGAGTTACCAGTCTCTCCAGCCACAGCAGGTGCTGTGATTCCCCAGCAGTTTGACTTCATTCCCAGAGGTGCACTCCATTGTCTCTTAAGACTGACGGATGCCATATGCAAAATCAAAAATAAGTAGAAGTGCATTATATCACCATAGTGGTGAAGACTGTGACCTGTGGGCCTGCTTGGTTCCAACTGTGGATTGGCAACTTCAAGACCCTTCCCTCTCACCCTTCTGGTAGTTCTTTTTACTGGTCTTGGACCAAATAGAGAACTCCTTTAACTAAGCTCCTGATAGACTTTGAGATAGAGGACTCCCCTTTCTGCACACATGGCTACCCTACAAGTAATGGGGAGAAGGTGTGGGGCACCCATTCGTATGGCACAGCCAAAGAGTGAGGCTGCCTGACAGTACAACTAAAACCAAATTTAATTATTTTCCCCAACTGGCTAAACTTCACTTTACTCAGATGCAAATAAAACTTCAGTACATCTCAAGTCATTTGACAGTTCTGATGTATTTTAAAATAAAGCTGGAGAGATTTAATGATGTGAAAGTTCATGACTCAGTAAAGATTACTGTCAAAGCAGGGTCTTAGGATAGACACCAATACAATCAAATTATTATAATCGCATGAGCCTAGAGAAAAAGGTAGGCTGCAATGAACTCGGTGCGCACGAAGCATTTGCGGTTGTTATACACCCACCTAGTTGTGAAACAAAGGAATGTGTTAGGTTTGAATTTCCAAATACTTCCTGCCCCAGAGGAATGTTTAGCATTTCCACAGGGAATTGGGAGAAAACAGGCTTATGCGTTGTGAGGAACAGAGAATTGTTTGGAGCAGTTAGGAAATGAATACAGTGGTGCCTCTGGTTGCGAACGGGAGTATCTTGTCTTTTTGGGTACCTGATCAAAAACACTGAATGGGAACAAGATACCTACCTCACAGGGTTGTTTTGAGGGTGAAATGGGGAGGGCGAGAACCACGTGCACCACTTTGAGCTCCTTGGAGGAAAGCCGGGATAGAAACATAATTAATTAATTAATTAAATTATCAGGCCAGAAAAGGTGCAGTGGGAGGGATAATTTGAGGGGATTTTCTCAGGGAACAGCATAAATTCTCAAAAAAATAATAATAAAATCAAAATCAAAATCAAAGGGAGGAAGGGCCTTACTAGGAAAGCAGTAGTAACAATTACTTTCCTTTTCTTAAGAAAAACTTGCTTTCTTAAACTTGGTTGCTTTGCTGTGCGAGTGGCAATGGAACTGCAGCAACTGAGCCAGAGAAGGACACCATCGCCCCCTGCCTTACCAATACTTCTTTGAGAGTACCGTATTTTTGGTTCAGCCCTTGCTGGAGGAGGGTGTGTGTTTTTAATTCCTCTCCCCAGATCACTATAGTGTTCTAAATTGCCCCCTGAAAATAAATGACCAGTCCCATTTGCACTCTCTCCGGTTAGCAATCCCCGCCTCCCAAATCCTGGAAATCTCGCCATGAGCCTCTTGTATCTCATCTAGTTTGATCCCTACCCTAAGAATGGGTATACAGTGGTACCTCGGGTTAAGAACTTAATTTGTTCTGGAGGTCTGTTCTTAACCTGAAACTGTTCTTAACCTGAAGCACCACTTTAGCTAATGGGGCCTTCCGCTGCTGCCGTGCCGCCGCTGCGCAATTTCTGTTCTCATCCTGAAGCAAAGTTCTTAACCCGAGGTACTATTTCTGGGTTAGTGGAGTCTGTAACCTGAAGCGTCTGTAACCTGAATCATATGTAACCCGAGGTACCACTTTTCAAAGAGTAGAACTATCCACTCTTTCAGTGCATGCTGTCACGGGAACTCTGATTTGAACAAGTAGTTTTCAGTTCAGATCCAGAAAGCAGTAGGATGATCAGTTGCAGGGAAGGGTAAGGAGAAAACTGCTCTTGCAAAGAAAAGTTGCATTAGCTGAAATTCCCTCTTCTAGGAAGCAATTAAAGGAACATGAATCCTGCTCTGAATGCATCCCCACTGGAAGATGTTTGTTTGTTTGTTTGTTTTAAAAAAATCAGTTTTCAATAATAATAAGGTGTATTATATATTTGGCAGCAATATTTACATATTTTGGGAGTTAATGGGAGGCAAGAGAGCTAGGCAAATAGTGAAGAACTACTGGCAGATTTTCTGTTTGAAATGAAGAGCATGGGAAAGCTTTACTAAATCTGTTTATAGATGACCACAATACTTTCTTTGTTAAGGACCTATAAGTGGTACCTTGGTAGTCCACTGGCTTAGTTGTCAAACAAAGTGGCTCCCGAATGTGGGTGTTCCGGTTTGTGAACATTTTTCGGAAGCTGAACGTCCGGCGTGGCTTCCGTGGCTTCCAATTGGCTGTAGGAAGCTCCTGCAGCCAATCGGAAGCCGCGTCTTGGTATTCAAACCGTTCCGGGAGTCGAACAGACTCTCAGAACAGATTAAATTTGAAAACCAAGATTCCACTGTACTCATCTTTTCATGTCTGCAACTAGAAATATATCAACACAATAATGGAAAACAGTGACTAACTTAATTCTGGAAGCATGGCGGGGTGGAATATGGAACACAGCCCTTATGGAGAAACTAACAAAACATCTTAGAACACTAAGGAACACAAAGACCAAAGACAATTCGGAAACTGTATGGTACATGTTTAGGTCATAGAATCATAGAGTTGATGGCCATCACTACCTCTTGTGGGATTGAATTTCATGGTTGTGTGAAGAGGTACTTTCTTTTGTTTTGGGGGAAGGTGAGACAAAATACTGAGTCTGCAGAGAGACAAAATACTGAGTCTGCACTTCCAGAAGACCCTGGAAATAAACGAATCAAGAGTGGAGATATTTAAGGACATTCCGAAACACCTTTTGGACCTTAGGTCTAATTACGGAGATTTGGTGGCCCTGTTGAGAGGAAATAGAACCATTTTTAGGTGGGAATTCCCCCAAGGCCTATCTTTTACTTTTAAAGGGAAAAAGTTTAAAATAAGATCAGTGGAAGATAAAGAAAATTTTTTGAGAGAACACGGAGAAGACCTGCAAAAAGAAGCTGTAGAAGAGCTAAGAGCCTTAAAACAGGAGTACTAGACATCGTACCACCACCTTTGGGATTGGACAAGCTAGAGAAAGTGATACCACCGTCAGAACAAGAGGAATTATTGGGAGCAGTTGGAGGAAAGTAAAATAAATACACCATGTCTCTGCAACTGTTAAGTTGGAACATTCATGGATTTAACTCCCCGGAGAAAAGGAGGAAAGTCTTTCATTTACTGAAAAAGGAATAATTGGACTTGATTTGTTTACAGGAAACACATGTGATAAGGCTACACAGGAAAGTATTGATTAATAAAAGATTGGGTCAAGAGTTTATTTCATCGGACAAGGTTAAAAAGAGAGGAGTAGTTATTTATGCAAAAGAGAGCCTATCACTGAAATTCATTTTTAAAGATGATCAAGGAAGATTTGTGGCAATCGAAATTCAAACACAAGGAGAAAATTTTTTGATAGTAGGAGTTTATGCACCAAATGAGGGGAAATCTGAATTTTTTAAGAAGTTGCATGAGACATTGTTAGACTATATGGACTATAACATCATTATGATGGGAGATATGAACGGAGTGGTATCTACAAACATGGACAAGTCGCAGAGACAGGTAGTTACCAAAGATGGCAGACTACCAAAAACCTTTTTTGAATTGACTGACAATATGGACTTGATTGACATTTGGAGAACTAAGAACCCCTTGGGTAGAGAGGGAACCTTCTTTTCTGAAGCCAAAATGACATGGACAAGAATTGACCAAATCTGGATAACTAGAGGACTGGCACCTAAGACTCGAAAAGTGGAAATTTGCCCAAAAATTTGCTCCGACCATAACGCTGTGAAAATGGAGATGAAATTAATACCAACCGGTTCCTTCAGATGGAGGATGAATGACACCTTGTTTAGAGATCAAGAGGTCACCAAGAAGGCCCAAAAAACCTTGAGAGACTATTTTGAGATAAATTTGAACACCACTATTGAAAAAAGAATAATCTGGGACACAAGTAAAGCAGTTATGAGGGGGTTTCTTATTCAACAGAATGCAATAAAGAAGAGAGCCCAAAATGAGAAAAAAGATAAAATTTTGGAAAAAATAAAAGAGGGTGAGAAGAAACTGAGAGCGAAACCAAAGTCACAAGAGATTCTGAGAGATATAAAGTTATACCAAGTGCAATATATGAAGATGATGAATCAGGAAATTGAATGGAAAATCAAACAAATGAGACAAAGGACATTTGAATCGGCTAATAAATGTGGAAAATTGCTAGCTTGTCAAATGAAAAAAAGACAAAAGCTCAACACTATTACTAACTTGGAAGTGGAAGGAAAGAACATTCAGACTCCAGTGGAAATTAGAAAATGCTTCCAGAGGTATTTTAAACAGTTATACACACAAGGGCCACAGAAAGAGTTTGATATAGACCAATTTTTAAAAACAAATGGATTACAAAAAATCTCTCAAGAAAATAAGATAATGCTGAACCATAAAATTACAGAACAGGAGGTAGAAGGTGCCATTCAGAATATGCAGTTGGGCAAATCTCCAGGGCCGGATGGCCTAACCTCAAAATATTATAGATCTTTGAAAGATTGGATAATTCAACCACTAAAGGAGGTTTGTAATGAAATTTTGGAGGGGGGAAAAGCGCCAGAGTCGTGGAAGGAGGCCTATATTACGCTTATACCGAAATCTGAGTCTGAAAAGACACAACTTAAGAACTACCGCCCCATATCCCTGCTCAATGTGGATTATAAAATATTTGCTGATATTTTGGCTAATAGATTAAAAAAAGTATTAGTGGAAGTGATACATAAGGACCAAGCCGGCTTTCTCCCAGGTAGACACTTGTCTGACAACACGAGGAATATAATTAACATTTTGGAGAAGTTGCAAGTGAATATCAATACTAAAGCAGTTTTAATTTTCGTAGATGCGGAGAAAGCCTTTGACAATATTTCTTGGAATTTTATGAAGAAAAATCTCCAGGGGATGGGGGTTGGTCAAGGGTTTGAAAATGGTATAAGTGCAATTTACTCAGAACAAAAGGCTAAACTAATTGTTAACAATGTGGTGACAGAGGAACTCAGGATAGAGAAAGGGACACGACAAGGCTGCCCAATTTCCCCATTGCTGTTTATTTCGGTCCTGGAGGTTTTGCTAAATATGATTAGAAGGGACCGTCTGATTAAAGGTATACAGGTCGGAGCCAAACAATACAAACTGAAAGCGTTTGCAGATGATTTAGTTTTGACGTTACAGGAGCCAGAATCTAGTACTAAAAGAGTATTAGAACTGATTCAAGAATTTGGTCACGTGGCAGGATTCAAGCTGAACAAGTTAAAAACTAAAGTTCTTGAGAAAAATTTAACACCGATTGAGAAAGAGAGGTTTCAGAAGGAGACAGGTTTAACATTGGTTAAGAAAGTAAAATACCTGGGGGTTAATATGACGGCTAAGAACTTAAACTTATTTAAAGATAACTATGAGAAATGTTGGTCAGAAGTGAAAAAGGACTTAGAAATATGGTCAAATTTGAAGCTTTCCTTGTTGGGTCGAATTGCTGTTATAAAGATGAATGTATTGCCAAGAATGTTATTTTTGTTTCAATCACTACAAATTTTGGACAAGATGGATTGTTTCAAGAAGTGGCAGAGAGATATTTCTAGATTTGTCTGGCAGGGCAAGAAGCCCAGAATAAAATTTAAAATATTAACTGATGCAAAGGAAAGAGGTGGATTTGCCCTGCCAGACCTTAAACTTTACTATGAATCAGCAGCATTCTGCTGGTTGAAAGATTGGCTGCTTCTTGAGAACATTTTGGACTTAGAAGGCTTTAATAACGTTTTTGGGTGGCATGCATATTTGTGGTACGACAAGGTTAAAGCACACAAAGCATTTAAAAACCATATTGTCAGGAAAGCATTGTTCAATGTCTGGATAAGATATAAGGACCTACTAGAAAACAAAACCCCAAGGTGGTTGTCACCGATGGAAGCAAAGGCTCAGAAAAAGCTCAATATGGAGGCCAAATGGCCGAAATATTGGGAAATTCTGGAACAAGAAGGAGACAAATTGAAATTGCAGAGTTTTGAGAAATTAAAAGATAAAGTGCGAGATTGGCTTCATTATTATCAAATAAGAGAGGCCTATAATTTGGACAAAAAAATTGGCTTCCGGGTGGAAAAATCAAAATTGGAAACAGAACTGTTAGATCCCAAAACTAAGATACTTTCAAGAATGTATAACTTGCTGTTAAAATGGAACACGCAGGATGAAACGGTCAAATCTGCTATGATTAAATGGGCACAAGATGTTGGACATAACATTATGTTCGCTGACTGGGAACAGTTGTGGACCACTGGTATGAAATTTACGGCATGTAATGCCTTAAGAGAGAATATTATGAAAATGATATACAGGTGGTACATGACACCAGTCAAGCTTGCAAAAATATATCATCTGCCCGATAATAAATGTTGGAAATGTAAAGAAAATGAAGGTACATTCTTTCACCTTTGGTGGACATGCCCAAAGATTAAGGCTTTCTGGGAGATGATCTATAATGAAATGAAAAAGATATTTAAATATACCTTCCTAAAGAAACCAGAGGCCTTTCTCCTGGGCATAGTCGGCCAATTGGTGCCAAAGAAGGATAGAACTTTCTTTATGTATGCAACAACAGCAGCAAGAATACTTATTGCAAAGTATTGGAAAACACAAGATTTACCCACCCTGGAAGAGTGGCAGATGAAGGTGATGGACTATATGGAATTGACGGAAATGACTGGCAGAATCCGAGACCAGGGAGAAGAGTTGGTGGAAGAAGATTGGAAGAAATTCAAAGACTACTTGCAGAAATATTGTAAAATCAATGAATGTTAAAATGATGTTGGATTGAAAATAAGTGGCATTAGCAACAAAGTTAATAAGAATATGCAAAAATGGATAGATAATGGATGAAAATATTTAGCTATAATATGTTAAGATATTGTCAGGGAACTGCCATCGGAACTAGAGGAGGAGGGGAGGCTCCACAGCGATGCTGGAGAGGGGCCAAGCAGGGAGAGAGGCAGGTCTCCCGTTGGGGAAGAAAATCAGTGCAACACCAGGGATAGAGGGGGGCCAATGGGGGAAGCAGAGAGCAGGCTCCGGGACTCTTCACTGGACACCAGCGGGGAGAGCACAGGTCCTCCGCTACCCACGCCCTCCCTGCGCAGAAGACTTCCGCGCAGGGAGAGTAGGAGGAGACTGGGCGTCAAACAACTTTTATGTTGGAAAAGGTTTAAGAAACGCCCACTGACGGATTCTGCCAGCGACTGAACAGCCACGGAGTGGATGGCTGTCCAGCGAGAAATGGTTTAACCAGCCAACCTAGCCCAGAGCGGCGGCAACTTACGCACAAGCAACCCCTAAAGCCATTACAGATATAGAGTTAAGATAAATGAAAGAGGGTAAGGATTTGCTGAATCGATTATGTAAATGGGAATACAAAAAGGGGAGGTGTGAGGAGGTCAAGGAAACAAGCAAATGAGCTTAAAGATTTCAAAAAATGGATTTGTTTTTAATTTTTTCTTACCTATTTGCTTTTTTTGTATCTTGTATCTTATTTCTTTTTTCTTTTTTATGTATTTTTGTATTTTTTGTATTTTTTCTTTTTTCTTTCTTTTTTATGCTTTCTTTTTATTCTGTAAACCTCTGTTTTTTGTAAAACTTTAATAAATATTTTATTAAAAAAAGAAGAAAGAAATAGGAAAGGTTTCCAAACCCAGTCACCATGACAAGCTTCAAACCAAGAACATATCTAACCAAAGCCTTCTCAGGAGCAAAGAAACATCTATTCTGCAAACACAAGTCAGTGGGAATCTGCTAAGTGTTCATTCAGAGAATTCTGGGAACTGTAGTTTTGCGAGAGTGTGTATAATATTTTGCTGGAAGTCCCCAGCTTCCTGGCACAACTACACACTGCAGGACGTCTTGAGAGGAAGCTGTGGCAGATAAACTGCTTTAGAGATGCCCCAAGATTAAACAGATGGTTTGCCTGGCAGCTTTTGCTTGGGAAAAAAATAATATTATGTGCAGATGGCTGGTTTCACTGATTATATTTATCACACTTGTATTTAGGAAATGTATTTTTTTTACCCCAAATGTCCAAAGTTTCTTTTAGCCAAATGCAAGTGACTATATTTTGCATTTTTTTAAAATTCATATCGAGATTTATTTATATAGATATCTATCTTGTCCTGCTAGCTCCCATGCACCACTCAAAGTGGTTTTCAACAGTGTAAATCCGTAATGCAAAATTCAACAGCAGATTCTAACAAACAAATAAATTGTTAAAAATATATATAAAGAAAGAAGGCAGAGACCGCAAATAACACATAGCTCTGTATCAGAGGTGGTGAGCCTGTGGCCTTCCAGATTTTGCTGAACTTGTTGTTGTTTAGTCGTTTAGTTGTGTCTGACTCTTCGTGACCCCATGGACCAGAGCAAGCCAGGCACTCCTGTCTTCCACTGCTTCCCACAGTTTGGTCAAACTCATGTTCGTAGCTTCGAGAACACTGTCCAACCATCTCGTCCTCTGTCGTCCCCTTCTCCTTGTGCCCTCCATCTTTCCCAACATCAGGGTCTTTTCCAGGGAGTCTTCTCTTCTCATGAGGTGGCCAAAGTATTGGAGCCTCAGCTTCAGGATCTGTCCTTCCAGTGAGCACTCAGGGCTGATTTCCTTCAGAATGGATAGGTTTGATCTTCTTGCAGTCCATGGGACTCTCAAGAGTCTCCTCCAGCACCATAATTCAAAAGCATCAATTCTTTGGCGATCAGCCTTCTTGATGGTCCAGCTCTCACTTCCATACATCACTACTGGGAATGGCTTTAACTATATGGACCTTTGTTGGCAAGGTGATGTCTCTGTTTTTTAAGATGCTGTCTAGGTTTGCTGAACTACAGCTCCCATATTCCTTGAACATTGGCCCTGCTCACTGAGACTGATGGGGGAAAGAATCTAATAACATCAGGAACATCATAGCCTTTGCCATTTCCGATTCAGAAATATCAGTCTATCTATCCATGTACTGTTTAGAATCATAGAATTGGAAGGGACCACAACGGTTATTCAGATCAACTGCCTGCAATGCAGGAATCTTTTGCCCAACTTGGGGCTCGAACCCAAGACGTTCTAAAATAAAATTGCAGAAGAACAGATCTGAATGTCATGATGACCCCAAGGGCTGAAGATGATCTTTATTCACAGATCTGGAAGCAAATTTGCTGCTCATGGTGTATATACTCAACCAATCTTCACTTCTGGTGGAACAGAGCTGCAAAGCTGTTGGGAGGAATAGGGAAAGAAAGTTGAATAAGTAGCATTGCAACACTAGTCAATATCCACCTCTTCCAGAGATATCGGTTCTTCCCTCTTCTGGCTCAGGCTGGTAAAACTGTATTCTTAAGAATTCACATTGCAGAGCGGCAGGCTCGTCTCTGCCACTCTTGAAGTAGAATGCTTTTATGCCTCCTATTGCCTTTCTCCAGTCAAAATGTGTCTTGTAGCACAACCCTAAACAGGTTGAAGTTGAGTTCAACGGGAATCAGTTGTGAAGTGAAAGCATATTAGGAGTACCTAGCACAACAGCAGATTCTCCAACAGGCAGTAGCCAGTTTTGTAAGGCACTTGTGTCAAGTCCATAAATAATGATGGTAATAATAATAGTAATAATAATGTTAAGTCCCCAAATGCTGCACTAATTGTTAATTAATTGTATTTCTATAACTGTTTAATATTTTCATAATATGTTCTGTATTTACTCATTATGTTACTTATTATGCTACTGTGTCATAAGCTATACAAATTTCATGAAATGTATCAATCTTTGTCAATCTGTGTCATAAGTATACAAATTTCATGAAATGTATCAATCTTTTCAAACGATAAATAAAAAAAAAATACAGAACATCCCATTCTCTTTCTTGTCCCCTGAATTCAGGATGGTTTTGTTGTTGTTGCTTAAAAAATGAAACACTTGCAATTTGCAGTTCTGATCCAAAACGCTTTAAATTTTATTTTAAGCATTTTGTGGGCAGCAATCAGGCAACCAAATTGCAAGGGATAAGTGCTTTTAAATGCTGATTAAATAACTGATTTTCTAAAAAGAAAAAAAAAAGATTACTCAGAATACTTTCCTTTTTTTAATGGTTGCTCATGTGAATCGGGCTTTCTGGTAGCAGCATAGCAATGATGTCGGCCTGGCAGCAGCCTTAGGTTGCATCTACACCAAACATTTAAAGCACTGTTATACCACTTTAAGAAGCATGGCTTCCCCCAAAGAATCCTGGGAACTGTAGTTTGTTAAGGGTGATAAGACAACTCCCCTATGAGGAAAGGTTGCAGCGTCTGGGCTTTTTTAGTGTCGAGAAAAAGCGACAGTTTATGAAAATGTGCGTGGCATGGAGAAAAATGCTCTCCCTCTCTCATTGCACTAGAACATCGAATGATGCCGAATTATGGAAGATTCAGGAAAAGATTTTTTAAAAGTGTTTCTCCATGCAGGGCATAAACTATGGAACTCCTTTCCACAGGGGGCAAAGACGGTTCCCAAGCTGGATGATTTTCAAAGAGGATTATTCAAAGGATAAGGCTACTATCCCGACCTGGCCACAGTGATCCATGCGATGGTCCCCTCCAGGCTTGACTACTGTAATTCGCTCTACGCGGGGCTGCCCTTGAAGCTGTCCCAGAAACTCCAACGGGTGCAGAATGCAGCAGCGAGGCTCCTCACGGGGTTTCTGCCATGGGAGCATATTCACCCAGTGCTTTTCCAGCTGAACTGGCTCCCGGTGGAGTACAGGGTCAGATTTAAGGTGCTGGTTTTGACCTTTAAAGCCCTTCACAGCCTAGGACCCTTGTACCTACGGGACCACCTCTCCTGGTATGCCGCACGGAGGACCTTAAGGTCAATAAATAGCAACACCCTAGAGGTCCTGGGCTCTAAGGAAGTTAGATTAGCCTCAACCAGAGCCAGGGCTTTTTCAACGCTGGCTACGGCCTAGTGGAACGCTCTATCTCATGAGACCAGGGCCCTGCGGGATCTGATTTCTTTCCACAGGGCCTGTAAGACCGAGTTGTTCCATCTGGCCTTTGGCTTAGAATCAGTTTGATTCCCTCCCCCTCTTTCTTTTTCCTTTCTCCTCCTGAGAAGAGGCTGCATCCTAATGTTTATTGTTGTATTTTAATCTTTTTAAATCGTATTTTAATCAACTTGTTTTTATTATTGGTTGTTAGCCGCCCTGAGCCCGGTCTTGCCTGGGGAGGGCGGGGTATAAATAAAATTATTATTATTATTATTATTATTATTATTATTATTATTATTAGCATTGCCTCCACGGTCGGAGGCAGTAATGCACTTGAACAGCCAGTTCCTGGAAGAGCTCCTGTGTTTGGGTGAGAAGAGTTCATTGAACTAGGTGGGCCATTGCCCTGATCCAGCAGACTCTTTTTATGTTATTATGGTGCTGGGAATTGTAGCTCTGCCTTAACAAACTACAGTTCCCAGTATCCTTTGGTGGAAGCCATGACTCGTAAAGTGGGTTAACAGTGCTTCAAATGTGTGGCGTAGAAAGCCAATTAGTGTTTAGGCCTACATTTTCAGGGTATTACAAGTGGATGGCTTGTAAACTGAGCTATTTGTGACATCATTGGTCAGTTAGTTAAGTATTTTTATTTATTTACAGGCACATCCAACTCCCAAGAGATTGTGATCTACTCCCAGTATTAAAAAAAACTGGCAGTGACCTACCCACTGTCATTGGAGGGAGGAGGAATGTGCGTGGGGTGGGTGGATGCACAGAGTTGCTGAGCTTTTTGGGGGGAGTTTTTTTGCTTTTTTCCTGTAACTTTTTGTACACGATAAGGATCTCGCGATTTACGGCCTCAGTCCAGTATACCGGAAGGAGCGTCTCCACCCCCATCGTTCTGCCCGGACACTGAGGTCCAGTGCCGAGGGCCTTCTGGTGGTTCCATCGCTGCAAGAAGCCAAGTTACAGGGAACCAGGCAGAGGGCCTTCTCGGTAGTGGCACCCGCTCTGTGGAACACCCTCCCACCAGATATCGAAGAGAAAAACAACTACCAGACTTTTAGAAGACATCTGAAGGCAGCCCTGTTTAGGGAAGCTTTTAATATTTAATAGATTATTGTGTTTTAATATTCTGTTGCAAGCCACCCAGGAAACCCAGCCAGATGGGCGGGGTATAAATAATAAATTATTATTATTATTATTATTTTACCAGGATCAGCTGGGGATCCACCAGTAGATCATGATCTACTGGTTGGACGTCCCTGAGGGAGCTTCCTCCACTGCCCTCTGGCAGTGAACCTTAAATTGAAGGTTGGGATTATTCTGATTTTCAAACTGGAATGTGGCAGTGTGCCGAGGACTAATGTCCACACGGGCTCTAAAATTTCAGTGTGTCGGATTAGACTCACTTGGGAAGCTGGATTTTGCTGCTTCACCCTCCCCCTCCCACCCCACCATGCCTTTTTTTTCCTTCCTGCATGGCCTGTGGTTTTTCTTGCGGCCTCCTGCTGCATTTCAGATTGCCCTCGTTCCTCATGCGAAATGGTCCCTGTCTGGATTTCCTTCCTTATTCCCTCTAAACTTTTCTTTGTTACCTTCTCCGTCTCCGATGATTTCCACTGTGTCATCAAAAACCGACTCCGTACTGTCTGCCAATTAGCCTCTGTCTGTCAGCACATTCATCAGCATCCCGAAGACTGATGGTGAATGGCAGAGCACGCAAACGCTATTTGAAATGCAGCTGTGTGTCCTTGCACATAGATATGCCATTACTGATGAAGCGGTAGGCGGTGCAGATTTAGATTTCCCAGTGACAAACACAACACAACTCTCTCTCGCACACTAACTTCTTCTGGTATCAACCAGGTGCAATTAACAATGAAGCAGGGACTTTAAACTCACTTGCACAAAGCATCCGTATTTGGTGAAGGCTCTTTTTCTTTGCAACTCACAAAAGTCTTCTATTGACAATGCTATATTCGCTCGCCTGTGAAACAGGAGTTCAAATGTCTGACAACCCCCCCCCCTCTATATTTCCAAGTAAACAAAGCTGACGAACAGCACTGTCTCTGATCTCACACACCAAAAACTGAGTAATCCGCATCAAGCTGTTATGTGGGAGGAAAATGGGCTAGCCGTGTGATCCTAATCCTGTCTCCTCAAAATAACATCCTGTTGAATTCAGTGGGGTTGCCAGGGAAGTGGGGTGACAACTTCAGCCTTAGTAACCTCTCAAGCAAGTATCACTTTCTTTTGTGGGTGTAGACTGGTTCCGAAAATCAAAACATTCACATTTAATGGTTAATATTGCTGTATACTCTCTAAATCCAAGAATGGTAAGAAGAACTGGAGCAGCAGTGAGGAACCTCCATCCCCCCCACAAAATTAAACCCAGGAGGGGTCCTAATCTGACCAGCAGGGCTGTTTTCCCCAAAGCACACCTCTTGCGCCACACCTGACATTGTATGTGTGACATCAGGTGTGGGACAGGTGATGGTATGGCTGGGGTTAGCTGCCATTGGGAAACCCCACGCACAATGGATGGAGCCACTCTCAGCTTATGGGTGCTGAGAGGGGCCCGCTCTGAAGTAGTCACCTGATATCATAATGATGTCATAATGACATACGGATGGCAATGACAGCTGCCATAATGATGTCAGGAAGTTGACAAGAGCCTCTGAAAATCCCTTAATTCTGGAGCCACTATTGAAAAGGCGCCAAAGCTGATACTGAGGCCTGGCAGGTTCATAAGTGGTTCTTTAGATGTGTGGGTGCTAAATAGGCTGCTAAGGGCTTTAAAGGTTGTCCCAGTTCATATCAGCTAGCGCTGTTCCAAAATCTGTCCCACTACTTCTCCTGCAAAAAAAGTCCTCCGGTTTTTGGGTTTGCCTTGTTGTTGCGAGGTGGTTATGGGTGTTATTTCTTTTCAATAAACTCCCCCTCCCCCGCACTCTGCAGCCTCCCTAGCTGCCTACGCTCCCTGATCTGAAAAAAAGTCCCATGTGAGGAGCTTCATTTGAAGTCAGAAGGGTCCACCAGTGAGATGATTTGCAGAATGAAGGCACACTCACAAACACCCCTCACAAGTTAGGTAAATGAAACACAAACTCTGAATGCGACCCATGGGAATTTTACTTTTTCAAATGGTTTCCCCCCCTCATTACTTGATGGTGGATGGTTGAAAAACTGCAGGAGAAATTTTCAGCGTAGCCATAGCACAAGTTACCATAGTTCTACAGTGAATTCCCTCTGGTGTTAGAGAACCTGAATCTCGCAGCCATATGATTATGACATCCAGCGTTAACTCTACTTAGAGTAGACAATGAACATGACTGATACCCATAAAATCCGATGGGTTTACTCTGTGTATAACTTAGTGGGACGCAGCCCATACTTTTGAGTATCTACCACCACCAACTCCCTTCCAACCCTCTGATAAAATAAATCAGCCTCAAAACACAGCTGCCATTGAGCTCTAATACAGATGACCGCATGACCACCTATTTTACCAAACGATTTTGCTACTCCGTGACAGTTGATGTGTGGTCAAATTTATAAGGCTTGGCAGGATGGTACAGATGACCAAGTTACCTCAGAGTGGGCGAGAGAGCATTCATTCTGAGGTGCCTGGGTTGTCTGAATGAATACCCTGCCTGCTCTCATTTCCATGCTGTTGAGATTATCAAACTCCAGGCATACTCCTGGGATGGCATCCAGGTCTGTTTGTCTGTCTCTGTCACTACATAATTTATTACGGGTGTTTGTTGATCCGTCAGGTTGGTATCGGCGCATCCTTCCCCCTCCCTCCCCGCCACCTCCAGTAACTTTGCTCCAAGTTCTAACTTTAAAATATCGACCAGTAGGCTGTCTGCTGGTCATACATCATAACACTTGAGTGTTTTTCCAGCTTCCTTGATCAATATTGACTCAATCTCATCCTCAGTGTCTTCATTCCAAATGGGGATGTACAATGTGCTTTACAAACATTAAACGAGAGTGAAGGCCAGTGCCACAACCTCTTGAAAGGGGGATAAAAATCTGTGGAGAAATTGGGCACAACATGGAGTATTGTATAGATGAAGACTATTTGCTGCTCTGGTTGCATGCTGAAGTGGACTGTGCTAGTCTTTCCTTTTCTATAGATTGAAGCAGACTGGACACCCTCAAGCAGCTAGTGGGATCAATGTGCCCCAGCAGGAACTGCTGGCCCTGATGCTTTGTCCACCTACTTCCACAGCCATGGGCTTATTTGGCAGCAAAGGCAGCAGCTGGGAAGCTGACCGCCATTTTGAATTTCCAACAATGCCCTGGAATGCTCTAGAGCATTGTGGGAGACAAAAACGGTGGGTACTTTTCTCAGGCTCACAGGCTAGGGGACAATGAAGTAGGATGGTTTATTTGTTGAACATTTCTACGAATGAAGGAGTAAGGCATGTTTGGATTAAAAAAAAAACCTCCGTGTGCAAACTAGCATGTCAGAGAGCATGTTCAGACATCTGCTGGGCTGTCTTCCATATCAATTTGCCTGTGCATTGAGATGAGTATCTGAGGTGCTTCTCTGCGTGCCCCAGCCACCAGAAACAAGGTGGGTGGCAACCAGGGAGAAAGGCTTTTTGGTGGTGGCCCCCACTGTAGGATGCTGTCCTGAGGAAAGATGATCTTGTATGTATTTTCCTATCATTTCAGTACCAGGCAAAGACCCTTCTATTTTCCTAGGCCTGCATTTCTTTGTGGACAAACTCCAAGTGCCACATGCCAGTGTGGGGCTAGAGCCAAAGTGGCCAGAGGCAAAAATGGGTAGAGAAATGGATGTGACTCTAATGTCGCACCGTAGGCTCCATTTCAGCCATGCAAACCAGAGGTTTCTACAGACACACATTGGAATCTGCCAGTATGCTTTCACCTTCTATATTTTTCTAACATCATCACCAGGCTATGTAGCTGTTCTTGGGCTGTTCCCGTAGACCCCTGTAGATTCAAACTCCCCTGAAGTATTGACCCCTATGATCCCTGCTACTCACATGCCATTCTAGATGTTAATTCCTTTTAAAGTATGGAAATATCACTTATGGGCTTCAGGTTGGGACTGAGTTGAGTGTCTTCCATGGATTCTTCATTTAAGCTGAGCTTAAAACCCAATGGAACCTTCTCTCCCCTTCACAGCATTGTGATCCCCTCTGACTTTAAGGGCCAGGATCCTAAACGATCTCCTCCTCCCTTCCCAAAGAAATAGGCCTATACTTTGAAGCACCCCAATATCAGCTATGCAACAATATATGATCGAAGGACCAGTTCCCATCACTGGAAACGTACGAAAGCTGCACTGTTTTGCCACCACTTGTACAATTTGGTATGCGTTTTTCCCATTATCTGCTGTGCTCCTCACAAATGGGAAAAATGTCTGCAGGAATGTGGTTATGGCATACATGGGTGTACAGACATATTTGCTCAAGGCATGGTGGGTTGTTCACATGGTGCCATGTCCACATGGAGGCATTCACTCGATATCTCATATACAGTTTTTCTTCAAACTGGAAATGTGGGCATTCAAAGATGCTGAGAGCAGGAATAGCCAATCTGGTGCTCTCTGGATGTTAGATTACAATGCCAGCCATCCCTGATTGATGGCTGTGCTGCCTGAGGCTGATGAGAATTGTAGAGCCAACAATGCCATTTGGACACCATGTTGGCCACCTAGAGAGCAAAAAGTTAGTTGCTTAAGAGTAAAGGGGTAGTTACTTGGGATAGTTGCAACAACAGCTTGGTTTGGGTGATGCTTGAAATTTAAAGTGGTGGAAGGCAAGGAGATGGGTGGGAACTCTCTATTAACCAGTCCAGGGCCTGTCACATGTACTGCTTATTATCATGGCAAACATAATGTTGATGGCTAAGGCAGTTAGCATCAAAAAAAGAGGGAGGGTAAAGAAAGATCCAAAGGAAAGAATTTCACCAGGAGGTGTTGGATATTAACAGCTCATTACACATCTCTATTCAGAGGCTTGGATGATATTATGCTCCCTCTCACTGTTTTCCTGCGATTGACACTTCAGAAGAATAGGTGTTCTTGTTACTCCTCCTCAAAATAATCTCCAATTTAGAACAGCAAGACAAATGCAGGCATTTATGTGTAATGTGCTGTGGATGGGCTCTAACGGTAATTTCTCCGAGGCTGGGAAACAATGAGAAGAATAGGCAGCCACTGTTGATGGCACAGAGAAAATTGTCGGAGAGGTTATTTGATTTGCCCTAAAGTTGGATTCTACAGTAATACCAGTGAGAACAGCCACCTCTGCTATTGACCACGCTGGAAAGGAAAATTGCAATGAAGTTGTTCAAGAGAGTAAGGCAGACCCACAATAAAGGATCGGCTATGGATGGGGAAGGGGAAATGCCCTCAAATAAGCTGTTTTAGGTGCCATTTTACATTACTGGCTGATAGATATAATAGGGGATATATAGATTGGGGAGGGAGGGAGAGAGGCAATTGACCTTGAACTAACTTTCACCTGCATGAACACTTTTTTTTTGTCTGTGCCATTTCCCCCCTCCCAGTGAATGTGGCAGCTACCTTAAATTTAGGAGCAAAGGGAGAATGTTATATACTTGATATAACAACAGGCAGACAATTGTAGTTGACAAGTGTCAAGTGTACCCAGAATAAGGCTATGTTTTTCTTCCATGGCTGGAGGCAGGAATGCTTCTGAATACCAGTTGCTGAAAGTCCCCAGGGCACGGGGTGGGGGCCCTATTGTGCTTGGGTCCTGCTTATGGGTTCCTACAGGCATCTGGTTGGCTACCGCAAGGACAGGATGCTGGACTAGGTGAGTCATTGGCCTGTTCCAGCAGACTCTTTTGATGTACCTACATTCTTAAACCATAAAGAAGGCTGATCGCCGAAGAATTGATGCTGTTGAATTATGGTGCTGGAGGAGACTCTTGAGAGTCCCATGGACTGCAAGAAGAACAAACCTATCCATTCTTAAGAAAATCAGCCCTGAGTGCTCATTGGAAGGACAGATCGTAAAGCTGAGGCTCCAATACTTTGGCCACCTCATGAGAAGAGAATACTCCCTGAAAAGACCGTGATGTTGGGAAAGATGGAGGGCACAAGGAGAAGGGGACGACAGAGGAAGAGATGGTTGGACAGTGTTCTTGAAGCTACCAGCATGAGTTTGACCAAACTGCGGGTGGCAGTGGAAGACAGAAGTTGTTCAGTTTCTGTTAATTGGTTCTCATGGGAAACTTACAGATTCTGGCTTCACACAATTAACTCAAGGCAGTGTCAATTTACTCTTGGCAGAAAGCCAAGGTCAGCTTGACCTAGAAACTACTTACTCTGATTGGTTAACGACCAGCACTCAACTCTGTTATCTAGGGGTTGCTAGCACAGTGTGATGTTAGGTGTGTTAGGAGTAGGAGTGCTGTGTATGGTTAAGAGAGAGAGAGAGAAAGAAAGGATTTATTTTGCTTTGTTGTGTATGCAGAAACTCTGCTGGTTTTATTTTTTCCTTTTAATAAATCCTGTAAATAGTTATTCTGAGTCTAGCTGACTAGTCATTTCCACCTCAACTAGCTTCTTCGCTGTGCAGGAAAACTCTGCTACGTTTGGGCTAAAGCCATTAGAGCTATGCCTGACACTTCAAAGTTCCATGAGGTTATGGGTATTGTGCTGCCAGCCTGAGTTGTGGTGGTGTCAGCATCAACGGCGTTGGTTCCAGTAGTTCCAGAAGTTGTTGTTCCTGTTGGTGCAGCAGATGGACACTGGCTGGTTCCTGACTGTTGTGAGCTGGTGACGCAGTGGACACAAGGACAACAGCTGCAGCGTGTGAGTGCTGGGTGCTGTGGTTCCTGTTTTCTCTCTCGGTGGTCGTGAGTAGCTGGTTCCGGGTTCCAGGGACATTGCTCTCAAGATGGCCTCACAACCAGTTCAGATGGCTTTTGAGCATCTGAATGACTCCAATTACTTGCTGTGGTCGGAACGCATGCAGGCAGTGCTGCAGACGGATCGTCTCTGGCAAGTGGTGAGTAAGTTTCCTGCGAAGCCTGATGTTGAAGACCTCGATAAAGACCAAAGAGCAAGGGCCACAATTGTCTTGGGGCTGGAAGATTCCCAGTTGCCGTATGTGAGGGGAATCAAGACAGCTAGAGGTGTGTGGCAAGCACTTAAAGAACTCCATGTGCGTGAGACAGCGGTTTCCAAGCTGTTCATTCGCAAGGCATTGTACAAGGCAATGTTACAGCCTGGGGTTACAATGCAGGAACACCTACACAGTTTACAGTTAAAGTTTGCTGCGCTACAGGAAAGAGACTGTGCGTTAGACCAGCAGGAGAAGGTGGCTATTATTTTGAGTTCTCTCCCGGAAAGCTGGGATAATTTAGTTTTGTCTCTAGAAGGCATACAGGAGCGTGATTTATCAATCAGTTACGTTACTGGGCGTTTGATTGAAGAGTGGCAGAAGAGGCAAGAAAGGTCGTTGGCTGCAGAGGCTTCTACAGGCGGGCGGTTTGGAAGGAGTTCTCATGCCGTGCCAGAGGTGAAGCAAAAGCAGCGTACCGGTGAGGAGTCTGCGTTTGCTGTTAGGCGTTGTTTCCGATGTGGGTCTTCAGCGCATCTAAAACGACAATGTCCTGAGTTGGTCAAGTCTCAGTTGCCGGTGCAGGAGCAGAGACGAGATCATCATCATCAGCAGCAGCAGCGGAAAAAGAAGTTCTTCAAACAAAAACAGTCGGCTCAACTGGTGACCGCCGAGGTCAAGATTGCTGATGAGAAACAAGCTGTCTGGGTGGTCGATTCGGGAATGTCTCGGCACATCGTAAATTCAGATGAATTGTTTGTTTCCAAGAACTCAGCACAGCGCAGCCAGGTGGCTCTAGCAGACGGAAGTACTTCCGAAGTGATTTCGGGGAGTGCAGTTTTTGTTCCTTGTCTTCGTGAATGCCTGCAAAATGTACTTTGTGTGCCGTCATTAAGGAGCAATCTGATGTCTGTAGATTGTTTGCTAAAAGCTGGGTTTAAAGTGCATTTTGAAGGAGACAGTTGCATTATTAAGAAGGCTGGTGAGATTTTAGGCACTGCTAAGTCAGAGGGAGGCTTGTTTTGGCTTAAAGCAGGATCTCAAGTTGCAGCAGTAGTCAGTAAATCTCAGCCTGCAGTGAATAACAAAGCTATACATGACAACTGTGTGCACTTATTGCATAGGAAAATGGGGCATGCTTGCTGGAAAAGTGTACTAAAAATGTCTGAATTGGCTGATGGGGGTAATTTAAAGAGTTGTAACAAGTACCTTGATTGTAACGTTTGTAAAAAGGTTAAAACCCACAGAGTCTCTTACCCCAGAAGTGACAGAGTTAGTGAGTCACCGCTACAGCTGGTTCACATGGACGTAATTGGTCCATTTGCTGTAAGCAGGGGTGGATCGCGTTTTTCATTAACATTTGTGGATGACGCCACGTGTTATTCTTGGGTTTTCCCCATGAAGAATAAGGGTGACGTGTTCACTAAGTTTAAAGGCTGGGTGGCATCTGTGGAAAGATTTCTGTCCATTAAACTCAGAAGGATTCAGACGGACAGAGGTGGTGAATTTATGTCAAATGCTTTCAGAGATTGGTTACAAAAGCGTGGCATTGGGCATAGAAAAACGAACGCTTTTTCCCCAGAGGAGAATGGCATTGCAGAGCGAAAAAACAGATCTTTACAAGACATGATGTTTGCCATGCTTGATGATGCTGATTTGCCCATGTCTTATTGGGGGGAGAGCATGCTCACCGCGTGTTATCTCCAAAATAGGCTCTTTCATCAAACAATAGGTACAACTCCGTACTTTAAATTGTTTCAGAAAAAACCCAAAATTGACCATTTGCATGTGTTTGGATCAAAAGCCTGGGTGTTAATTCCAAAAACAAATGAGGAAGAAGGGAGATCCTAAGACCAAACAGTTAGTGTTTGTGGGTTACCAGGAGCTGGGAAAAGGTTTCCGCTTTGCTGAAGGGACAAATGGCATTGTGATCTCCAGGAATGCCAGTTTTTGTGAACATAGTGGCTGGGAGAGACTACATGCCAATACTGAGGTTTGGTTTGAACCTTCCCAGGAGCTTCATGACTCTGAAGGTAAACATAGAGAATCAGAGTCTGAGGGGGAAGAAAGTTCAGATAAGAGCTCTCAAGAAAGTGGAGTTGCCCAAAGACCAGTTGTTAAGCAACAAAAGAGAGGTCATAGTTCTGAGGAGGAAAGTGGGTCAGAAGAAAAATTTTCTCCCAGAAGATCTAAAAGACAAAACAAAGGAGTGCCTCCAGTGCGTTTTTCTCCAGATACTGCAAATGTGTTTAGTGTAATTGCAGAGCCCAAGAGTTTTCAGGAGGTGTTAAAGTTACCAAAAGAGGAGGCAGAGCTCTGGAAGCAGGCAATGGAGGAAGAGATGTCCTCTCTGAATGAGCACAAGGTTTTTACACCAGTAGCAGCGCCTGAGGGGGCAAAGATTGTAGGCTGCAGGTGGGTGCACAAACTTAAACCTCTGGTGACAGGAAAGTACAAAGGCCAAGCAATTGTCCAGTAAGTTCAAAGTGAAAGACTTAGGCCCGGTTAGGACATATCTAGGGTTGGAAGTGTGCTGGGCCCAAGATGGCAGCTGCCTAATTAGTCAGCAGAACAAAGTTAAACAACTACTGACTACATACAGGATGCAGGATTGCAAAGGGGCAGTGGTGCCTATGGATCCAGGTTTCATAAAAACACTTCATATAGATGAGAGTCCTGAATTTGAACATCCTGATGTATATCATTCTGTAATTGGAAGTTTATTGTATCTAGCACAGTGGTCCAGACCTGATATTAGCTATGCAGTAGGCATATTAAGTAGATTGGTCTCAAAACCCACACTAAATGCCTGGAAAGGGGTAAAACAAGTTCTGAGATACCTCAAACAGACAATTGGCTATATGTTACAATTAAATTCTTCAGAGGATGAAATGTTGAGTTGCTACTGTGATAGTGACTGGGGAAATTTGCCGGATAGAAAATCTGTCACAGGACTGGTCATAATGGTCGGTGGAGCTTTAATCAGCTGGCGGTCACGCAAGCAAGACATTGTAAGTGTGTCATCAACGGAATCAGAGTACGCCGCATTGAGTGAATTGTGCAACGAGGTGATTTATTTCAAGCATTTGTTAGCAGATTTAAATGTAAATTGTGGAGAACCAGTACAAGTTTACATTGATAATCAAGCTTGTATAACCTTAAGTAAAACAGAGGGTTTCAAATCGCGTTCCAAACATATCTCTGTAAAATACCACAATGTGCCTTGCTGTGTACAAGACAATGTAATCACCTGTACTTATGTATCAAGTGAAGAAAATGTAGCAGATGTGTTAACTAAACCATTGGCAAAGGTAAAGAACAAGCGAATGTGCAAGGGTTTAGGTTTGCTGGAAAAATAATCTCCTACATAGGTGTATTTGATGTTAATTGTCCAGCAGAATCTGTGAGGGGGTGTTCAGTTTCTGTTAATTGGTTCTCATGGGAAACTTACAGATTCTGGCTTCACACAATTAACTCAAGGCAGTGTCAATTTACTCTTGGCAGAAAGCCAAGGTCAGCTTGACCTAGAAACTACTTACTCTGATTGGTTAACGACCAGCACTCAACTCTGTTATCTAGGGGTTGCTAGCACAGTGTGATGTTAGGTGTGTTAGGAGTAGGAGTGCTGTGTATGGTTAAGAGAGAGAGAGAGAAAGAAAGGATTTATTTTGCTTTGTTGTGTATGCAGAAACTCTGCTGGTTTTATTTTTTCCTTTTAATAAATCCTGTAAATAGTTATTCTGAGTCTAGCTGACTAGTCATTTCCACCTCAACTAGCTTCTTCGCTGTGCAGGAAAACTCTGCTATGTTTGGGCTAAAGCCATTAGAGCTATGCCTGACACTTCAAAGTTCCATGAGAAGTGCCTGGCGTGCTCTGGTCCATGGGGTCATGAAGAGTCGGACACGACTAAACGACTAAACAACAACAACACATTCTTAAAACGTGGCCTAAAAGGGAAGGGAAGCAATGGGAGATGGACTGAGGATTCAATCTGTAGATTTAGATCTACAGCGGGAGAAATGCAAAAGTAATACAGTGGTGCCTCGGGTTACATACGCTTCAGGTTACAGACTCCGCTAACCCAGAAATAGTACCTCAGGTTAAGAACTTTGCTTCAGGATGAGAACATAAATTGTGCTCCAGTGGCGCAGGAGGCCCCATTAGCTAAAGTGGTGCTTCAGGTTAAGAACAGTTTCAGGTTAAGAACGGACCTCCAGAACGAATTAAGTACTTGACCCAAGGTACCAGTGTACCTCTAAGTTGCAGCAAAATATAAGTTGGTAGTCTTTAGCCATGCCTGTCTGGTCAGCTTGGAGGGATGGTAAAAAGACAGAGTCTTCCCAAAGGCAGAAAGAAATATAAAGGATTGTTTCCTTTGTTATGGGGTTCCTGCCCAGAGGAGGCAAAGGAAGTGACCTATCTAGGAAGTTCAAGAACTCTCTGTGCACTAGCCCTGTGTTTGTCTAGCAAAACATGCATTTGTGATTTTGGCTGCAAGCCCCACAAAAGCATCCCCAAGGGAGGCAGAAATTCTGCTTATACTGCTGCTATATGCAGCCCACCTGTTCTGTCCTCACCAAAACCGGCTCTGGGAGAGGCTGTGAGTCAGTGCTGGAAGCTTCTGGGTGAATCAGTAAAAATAGTACCCCCACTCCTTTCTCCAGCAGGGGTGTCTTTTTTTCATCTCATTCCATTTCATTCACAGAAGGGAATGCTTGGCTTCGTGGTTCTTGTATATATTGTATGATTTGCTCTTATACTCGTAAGCCGCCTATAGAGCATAGGGAGAATAAAACATAATTGAAGGGCACAGCATAGGCAGAGTTTAAAGGTAAGGGAAAAACCCGGAATATAAATGTAGTAAAGAGGAGAGCATTCATAAACAAAGAGGTTCATCTTCCTAGTGCCCCGTGTGGCTCCAATTTCCCCTGGGAAATTGGGGATTCATTTAAATTTCTCCCATTTCAGTTTTCAACAGGCAAAGGCAATATTTAATTTTGGAAATGGCATATGACTCAAATCATGGTACTTAGACCTGATCTTGTAGGTATTCAGGAATAACCCAGCAAACCTAAAGTCTTCAGGACATTCAGTGGTCATATGAAGCAGCAGACCTCCCCTTTCAAGGCCGGAGAGAGTGTGTGAAATAGTGTGTTCTGAGTTCAGAGAGGGGGATCGGACGCTGGAGGACCCATCACAGCCACTGAGAAAATGACAATTGCCCTTCTGTGGTGATTTTGGAGCTCCAGTGTCTGGAGAATGTGCTGGGAAATGAACCAGGGAAAGGCATTGGGTCTGAAGGATCTCAAGCAGTGGTTCCCAACTGGTGGTCCATGGAGCTCAGGAAGTCTGCATAACACACCCAGGGAGTCTGTGGTACCATCCACATAACAAAAACTACCGTAGAGATATCAAAATTTCCCAAAGTCCATGGCTTGGATTTTGAAAAACAGGTCTGCAGTATGTAGCTAATTGAGAACCACTGGTCTAAAGGTTCCAGTGGCTCCCTCCATGTTTCCAGTGGGAAGGAAATGGGTAACTAAAAACAAAGCAAAACTGGGAAAACACAAGAACTCTGTAAAACCCAATGAGGTGGACGAACTGCCTTCAGTCGCCCTCTCCTACACCATCTTAGCATTGCATCCTAAATTGCAAAAAGGCAGCTTTAAAATAAATAAAAAACTGGAGACGTATAAATGTGTGTGCATGGTATAACACATAGCCAGGCAGCCCTCTAGAAATGGTGCCCTGACCATTGCCTCAGTCCCTCTGCAAAAGCCTAAAATTAGCATTTTTAAAAATAAAAAAGACATGCAGATGGAGTTTACTGATACAAATTGATAATATTTTGTCACAGGCTATGTATCAAATCCTACACCTTCAAAGCATCGCCAAGTCATCTGTTAAGGAAAACATTTTGTTGCAAACCGAGCAACTTCTGTTCCTAAGTAAGCAATTCGCTTTTTCCTTTCTTTTTCTTTTTCTTTTTTTTTTTGGTGGGGTGTTTCGCTGATAATGCACCTTCCACTCTGTGTGGCTTGCTGCTCCTTGTTCATTGTATTTGTTATCTCTGTCTGGGCAAACAGCAAGTATCCAGCGTGCATTTCACATCTGTGCTCTAGATACGGAATGCTCTGTCACAACAAATATCTGCCACAGTGGGATGAAGTAATGAACTAAGCATTTATAGTCCTCTGGCCCCTAGGCTGGAATTCCCCAGGGAATTCCAGCATCGACTTACATCACAAGTGCCGTTAGAGGGCACTAAACACTACTTCCAGCATCCCGACACATCATCTGCTGCCCTGCCATGTTTAATCAGATTTGTCTGGTGCAGGGCAAACCCCATTAGTTATGAAAGAGGATAGCCACATAAAGACATTTCCCTTTTGTGCTGATATTGTAAAGACAACTAAGCCTGGGGAGGTGAGGGAGGAAAGTATCGAAGGAAAATCCCTGGCTTGTTAAATTTGTGCAAGAAGAAGAAGAAGAAGAAGAAGAAGAGTTTGGATTTGATATCCCGCCTTTCACTCCCTTTAAGGAGTCTCAAAGCGGCTAACATTCTCCTTTCCCTTCCTCCCCCACAACAAACACTCTGTGAGGTGAGTGGGGCTGAGAGACTTCAAAGAAGTGTGACTAGCCCAAGGTCACCCAGCAGCTGCATGTGGAGGAGCGGGGAAGCGAACCCGGTTCCCCAGATTACGAGACTACTGCTCTTAACCACTGCACCACACTGGCAGAAGGAAAAGCTAAGCCTGGTTTTATTTACATCTGTCCCAGATCACCTCTAATTTTGGGATGCTCCTCAAAATTAATGAAGAAGACCCTCTTAGCAGGATATTTGGGTGATTCCTGCATTGTTGCATTCCTGACCTCCATTTCTCTTCTTTTGCTATGCGTCCACCCTTTTGCTTTCATTTGTCCACACTGCTCGGCAAATCCAATTGGCTGTGTTGACCCATGGTCATTTCACTGACTTTCCCCTGTGATGTCATCACATGAGCCACAGCGTAATGATGCCATTGGCAACATCATGTGGGTTGCCATGGGGGTGCATGTGTGGATTCAATGGCAGTGAGGGCAAATGAGTCCAAAGTTAGTGACGACACAGAGAGGGAGCAAAACAGTGCTGAGAGCAGCATCAAAACAAAGTGAATGTGTTTGCAGAAACTGTCAGAAAGGACGGTGCTTTTCAACACTCATGAAATGAACACAAAATAGGGCAAGTATTGGCTCAGCTCATATATAACACTTTATTTGTGTTATTTCAACAAATAACAAGCTGTTTCTTGGGGAAGGCCCATAGTTCTGGGGTAGAGCCGTCGTTTTGCATTCAGAAGGTCCCAGGTTCTGGGGTAGAGCCGTCGTTTTGCATTCAGAAGGTCCCAAGTGGAATCTCAAGTTAAAAGGGATCCGGTGATTAGATAACATGAAGGACTTTTGCCTAAGGTCATGGAGAGTTGTTGCCAGTCACAGTAGACAAAACTAGGCTAACAGGTGGCACAAAACTGGTACCACATTGGAGCAATGTAGGGATCTTCTTTGACCCAGGCAAGATATTCTATAGTTTCCTCTTCAGTTTATTGAGGGAATCAAAGACTATTATAGCAAAAGTGCGTAAGATGAAAGACCAAAAGAAGGAAAGTGATATTTTGGCAGCCATAGGGTGTGTCCACACAGCTCCACAGCACTTGATAGATTAATATTTGTGGTTCAGCGTATAATTCAGCCCAGATTATCCCCCAGTTTTCATTAGGGGGACTTAAACGCAAGTACACTTTATATCCCAGTGCTGTGCACTATGGATCACAGGAGGAGGAAGCAATAAAAGCTGAGTAGCACTAGTATACCAAGGCGTGACAGCGTTATGACTTTTATCAGTTTGTGTGAGATATGACTGCAAGCATTGGTAGAATAATGTAGGACTGCAAAGTTAAATGGATCCGTCTACATTCTAGATTTACAGCGCACAACTCATGCACCTCAACAACAGCATAGCCATACCCTTCAAGCTTTCATTCAAGGAAGGAATTCTCTTGACGTCAAAAGGCAAAGTCATGGAGGGTTCACTTACCTTCTTTTTAGCATCTTTGCCTTAGGACACGTGAGCCATGAGAAGCAGCTAGAAGGGCCTTTGGAATGTACAGCATGTATCCATAGGAAGCATAAGAAGCTGCCTTAGAAACATGGGAAGAAATATAGGAGGCTGACCCTACCTGGAGATACTAGGGATTGAACCTTCTGCATGCAATATCGATACTGTACTCTAGATCATTGAGCTATGGCCTTTCCCTAAGGCGAGCAGAGGAAGCTATCATGATATGATAGCCATGTTCAAATATATAAAAGGATGTAACATAAAGGAGGGAGAAAGGTTGTTTTCTGCTGCTCCAGAGAAGCGGACACGGAGCAATGGATCCAAACTGCAGGAAAGAAGATTCCACCTAAACATTAGGAAGAACTTCCTGACAGTAAGAGCTGTTCAACAGTGGAATTTGCTGCCAAGGAGTGTGGTGGAGTCTCCTTCTTTGGAGGTCTTTAAGCAGAGGCTTGACAACCATATGTCAGGAGTGCTCTGATGGTGTTTCCTGCTTGGCAGGGGGTTGGACTCGATGGCCCTTGTGGTCTCTTCCAACTCTATGATTCTATTCTAAGCACAAAAACATGGAAGGAAAATATCCTCAGCCACTGAAAATGTTCTTCAAGTTTCTCCACAGGTAGCAGTTGATATGGAAGCCAAAGTAGGTAATATTGGAATAGACGGACCTCTAGGCTAACTTGGAATGTGGCAGTTCATTACATGCCCTTAGTTTGAGAAACAGTCAGGGCCTGTTTGGATATGAAGGGAAACGATAGCTTCTTGGGAGCACAGAAAGCTGCCTTGAACTGAGACCATCTAGCTCAGGGTTGTCTATATTCTGGGATGGTGAGTCCCATTTCACCGCTTGTAGCAAAAGGGGAAGTGCTGCCTTGCCCTGCCCTGACACTGCAGCCACACCTGTTGCTGCTGGCTGAGAAGAGGCTCTGGTATCAGCATCAATTTGGGGTGAGATTTCATGGAAATCACATGAGATCTTATGCACTCTTGCACAATTGCAAATGTGATTTCAGCTGCCTCAGTGGCAGAGCTGACTCTGTCTATACTGACAGGCAGAAATTGTTCTCACTTCTACCTGGAAATGCTATAGATTGAACACGTGTCTTTCAGTGTGCAAGCAACATGCTCCACTGCTGAGTTATGGCTGTTCTGTTACATGCACTAGTTTTTGACTCTCATGCGCTCTTTCCTTCCCTTGCAGTTTTATACATGAGTTGAGGGAAGGGTGGTTTTTTTAAAGTGGTGCTTTCAGAACAAGCCAGGATCTGAAATCAGAGTTTGATCCTGGCTTGCTCTACAAAACCACAGTGTAAAGAAACTAGCCTTCCCCAAGTTCTGACATAATGTGGAAAACAAAAGCTCTGATCCTCTTCTTGCATCTGTGCACCAGGAGTACAGCATGGAGCACATGAGCCAAACTCTTCCACAGGCTTGCTCAAGTGATGGGAATCCCTTAAAGCTGCTCTACTAATATATATGTCTTCTTCTCCTCCTCCTCCTTCTTTGGTGATCACCTGTAGCCAAGTAAGATTCTCTTCTTTGAACACGGTTTCAAAAGTGAGTCCATAAGTGACTGTGGAGGCCAATTCTGGATCCACACGTCCTTCCACAGTGGGGACATAGTTTTGCGGGTGGGAGTTGATCATAGTGAGGGTTTGCCAAGTGTGCCTTCCTTTTAGCACATTTGTTGCTTTCGTCCTGAGTTCGATTGTCTTCAAAGCTCATAGCACCTTTGGCAAATGCTGTTCTCCAACTGGAGCGCTCGCAGGCCAGTGTTTTCCAGCTGTTGGTGTTTATACTACATTTTTTAAAAAAATATTTGCCTTGAGAGATATACACAGATTGTAAGCCTTGTGTCTCTGAGAAAGGTTGCAATCAACCAAAAACTGTCTGTCATCTTTCTATTTTACTAGGACTATTGTTATTCAATAAATATATTTCCAGCATAATCTTGGGGCCATGCCTCTCCTTTTGCTTCCTTTGGTTTTAGAAGCTGCCCCTCTTTCCTCTTCATGCATGTAGGAGGAAATCATGGTTTTTCAATGCATCTACAGTCATACCTCGGGTTACAGACGCTTCAGGTTGCGTTTTTTCGGGTTGCGGATCACCGAAACCTGGAAGTAATGGAACGGGTTATTTCCGGGTTTCAGCAGTTGCGCATGCGCAGAAGCACTAAATTGCACTTTGCGCATGTGCAGACACACCAAATTGCAACTTGCACGTACGCAGACGTGCCGCTGTGGGTTGCAGACACTGCAGGTTGTGAACGTGCATCCCACATGGATCAGGTTCACAACCTGAGCGTCCACTGTATACGAGTCCTTGTGAATTGTCCTGCTTTTCTGTGTGTGTTTGTGTGTGTGTACACGTGCCTTGCAGAGTATGTGGACCCAAGCCAATGGTTCATCTAAGCCAGCATCCTGTTCTCCCAGTGGCCAACCAGATTCCTGTCAGAAACCAGCAAGCAGGATCCGAGCACAAGAGCCCTCTCATCATCTGCAGCTTGCAGCAACTGTTATCCCAAAGCATTGCTGTCTGTATCCATGGAGGCAGAGCATAGCCATCATGCAACACAGGAGGCTGGGTTTTGTGCTAAAGGGGCAGTGCACAGCTAACTCCCAGTGCATGAATGCCATGTAATCACATGTTAAATAAAATCAATACAATGAAGCATAAAGCACGGGAAGCATAGCTATAACAATTACTATCCAGTGGCTCCATAAAGTAGAGAAGAATCAGATTTGCCAGGAAGTGCTAGGTATTATTTCCCCCTTCATCTCTCCCCCCGCCCCCCAGTTCTCCAGCAGCCATAATCTATTTTGATTTCTCAGTGTCCTTTCTAGTTATGTTGTATTACTCATAACTGCAACGCAGTGGTAGCTGCCAATACAAATTTAGTCTTTTCTGTTTATTCCCGTAGAATTCTGTCAAAGCAGATAAGTCTGTTTTGCATTAGAGCGCGCAAAAAAATTAATTGTGGGAAAATGATGAGTCACTCCTGCTAAGGTAAACCAACATCTGTGTTGCGCAGCTTGCTTTGGATATATAAAGCTGTAAGGTGACACACAGATCGTTGGTAAAACAGAACGGTGGATTTGCTGATCCAGTCCAAAGGATTACTGATTTTGTTAGAATGGAGATTCCAGGGGTTGAACCGGAGACCTTCTGCATGCAAAGATTATTCTGTGCTATACCACTGAGATATGGTCCCCAGCATCAAAAAGCTTGTTCTTTTGAAGACAGCAGCTCATGCAAGATCTGGCCTGGCCAAACCTTGAGAAAGAGTGAGAACACCTCCTTGGTCAGATGATGATGTGCTAATTAAGAGCAGCATATTGTCACCTATCATATTTTTACACTACATTTGGATTTCCTGCCTCATGCACCAAGACCTCTTGAGACACCTTTGATGGGTGGTGGTGGGCTTCCTTTTGCTGGAGGCATTTAAGCAGAGACTAGCTGGCCATCAGCCAGGGATCCTGTCTTGCAAATCCTGCCCTGAATGTGGGGTTGGACAGGTTGACCTATGGGGTACCTTCCCAAAGGCAACAATTCTGAAATTTTAAAAAAATTGTTTTGATTTGACAGCCTCAGAAGAAAAGGAATAAACAGAGCAATGGAGTAAAGTCCCTCCACAGGGATCGATATTGTTTCATTGAGCTACCTTGTATTCCTGTGGGATGCGGGTGGCGCTGTGGGTTAAACCACAGAGCCTAGGACTTGCTGATCAGAAGGTTGGCGGTTCGAATCCCCGCGACGGGGTGAGCTCCTGTTGCTCAGTCCCTGCTCCTGCCAACCTAGCAGTTCAAAAGCACATCAAAGTGCAAGTAGTTAAATAGGTACTGCTCCGGTGGGAAGGGAAATGGCGTTTCCCTTTACCTATTCCTGTGGTATGGGCATTGGCTTCAAGTTCCTCGGGACAAATTCCTGCTTCAGCTGAGATGGTGAAGGAGTCCACCATCCCTTCTCAATTGACCCCAAAGTTCCTCTCGCTTCTGCTCAAGCAACACACCCTCCTGAGTCACACCCCTCGCCAGCTGTCAGGCAGCAGAGGAACCAACCCCCATGGCAGGTTGCCAGGAATAGACAAGACAAGGGAAAGTCCTTACCATCTGCTTTTATTCAATATTCACAGAGAGAGGCTTGTGAATGTGGCCTCTTGGAATAATGGCATTGCTCCGAGTGAATCTTCAACTCCTACCACTTCCTCATGAGTCATCACTATGGGTGCTGGGGCATCCCCTCTGCCAGTGTGGTGTAGTGGTTAAGAGCAGTAGACTCGTAAACTGGTGAACTAGGTTCACGTCTCCACTCCTCCACCTGCAGCTGCTGGGTGACCTTGGGCTAGTCACACTTCTTTGAAGTCTCTCAGCCCCACTCACCTCACAGAGTGTTTGTTGTGGGGGAGGAAGGTAAAGGAGAATGTTAGCCGCTTTGAGACTCCTTCGGGTACTGATAAAGTGGGATATCAAATCCAAACTCTCCTCCTCCTCTTCTTCTTTGAGCTCTTTGTTCTCCTACGTTCAAGGCCTGCCTTGTTCTGGGGGTGGGGGTGGGTCTGGAATGCTCCCATAGGCACTGATTCCGTCAGCTGTTGCTTCCCTGGTGCTTCTTCTTCTTCCTCCTCCTCTTCATCTCCCATTATTTTCCAGCTTTTCCTCTCATCTGCCTCTGAGGTGTGACCTCCCTGTTGCAATTCTGAACTGCCTCCTTCTTCTCTGGAAGGGTCAGGCTGGGGAGGCGGTCTCCACCATTCCTCCTCTGCCCAGTCCCTGACACCAGCTTGCTTTGCACCTTCATTGACTGCTTTTGACAAGCTGAAATGTCTTTGAGCTCCTGCTCAGCGCAGTCTTTGGCACATGCGCCGCTGGGGTGCATAGATCCGCGCAGTGCCCCCAAATTTAGTTTAGCCCCCAAATTAACTTTTATTATGATGTAAGAGTTAATTTTGCATGCATGGCGCCTTTGAGAATGACAAGCGCCGCCATTGTGAATGACAAGAGCCATTGCTGGCGCAGTGCGTCTTTGGTAAATGAGCGCACAAAATTGAAAGTCCTTTAGTGAAACAGTAGGTATACATTTAGGTAATACCTTGGCATATATGTATTTTGTTTTTCTAGCTTGATCAAAATTATTTATTATTTCATAAAAGGTAGATAGTTAAGAGCCTAGGCAGCTTCAGTGGTGGGTGCCTGGTACCCCCCAGAATTCAGTGCCCGGGTGCCCCACACCCCTTGCACCCCCGGGTAAAGACAGCCCTGCTCCTGCTGCCAAGTTGCAACTGAGATAGCATTTATCAAAGCCCATTCTCATGCTCTCTGGACTGCTGGTGTTTCCTCCACAGCCAAATCAACCAATCTAAGCACTGGAGGCAGTAAGGTCCACTAACGTGGATGTCATTAAAAGAGGATTGGACAAATTTATCAGTGGGTACTAGCCATGATGGCTATACTCTCCAGATTCGGAGGCAGAACCCACAGAGGTGGGGTAAGAGTGCTCTTATGCTTGGATCCTTCTTTCAGGTTTCCTACAGGCATCTGGATGGCTACTGGAAGAACAGGATATGGACTTGATGATCCACTAGCCTGAGCCAGCAGAGTCTTCTTGTGTTACCTAAGTGGAGGTGGAGCATCCCCAAGGGAGGCAAAAAACATGCTGAACCAGCATTAGTAATTCGTTCCTTATCTCCATAGAATATGAAGAACCAGATTTCAGGGAGCTACACCCAATAATACTAATATAATAATAACAATAATTTATTATTTATACCCCGCCCATCTGGCTGGGTTTCCCCAGCCACTCTGGGTGGCTTCCAACAGAATATTAAAATACATTAAAAACTTCCCTAAACAAGGCTGCCTTCAGATGTCTTCTAAAAGTCTGGTAGTTGTTTTTCTCTTTGACATCTGGTGGGAGGGCGTTCCACAGGGCGGGTGCCACTACCAAGAAGGCCCTCTGCCTGGTTCCCTGTAACTTGGCTTCTCTCAAGGAGGGAAGCACCAGAAGGCCCTCTGCACTGGACCTCAGTGTCCGGGTAGAATGATGGGGGTGGAGACGCTCCTTCAGATATACTGGACCGAGGCCGTTTAGGGCTTTAAAGGTCAGCACCAACACTTTGAATTATGCTCGGAAACGTACTGGGAGCCAGTGTAGGTCTTTCAAGACAAGTGTTATGTGGTCTCAGCGGCCACTCCCAGTCACCAGTCTAGCTGCTGCATTCTGGATTGGTTGTAGTTTCCAAGTCACCTTTAAAGGTAGCCCCACATAGAGCATTGCAGTAGTCCAAGTGGGAGATATCTAGAGCATGCACCACTCTGGTGAGACAGTCTGTGGGCAGGTAGGGTCTCAGCCTGCGTACCAGTTGCAGCTGATAAACAGCTGCCCTGGACACAGAATTGACCTGTGCCTCCATGGACAGCTGTGAGTCCAGAATGACTCCCAGGCTGCGCACCTGGTCCTTCAGGGGCACAGTTACCCCATTTAGCACCAGGGAGTCCTTCACAGCTGCCCGCCTCCTGTCCCCCAAAACAGTACTTCTGTCTTGTCAGGATTCAACCTCAATCTGTTAGCTGCCACCCATCCTTCAACTGCCTCTAGACACTCACACAGGACCTTCACTGCCTTCACTGGTTCTGATATGAAAGAGAGGTAGAGCTGGGTATCATCCGCATACTGATGAACACCCAGCCCAAACCCCCTGATGATCTCTCCCAGCGGCTGCATGTAGATGTTGAAAAGCATGGGGGAGAGGACAGAACCCTGAGGCACCCCACAAGTGAGAGCCTGAATGACAAACAGGAAAGTGTTTTCTTTTCCCCTTAGGTCCTTTTCCGCACTCCGGGATGGCTTCAGACTTCAAGACCCCCTTGACATAATACCCACTGATGAGTCCCTTTCTGCAATTACATATTTTCCTTATAATATTTTCTTTCCCACTCGCTGCTTCTCCAAGCCCATTGCACTGCATTAATCAAGTTATAGGCTTCTGCAAGGTCAGATAAGGTTCTGGATCTCAATCCTTAACCATTCATCTTTAGAGGTGAGCAGTAATCACTTTGTAAGATGGAAAGTCAACTTCTATTTTCATCTTTAAAAGGAGGTAGCTTTTTGTTTTTGCATTAAAGCGTCTTTCTTCAAAAATGAATAATGAACATCAACACCCAAGTTATTCAGGAAACCTGTGCATATAAGCAATTAAATTTCATTAAATTAAATTAGCACAATGAAGCAAACAAAGAAACCATTGTTCACGTCTTCTGTTGACGGTAACAGACTGAAGGCTAAGAATAGATCCTATAAAAACACACCTTTAATATTTTTTTATTTTTTATTTTTAGAAAGCTTAAGCACTCTACAGAAACGCTAATTTGACTGCAAAAGACTCTCTTCATAGTCGTTCACCCTTCCTTTCTAAACATGACAAATCCAAATAGAATTACCTTTTTTTTATATGCTTCACATGATTGCTGTATATTCAATCTATCCTTCATATGCAATTTTAGCTGTTAGCCTCCTGGGAATCTTCACTGCTTTCCTTGACTGTACTAACATAAGGCTTGGCCAGTCCAGAGTGCTAAAAGATGAAGGCATTAGCGAATGGTCTTGGGTCAAGAATTATGATTGCCAGAGGCCTCTGAAACCTAGTTATGGGTTTCAACAAGCCCTATGGGCTCTTATGATAATCCTTTTCTTCAGTATTATTGTTATATGACATTAAATCAGTCAGATTCATGAGCAACAAGAGGTCAACGTCTGATTGAAATTCATAAGGTCAAAAAGGAAACTAAAAATCAATTTATAAGATATGAAGATTTAGGTTCAAACTATATCCACAAGCGATAAAATTTCACATCCATAAATGTAAGAAATCAGTTATTAAACTTGGACAAGGGGTGGGGGGGAAGGGAGGGGAGGGCAGAAGAAGACTTATTAAGTTTTACACACACATAAGGCAGCTAACACATAATTTTATCAGACGTTACTGAAATCCTGTGTGTAATATAAGCGATGATGGGCTAAAATGCTAAATGGTTTAGCACTAAATTATTAAGTGATGTATCCCTAAGGTATTAAAGAGATATGAAATGCAGAGCAGGTGTGTCTCCTTACTAGATCTTGATCACTAGTTTAAGTGCACACCGATAACAAATGCACTTTGGAGACAAAATAGCGTTAGTAATATTTTTGCTGTACGTTAGGGTATGTCATAATGACTAAAAGCTTTTACCTGACAATGAAATACTCCCTTCTTTCTTAAAGAAGCATTTTTTAAAAAGTGAGCTCCCAGTAGGCTGCAAGCATAGAAATAAACACAACGGATGGATATCCTATACATGTAGACCAGGCTTCCTCAGCCTTGGCCCTCCAGATGTTTTTGGCCTACAACTCCCATGAACCCTAGCTAGCAAGACCAGTGGTCAGGGATGATGGGAACTGTAGCCTCAAAACATCTGGAGGGCCGAGGTTGAGGAAGCCTGATGTAGACATATAACCACAGTTTAGACTCAAAATCATATGGCAGTTTAGAAGTCTTAAAGTTCTACCTACACTGGAAGAATGGCAGACTAAGGTAATAGACTATATGGGACTGGCTGAGATGACCGGCAGAATCCGTGACCAAGGGAAAGAGATGGTGGAAGAAGATTGGAAGAAGTTTAAAATTTATCTTAAGAACTGTTGTAAAATTAATGAATGCTAAAATGTTTTGGGTAATGCAAAATAGAATTGCAGCGATTAGCAATTGGATATGAGAAATAAGATCTAAAGAAAGTATTATATTGAAATTAGGGGATGCTGAAAAGATTGATAACAGGGATGCAGAAAGGGGAGGTATGGGGAAGTCGCTGAAAGAAGGCTTAAGAAATGAAAGGTTAAGAAATTATACGTGTTTACGTGTTTGTATGTCTTGTATTGTGTTGTATTGTCTTGTATTATGTGTGGAAAAAACCAATAAATTTTTTTTTTTTTTTTTAAAAAATAGAAGTCTTAAAGTTAAGGTTGCTATGTGCCATGTGCCCTCTTTTTCCAGGATACGTTCTCTTTTTCGGGAGTAAAATTTTTGTCTGGGCGTATTTTTAAATTTTGCCAAAATGTTTCTGGCTATATTTTCTGGATGAGAAATGGATATCACTATTGGTTGAAGACTTGCTTTCCTCTTCTCTTCTCCTGCTCCCCTCAGCAATATATCACAGCTTCTACAGCCTTCAGGGGTATTTAAAATGAGAGTCATCATAGCGTCATCTTTTTTGCTCTTCAAAATATGGCAACCCTAAAAGTAGCCTTCTTAAGTACTGTTATAGGATTGGGGGCCGCTTTGGATGATGCCTTTGGTTCCTCTCCAGGCTTTGTGTCTGTCAGGTAGGAGTTTGGTACTAAAAAGAAAACAAACTTGGGACCAGGCAAGACTTTCAGCAGAGACATTTTGGGAGTTCAGATCCCGCCGCTGAAAAATACTCCCTTACCAGTTGGTGAAGGAGCACAGGCTGTGTAGGTTTCTTCATCTGGATTCTAAATGGCAATTTTCTAATGCTGAATCGAAAAGTGTACCTACCTGGCCCTATGGACTCTTCCCAAGTCAAACACCTTCCTCAGCCAGACCCCTCACTGGTCCCGCTTTGCACCTGGTCCTGCTCTGCCCTGCACCTCACATGAGTGAGTCCTGGCTGGACCGTGTCCTTGAATCCTGGTATTTCCTCATGTTTCCTTGGATGGAAGGTAGAGAAACGTGTGAGAGAGTTTGCAAAAAGTGGTGTGAAAGAAAATGGTACATTCATTGCTCTGTCCACTTTGCCTTGGCCCAACACAGGCGTGTGGCCCCTGGAAAAAATTCCCAGAAGCAAATGTTGCTCTACCAGAAACAGGTTGCTCTAAATGGTGGTCTAAATGTTACTTCTTGAATTCTTTTATTTCTTTATTTTAGTCAAAAGACACAAGAAGCTATTGGTGTGATGAAACATTATTATTTTTTTTTTAAAAAAGGTTTGCTCTCAAGCCAGCAACCTGGATACATGCATGCACAGATGCTCTCGGAAAAAAGTTATTGAGAATTATGTTGCCCATTATTGCATGGCTTGCATTAGATTATATAAAAATGTAATTTACATTATGAAGCATATAAATTGTTATGGAAAGTTATATGCGGCATAATTCACAGGGAAGGCAAATGCAACTATTAAAAAATGAAATAAAAATCTATTAATGCCATAAACTTACTTAATAAAAGTTGCTTTCGCATTCAAAAATAACAAAATATTAAGCCCCCCTGCTCAATGGCTGAATGACAAAAATGAAGGAATAAATTAACGAAGGTTAAGAACCTTGTAGCAGCTGACTAGGAAAGCTCTGGGGGATTATAAAATTTCATGCTTTCATAATAATAAAAAGGATAAAAGATTGGGTAGAAGACTAGCAAAAGTTAAAATAAATGAACATAAAGGAGGCGAGGAAGCTTGACATGACAGAACTCAGAAAAGTGGAAAGACCAAAGACATAGTTTTAAAGCGTTAAGAGGCCCAAATTAAATGCAAAGTGAATATTAGCAGTAGATTAAGAGAAAATTACAAAGGTAAATGAGCTCTGTTTCATGGTTACAAAAAATATTTTTGTAGCTCATTATTTTCTCAACTCGGCACCCGCGAATGTAAATGAAATAGGAGTTCGATATTGGTGAAAACAGAAATTAGAGATCATTTTTTTGTATTCCTTCAGACACACCTAACCAAGGTCTGGGCAATAAGATGCATCCATAGTGGCTCCTACAACCAAGGCGAAGTGGGATGTGCCACCTTGACCATCCCCGTCACAGCTGCTGTATCTGCTGCTGCTGGTGTCGCTGCTCAGCCCATTCTGCAAATGGTGGAGAAGCAGTTCCCAATTTTGGCCAGATCTCACCTAAATCAGTGTGACACCAGCAACGCTTCTGTGCTGGCAGCAGAAGTGGGACTGCTGCCTCGGGCGCTTCTGCTGCTTGAGACAGCTGCTTACTTCTGCCCAATAGCTGAGCCGGCTCTTTCAACACAGGAACTGCATTTACTGTAGTAATTTGGAGACATTTGTTTTACTAGAGACCTTGGGGTGGGAGTTTGGAGTATGGTCTTGTGCTGGCTGAGAGGACTCCAGCAGAAAACTAGCATTTGTTACAACTGCTACTTAATAAAAACCACCCTGTTAACTACCATTTCAATATATTGAACCCAATCTTACGACTGGAACAGCAGACTTTCCCCCACTGCTCAGTTAACGATCCAGGAGCTGAGCTGTTTTAAAACGTGGTCAGGGCTCCTCAGGTCTTGATAAACCACCCAGAGAGCAGTCAAGTTTGTCACATACGGCCACCTTTAATTTAGAACCCCCTTTAAAAAAAAGTAAAGGACCCCTGACAGTTAAGTCCAGTCACAGACGACTCTGGGGTTGCGGCGCTCATCTCACTTTACAGGCCGTGGGAACCGGCATTTGTCCACAGGCAGTTTTTCCAGGTCATGTGGCCAGCATGACTAAGCTGCTTCTGGCGCAATGGAACACCAAAATCAGAGCAGTGCATGGAAACACCATTTACCTTCCTGCCAGAGTGGTACCTATTTATCTACTTGCACTTTTGGGTGTGCTTTCGAGCTGCTAGGTTGGCAGGAGCTGGGGCCAAGCAACGGGAGCTCACCCCGTCATGGGGATTCGAACCGCTGACCTTCTGATTGGCAAGTCCAAGAGGCTCAGTGGTTTAGACCACAGTGCCACCCGTGTCCCTAAACCCCTTAAGATATTCCTAAATGCCACCAGATCCTATTCCCTAATCTCATTCATTACGTGGATTTCCTTGAGCACGATCTCCAACGGAAGTTTTTCATCTCACTTTGTGTTATCCTGTCTACACAAGCAGAGGTAGCCAATCTGGTGTTCTTCAGCTTTTGCTGGTCTCCAGCCAGCATGGCCTGTGGTCAAGGATGGCAGAGATGCTGTTGCCTAGCAACATTTGCAGGGCACAGTGTTGGCCTTAACAAGAGATTTCCCCAATTGCTTTAAGAAGAGATCTCCCCAGTCGCCATTTTTCTTTCTTTCTGTTACGTCCCACAAGTTGGGGATTCACATTCAATACACATTTATTCATGTATTTACAAGAAGTGTTAAGGCACTTAGATATTTACTCAAGCATTAAAAAATATGAAATTTGTGGGTTGCAGTGCCCACTTTGACTTCCACACCATGTGAGCAGCAAACATGTGCTATAGTCTACCATACTGTGCCTGCTTCCAACTTAGCTCCTATGAACCCAGACTTTCCTCTGGCCTCAAACCCCCAAGCATCTTTTGCAAATCTCCATGGTGAATTTCATACTGATAGGACAAATGTTTATAATGAATAGATCCCCCCCCCCGGCTATGTAATGGTAAAACATTGGGGGAAGCCAACTGCTTTAACTATACAGCTGTTCCCGGGGCTGCAGTAATAGTATCACAGTAGTTCAGTCATTGTAAAGCAATAATACTTCACAGTGTAACACATAAAAATATACATTACATGCAACAAAACAGATTAGTATCAATGGCAAACAAAAGGGTGGGGAGAGAAATGAACTACTGAAAGAGTACAGAAAACAGGGCTTTGAAATTCTGAATACATTCACGTACACAAATTTGTTTCCTATTTAGCCAATGAAACAGCAAAATGGGCCACTTTTAAAGTTATGCATTACCAGCATCATTTAACAAATACATTATTTTTTCTGTAGAAGTGGCCAGTCTACCTTTCTGGTTAGAAAAAGCACCCAGCAGGTACAATCTTCAAGCCCCACAATGGGAGCAAAACATTAGATAATGAGCAGGGTTCTCAACAGCTTCTAGATGACAAGGGTAAAAGCTTCCTTCTTCCTGGGTTTTGCAGTACCACCATGCACTTAATTGAAGATTCCCTTGTTTACAGTCAAAGTGATCTGGCCCCTAGATCTGTTCAGCAACTGTTTGAACATAGATATGGTACTATGCATTGGTTGTGAACATGCAAATTGAAGTTTTCTTGCAGTTCCATATAGGCTAATGTAGTCTTTATCAGGAATTCAGCTGTAAAATAGACTTGCTCTGGGAAAACCTCACGAAATCCATACCTCTTTAGGAATGATTTAACATGAGCCAAACATGAATTTTGGGCAAAAATGATCACAAAAAGCCATAGCCCTCAAACATAGGAACAATAGAAGCCTCTTTGCATTGAGTGAGACCCAATGGTCCATCTATCTCAGTATTGTTGACACTAGTGGGCAGTGACTCTTCCAGGATTTGAGACCGGTGGACACCAGGGATTGAACTTAGAACCTTCTGCATGGAAATCCTCTGCGCTTGAGCTATGGCCCTTCCCATGTTTTGGTAGCCTCATAGCCTAGATATATTGTAATCTTAGCCAGTAACTCTAGGCCGCAAACCTACATTTAAAGCAGTGTCAAATTATGGGAGCAAGGACAGGGGCCCCTCAATGAAATCCACAAGTCTCTAAGTGCCCCTCAGCGTTAACTAAACCATGCACCCCATAGCCTAAAAACTGCACTAAGAGGGCTAGTAACGTAGCGTGGGTTGCCAGTGGCCGGGGCACAAAGAGAGAGGTGTGGTGGGAGAGAAGGGAAACAGACAGAGTACATATGTGCATTCAACTGCCTAATGGTGCCCACGTCACCCAAGAGATTGCAGCTGCAGAGATACGAAAAAATTTGCATGAAAAAGCCATATTCAACGGAGCCCAGCAACGGAAGCATGCAGCTATATTGAAGCAGCACCAGGTGTTGAAATGTTGTGCCCCTAACAATTTTGTGCCCAGGGCAACTACCCTCCTGCAACCCCCTCCACCGCTACGTCACTGAAAAGGGCTGTCATAACAAGTATGTGGGGCAGGCTTCCTTTCCCTATCTCCTGCAAGCTGAACACTGTTTTAAACATCATGGAACTGAAATTCATCTCCAGTCTAAGAATGGTGACTGATCTGGCAGGGAGAACCAATCTCTAAGAAATCTATTTGACATGTTTCTATGGTGGAGACTTTCTCACAGTCACCCCAAACATTCTCCACCAGGTACCTGCCAGATATTTTGAACTACAACTCCCACCAGCCTCAGTCAGAAGTGTCCATATGCAAACTGAGAAGCACTTTGTGCTTCAAGTACCCTTAAGGTATAATCCAATAATTTGCTTCCTCTAGTCTTAGAGAAATATGAATAGCCTTTGAACTAGTAGTTTCTTTCTTCTCTGAATATTCAATTTGCATATCCCAGGTTGTGTTCACTGAACAATGGATTCCCAACTTTAAAGGAAGCAACTTCTTCCATTTAATGGCTGTTCAGCTTCCCCTAATTTAAATGGGGACATATTCTGGCAAATAGCTGTGCTGCAATCGTTGCTGTGCAACTTAGAGTCAACAGTTAAATTTCCATGGTGCAGAAGAGGCCCTGAAGTCGTACACCCACAGTTGGCAGACTAAGTAGGAACAGGTCACCTGGTCAATCTTCTCAACTATAGTGAGATACCTTCTATTTCTAGGACAATAGCAATTATTTCTAAAGTGCATCTGTTCATATATATTAGCATATGCAAATATTATGCAAATTTGGTCCACTGTGTTGGATTACGAAATAGAATGACCACTCAAGTGATGTCTGAGTGATCCCTCTATCTGTGTTCTCTGTTGCAAGTTTTGAGAGGTCCTCTTGAACTCTACTTCTGTTTGATCCACCAAATGTTCAGGAATACTGGGGCCATAGCAGGACTACAAGTACTCTTCATTAATAAAATGTCCTCTTCTTCTACTTCTTTTTCTTTTCTTTTCCTGAGACCAAAGCTAACACATCAATCTGGCCATTTCTAATGAGATATAGGATAATACTGCATGGTCCAGACTTGCTGTCAGCCACTGCCTAATGGGTTTAGAGTAAGAAACGATCCTTCATTAATTAACCTTCAGTTTCTATGTAGATTCACTCATTGAGATGCAGGTAATTAAACCAAGGTCACTTCAAGGACTGACAGGGGAGGGAAACAGCAAGGCGAAGGCAGTGTCATTCTTTGGCTTGAGACGACTTTTACTACTATTTTAACTCAAGCCTTGTAAACAGTTGTTTAGAAAACCAGTTCGTGTTTTAACAACATGCCTTGTGTTGTGAGGCCAAGGGTGACATTTTTGTTTGGCTCTCTGTGGCTTCTAAGGTAGAAAACTAACAAGAAAGAAGAAACAGGGGCATGATTTTGGTTGGTCTTGATGACCCTGTTTCTGAAGATGAATGAAATCATTCTGTTTTTGAAGATGACGGTGATGGTGCGTTTCATATCTCAACTTAGCATTCACAGAACCATTTCATGTCTGCTGGAAAGGTTAACCCATTAGGGCATGTCATCTTAGCAGGTGATACTTAAGCTTTGCAAATTTATTCAGTGAGGGGTCTTAAAAATATGTTATTTGGGTGTGAGGAATTCAAATCTGCTTTTATTTTTTGTGGTTGGACAACTTTTAGCCTGGTCAGTCTACATTTGATGAAGAAGCATATAAACTGCTTTCAAAAAACTGAAGAATTTTAATTTTACCTTCTGAAATTATCAGGTAATGCTTAACAACAACAACAACAACAACAACAACAACAACAACAACAACAACATAACTGAAAGTACTTGGCAATCATTTTCAATGTTTTCTATGCACGTCTACACCCATTTTGCTTATCAAGCAAAATTAAATTATATTATATTAAATTAATGAAAATATATTTTGAATTCCCAAATCATTTTAGCACCCGTCATTTTTGGCATTTTAAAGTTGAAAAATTCAACCGATGGCTTTTACAATATTAAAAATGCTCATTTGAACAGTGCCTGCATCACACACCTCAAAGTGTTCTGTATGAGTAGATACGTACTGGCAATATGCTTTCCAGAATTATATGGAGAATAGTTATACATATATGATATAAAAGGATTGCCATACATATGTGCACCTGTTGCACTCATATGCAGGGAGATTTCCATCTGAAGATGGATAAAAAAAGACACATTTCATCTATGCTGTGCTTTACTCAGTCACATGCAGAGGGCAGATAAAAGAACGCACTTATTCACACAAGGCATCTGTTATGTTTCCAAGGGGTTGCTCGAGAGCAAGCAGGCAAATATCTCCCTACTTGGCTGTGAAGACCTGGCTTTGCTGCCAAAATAAACTTTCTCTGTCCGGAGCGCCACTCTCCCGTGGCTAACTCAATCGCTGGCAGAATCCGTGAGTGGGTGGTTCCTAAACTTTCCCCAGCAAAGCAGCTTCTTGACGCCCAGTCTGCGCCTCCCCTCTCTGCGTGAATGCTTTCTGTGCAAAGAGGGCGTGGGCAGCAGAGGACCCCTCCCCTCCCCGCTTCTCCCAGGCAAGGAGTCCTGGGACTGCCTCACCACTTCCGACTCCTGCACCTCCTCTCCACTGGAGGTGCGTTTACTCTCCTCCATTGAAGAGGAGCTACTTCCCACGATCCCTGGAGGCTCTCTATAACCCATTTGGCTTTTGATCTCTCCCTCCTGAACTGATGGCAGTTCCCTGACAGCATCGTTAAACTATGGAACTCATTCCCACAGGAGGCCACCAACCGGGATGGCTTTAAAAGAGGATTGGGGAAAAATCATGGGCAAGACTATCAGTGGTTGTTTCTGGTGGCTATGCTCTGCCTCCACTGTCAGAGATAGGAATTCTTATGGATACTACAAGAGGGAAAAGTGCTCTTGTGCCTGGGTCCTGTTTGCTGGTTTCCCATAGGTATTTGGTCGGCCAAAAGGTTGGCTGAAGTGAGAACAGGATACTGAGCTGCATGGGCCTTGCCCTGATCCAGCAGGATCCTCTTATGCTTAGATATACATCAGCATCTTATCTGTGCCACCATTTACAGTGGTACCTCGGGTTAAGTACCTAATTCGTTCCGGAGGTCCATTCTTAACCTGAAACTGTTCTTAACCTGAAGCACCACTTTAGCTAATGGGGCCTCCTGCTACCGCCACGCCGCCAGAGCACAATTTCTGTTCTCACCCTGAAGAAAAGTTCTTAACCCAAGGTACTATTTCTGGGTTAGCAGAGTCTGTAACCTGAAGCATATGTAACGTGAAGCGTATGTAACCCGAGGTACCACTGTACAGGAGTTGTGTATGATCTCCTGCCTCTTATTAAAAGCATTGCGTATAGCCCCAATTTTCTAGTTACAGTGGTACCTCGAGTTACAAATGCTTTAGGTTACAAACTTTGCTAATCTGAAAGAGTTACCTCGAGTTGAGAACTTTTTCCCAGGAGGAGAACGGAAATTGTGTGCTGGTGGTGCAGCGGCAGTAAGAGGCCCCATTAGCGAAAGCACACCTCTAGTTAAGAACAGTTTCAGGTTAAGAACGGACCTCCGTAACAAATTAAGTTCATAACCAGAGGTACCACTGTATGTGGATTTAGCTAAGGCAGGGATGGGGAACCTCAGGGCTGGGAGCCAAATGCAGTCCTATAAGCCTTGGGCTTATCAACAGCTTTGGACTTATCAACAGACCCTCCAAGCATCCCTGTTTTCCAGGGACAGTCCTGGATTTATAGAAGCCACCCCAGTTTCTGATTTGACCCTGGAACCTCCCACTTTTCCTTAGGACATCCCTATTTTCATTGGAGAAATGTTAGAAGGTATGGAGTTATGCAATCTCCGTGCCAAGGAGATAAGAAATTATACAACCTTTAGAGGACACCTGAAAGTAGCTCTATATAGGGAAGTTCTTTTAATGTTTAATTATGTTTTTATATATGTTGGAAGCCATCCAGAGCGACTGGAGCAACCCAGTCAGATGTGCGGGGTATATATGGAGTGCCCTGTTCAAAGAATCATGGCCATAGTTTTAGGAAGGATCCGTTGCTCAGAATTAGAGCCCATGGATTTCTCAGGTATCAGAACCTGATTTAGGGGAAAGGGAGAGGAAAGAAATAAGCAAAGGGACACAGAACTCTTTGAAACTATGTTTATCATCTCTTGATCTCTCCTCGGCAAGAATCCTCCCAGTCCTTGGGAAAAACACACACAATATTCACTGACATTTTCTACCCTTACAGCGCCTGCTATTAATTCTGCTCGAAATAAAGGAGCTCACCCATTGTGATATTTCTATGTCAAGGACTGCAGTCATACAGTATGTAAGTGGACATGAGATAGCACTTGGGTTCTTCATTGCAAAGCAAACAAGGGGAAAACCAGCAACCCAATCCCTAGTGGGACAATTGGTTATTGATTTATATATTCATAAGGGGTATGAATCAAGGTTTAAAGTTTTACGCCTGTGTTTGGGCCTTATCCCCTGTTTATTTCACCCTCCTCCTCCCTCCCTCTAAATCATTCACATGATAAGAATGGGTGCCATTAGTGGCATCGGCTTCTGTTTTGAGTGGAAGAGTACCCAGAATTAATGAAGGCATTTGGGCCTCTGGGAAGGGCTTGTATTCACAGAAGCCTGAAATGAGGTTTTTGAAATACAGCATCAAGATAGATTTGGGGAAAGGAAAAAGAATAGGGCAGATGTTCTTTATATAAGATAGTGCCATAAAAAAAAATATAGCCAGTGGAACAGTATTGAAAATACAAACACCCAAAGTGCAGGAGGTGAATCAAAATGTTGCTGCTCCCGTCTTTGGGTCTTATTGTATTTGAGGTGGGGTGGGGGAAGCCTGTGGCACACCGGATGTTGCTGAATTCCAACCCCCCTCATCTCTGACCATTGGACATGCTGGCTGAGGCTGATGGGAGTTGGAGTTCAGCAATAGCTGGGCGCACACTGGTTTCCCACCCCTGTTGCATGTAAAACAGAATGGAAGTGAAGGAATGGGTTTCCCAAACCCCAAAACTGACTGTGCAGGCAGTTTGAAACTGCACCAAAATCCCTATTTTTCCTTAGCTAAAATGCTTTAACTTGAGCTCTTGAGCCGAAACCCAGCTGTATAAAGCTGTGCTCGGAGCCCTCTCCTTTATCAGTTTGTGACGGCAAGTATGACCCTGACTGTACCAGTAGAACAGAGAAAACACGTCTGTGTCTAATCTTATGTTCTGACCACAAAGACGCACAGACCCAAGTCTGGGAACAACGCCAGAGTGTGTTCTCAGAAATGGTGACCTCTGGCTCCAAGATAAGAGTAGGAACAGGAATATCCTTTTATGGTCAGGAATGCAGGAAGGAATTCCCTTTTATGGTTAAGAGTGCCGGAGCAGGAACATCTGTGATGTAAACCTGTGTGTACAAGCTGACGTGGCTGGGGAAGGGGGAGAGGGTGCCTGGAGGATATATATACTGCATGAAATTTCTCATTTCTTTGGACTTGCTGTGGACACACCACGCAGGTGCCTTTCTGCTGTTCTGGAGAGCAGAAATAAAGAACTCTTTCTCTGAACCAACCCTCGGCGTTATTTGACTTCCTTCCTCCTGTCCGGGAGCAACGCAGACCCAATTGGTGAACTCCAATAAGGATACAGAAGATGGCAGGATCTCCAAGGACATGCTCTACAGGGAGCTAGCTTCCAGCACCAGGCCAGTTGGTAGGCCATCAATGCATTCATGTCTGCAAAAGTGACATGAATGCTGGCAGTGTAAACCGTGCCATATGGAAATCCCTTGCAGATGACCACAGTGCCTGTAGGCAGCCAGGAAAGTTGTGCATCCATAACAGTGACCAGAGGTGGAATGACCACTGGCAGGAGCGCAGAAAGAAGAAGCTCCATGGTTCATCTGCAGCAGCACAACCAGATGCCTTCTTCTGCCCCAGCTGCAACAAAACCTGTCTCTCCTGCGTTGGTCTCTACAGCTGCAGCAGGCGCTACAACCGCCCAACAGTTTGACCTCACCCCCAAAGGCGCACCCCTCCATTGTCCCCCAAGACAGATGGATGCAGGCAGCAGCATAAAAAATTAGAATTCAAAGAATCATAGAATTGTACAGCTGGAAGGGACCCTGAATATCATCTCCTCCAAGCCCCTGCAATGCGGGAATATGTAGCTATCCTATACAGGGATAGAACCTGCAACCTTGGCATTATCAACACCAAGCTCTACCCAACTGAGCTATCCAGAATTTGCATTCATTGCTTTGCCATTGTTTGCCTGTCACTGATATGTGGCCCCTGGGATGTTTGCCCAGAAGGGGTGTTTGCCGCCCTGAGCCCGGTCTTGGCTGGTAGGCGGGGTATAAATAATTTATTATTATTATTATTATTATTATTATTATTATTAGTAGTAGTAGTAGTATTTAATGTGGCCCTCACAGACTGGAAAGGATTCCCGACCCCTGCCCTAGAAATCCAGCTTACTCCAATGCAGCATAGTTTAAAGCACCAGCTAGAGGCTTGTCTCTCAGTAGGTCTTCAGTGTTAAGGTTTGTTCTGTATTGTGATCAAAGAAATTTAAATCTCTGAAAAGCAAGAGAGCTAAAGATGATTTTGAGAAAACACAATGTGTGTCAATACAGTATCTTATAAGAGACCTGACGTAGGGTCATTGCAGAGACAAGCCAAGACGTTGTAGCAGAACACAAAAATGGCATTCCTCTCCTGCTTTCTTAGTGGTCAAAATATAATAGCAGTCCTTGACAATTTACAGTCTCCTGAATGTACCCCAAAGACTGCTGCTTGAAGCAGGCCATGTTCACCTAATGGACCATCTGTGGTTCTCCAGGAGATCTGAATCACAAGGAATCAACACAGATTGAATCAGGTTTGAGGTAAAGAAATGTTGCCACAGTTTTTGCATAGGTAAAATCCAACAGTTTGCTGTCTTATTGAGCACACCTTCCTATAAGATGCTTACCAGACTCTTTGGACTCATCTTTGCCAACCCTCCAGATGTGTTGGACTATGACTCCAACCAGCTGATGTTTTTGGCTGGGACTGATAAGAATTGCAAGCCCGAAACATCTGGAGGGTATCAGGTTGGTGGAGGCTGTTTTAGACAAAAGCAGACTGTGAAAAGGGTGCAAGCACAGCAGGAATCAATGAACATTTTGTTCAATACAGAATTTGGGGGAGATGTCTGGATTCTCTTTGCCGCCTTCTGATCATTACTGTGAGATACTGCAGGACTCTTACAGGAAGGGAAGTGCTGAAATTTTCTTGTAATTGAAGAGGCTTAAAGGAAAAAATGACCCTTGTTATACTTATAAGGTCGCAAAAAGTTGGAAATGTGGTATATGGATTTTATTATTACAAAGGTGATCTTAATCTGGAGTGTAGTGCAGTTCTAAGCATGTTTACAGAGGAGTAATATAGTGGGATTTACTCTGAGGTAAGTTTGCAGAGGATTGAGCCATAGGACTCAATCAGATAGTTTGTTAATTGCAATATGTTATTTGGAGTTGTGCTACACACAGAGGGAGATAACTCCTTCCCCCCACAGAATGGAGAGAGAAAAGAAGAAGAGTTTGGATTTGATATCCTGCCTTTCCCTTTAAGGAGTCTCAAAGCAGCTAACATTTTCCTTTCCCTTCCTCCCCCACAACAAACACTCTGTGAGGTGAGTGGGGCTGAGAGACTTCAGAGAAGTGTGACTAGCCCAAGGTCACCCAGCAGCTGCATGTGGAGGAGCGGAGATGCGAACCCGGTTCACCAGATTACGAGTCTACCGCTCTTAACCACCACACCACACTGGGAGGATGGAAGGAGATGAGGGAAACAGGTGGTCTTCACCCACTTTGGGTTTTGACTCTGCGCACTATTGGCATGCGGACCCCCACATATTACCACAGAGGGGATACACAGTCCTTGACAGAACATAAGAAGAGACCTTTTGGATAAGGTCAAAGGCCTGAGCATTTGGTTTTCACCATGACCAACCACATACCAACTGGTTGGAAAGCCTAGAAGCAGAACCTGAGAGCAACAGCCCTGTCCCCATTTGTGACACCCAGCAACTGATATTCAGAGGCTTACAGCCTTCAAGGGTGGAAGCATAGCCAACTTGGCTAGTGGCTTTGTTGTTGTTGTTTAGTCGTTTAGTCGTGTCCAACTCTTCGTGACCCCATGGACCAGAGCACGCCAGGCACCTCTGTCCTCCACTACTTCCCGCAGTTTGGTCAAACTCATGCTGGTAACCTCGAAAACACTATCCAACCATCTCGTCCTCTGTCGCCCCCTTCTCCTTGTGCCCTCCATCTTTCCCAACATCAGGGTCTTCTCCAGGGAGTCTTCTCTTCTCATGAGGTGGCCAAAGTACTGGAGCCTCAGCTTCACGATCTGTCCTTCCAGGGAGCACTCAGGGCTGATTTCCTTCAGAATGGATAGGTTTGATCTTCTTGCAGTCCATGGGACTCTCAAGAGTCTTCTCCAGCACCATAATTCAAAAGCATCCTACAGTCAAATCTCTTCTAAAGGCACCCAAGTTGGTGACCATCGCCACCTCTTGTGGGAGTGAATTCTATTGTTGAACTCTGAGCTGTCCCCTTTATCCTGAATCTTTGAATATTCCATTTTATTGGAAGTCGCTGGGTTCTAGTATTATGAGAAAGGGCAAAAAACCCTTCCCCTATCCACTTTCCCCATGCAATATATAAATTTTCTACACCTCTGTCATGTTCTCAATCATTCTTTTCTAATCTAAAAATCCCCATATTTTTTCCTTAATTTTTCATCATAAGGGAGTTGTTTGATCATTTGGTTGCCCTTTTCTGAACACTTTTCAGCTGTGGGGCAACCAGAACTGTACACAATATTCCAAACACAGTTGCACCACGATGCCATGATGATATTGACAGGAGAAAAAAATGGTTCCGCCAGTGTGGTGTAGTGGTTAAGAGTGGTAGTCTCGTAATCTGGGGAACCGAGTTCGTGTCTCCGCTCCTCCACATGCAGCTGCTGGGTGACCTTGGGCCAGTCACACTTCTCTGAAGTCTCTCAGCCCCACTCACCTCACAGAGTGTTTGTTGTGGGGGAGGAAGGGGAAGGAGAATGTTAGCCGCTTTGAGACTCCTTAAAGGGAGTGAAAGGCGGGATATCAAATCCAAACTCTTCTTCTTCTTCTATCTTACACCATGGTCCATTTGAAAATCACATTGTGTAGCCATTTTTCACTCCGGAAGTGAAATTTCTGTTGGAACCATTGGAGTTCTAGGAGTATCTTGGAATGGTGGCTGCTATTTATGTTACAAAGGCCACATATTTAATGTATCCGCATGTATGTATTGCATGAGTTTGGTTCTTCAGAGATTGTGGGCATTAACAAAGGAGATTGTGGGTGGATATGGGTGCGTCTTGGATCATTTGGACCCACATTTGGACCCTGGAATGGCCAACATCAGTAGAGCAATCTGTTTTGTAACATAGGCCAACTCCTTCCATGTAAAATAAAGTTATTCTCTAGATCTGCTTTTGGTTTTTTTAATGTATTTTTATTAAAGATTTTCTTGGTTTACAAAAATATGTGTAATGTCTCTCTCTTTTTTTCAAGTAACATTTTTTACTGATCAGTTTTGTTTGTTGAGACATTAGGAAGAAAAGGGGGAGAGAGGTGGAGGGGGGAGAGGTGAGTGGGGGTGGGGTCGGGTGGCGATGTTTCTATTTTACTTAATATGTGTGGGGTTTTGTGTCAGCGTCGCTTTGCTATTCACTTGTGTTCCTTTGGTGGTGAGAGAGGTTGCGGTAGCCAGCTTGGTGTCTTCCAGTTGTCATTGAACCACAGCTCCTATCACTCTGAAAAGCATGGCCAATGGCCAGGGAGTTGTAGCCCAATAATGTATGGAGGGCAGCAAACTGGCTACTCTTGCAGGAAATAGCCCCTGTCGATTTTGCATGCAAAACACAAGAGGAGATGTTACAGGGAACCAGGCAGAGGGCCTTCTCGGTAGTGGCACCTGCCCTGTGGAATGCCCTCCCACCAGATGTCAAAGAGAAAAATAACTACCAAACTTTTAGAAGACATCTGAAGGCAGCCCTGTTTAGGGAAGCTTTTAATGTTTAATAGGTTATTGCATTTTAGTGTTCTGTTGGAAGCCGCACAGAGTGGCTGGGGAAACCCAGCCAGATGGGCGGGATATTATTATTATTATTATTATTATTATTATTATTATTATTATTATTATTACCTTAGCAAGTGGAGCATCTCATTTTTTTTTTCCAAATCGGGGTCTTTTCCTAAAATGTCACAGAGACAGCCAACATTTTGCCACGCCTCAGTGATAATTTGGATGTGTCCCTCAGGGCTAAATCAGTTGTTTTGCAGGCCATGACCACTTTTGCTTGTGAAGAAGGCAAATCCTTGCGAACCTAAGGGACCCCAGCAAAGTCTGTATAATTCCTCCAATTAAAGCACCTTTAACACTTCAGCCTCCCTGGGTAAAATGGTGCCTGTGTGCATTTCCATAATTGCACTTCTTGTTGCAGGGAGTTAAATACCCAGGACATTCCTCTTATCCTGCTCTAGCTGCCTAAGGGGGGAAATCTGCCCTTTAGGAATTAACTTAATTTGTTAGTGTAATGTTAGCATTCGTGCAAAAATGCCCTCCAAGCTCCAGTGCTGTTTATTGTTTCAAGTGGGATTACAACTGCCTTAAATAAATGACTCCCCAAAGCACAGATTATGATCCTACACCACAGTGAGTTTCAGCCTGGTGCTCTGTGATTGACTTTCAAGTGCCACGTTCCTTGGTGAAGAGTGATTGGCCCCGGCCCCTCACTTGGCTATGGGGTGCTACTCCCACTGAGCCACACCTTGTAATTGAAGGCGTAATTGAGTCAATTTTCTATAATCTACTGTACATAGCAATGCAAATTCCGAGGTGTTCCGTGGGGACTTTTGGATAAAACATTTCTCTGAGTTTTCCTCCCCGGCAAATGCTTTCATTCTGGAGTTCAATTTACTGGGGTGCCATTAGACTGCTCTACCGCTGTAAAGACCTGTGATCATAATATTTGCATCGAACATGTAATTGGGATATTGCAAAATCCAATTACTAGCCATTTCGCAGTATGAACCTGATAGCACATCTTCCAAACTGACTTTTTTTTGGGGGGGGGTAGTGATGTAAGTGTGTTGGAGGATTCCATTTGCCACAATCAAGATTATGAGAGTTTTCCTTCCATAGAAGAACCTCAAATAAGGGTACAAACCATTGGGATTGGCAAGTAAAGTCTCCTAGCCAGGTGTCTTACTTTACAACAGGGCAGTTAGGTCCCAGCCTCTATTTGGAGGGGTGTATGGATCCAATGAAGTGCTGAAGAAGCTGAGGCTCCAATATTTTGGCCACCTCATGAGAAGAGAAGACTCCCTGGAAAAGACCCTGATGTTGGGAAAGATGGAGGGCACAAGGAGAAGGGGACGACAGAGGACGAGATGGTTGGATAGTGTCTTCGAAACTACAAACATGAGTCTGAACAAACTGCGGGAGGCAGTGGAAGACAGGAGTGCCTGGCGTGCTCTGGTCCATGGGGTCACGAAGAGTCGGACACGACTAAACGACTAAACAACAACAACAACAATGGATCCAATCTGGTGTAAATGTCCCTAAGAAGCGAGAGCAGGAGCTTTGAAGTTGCTAGGACAGCAGATCAAGCAGACCCAAGGGTCAACTTGTCAGTCTTCACCACTATGGTGAGATGTACTGTATACCTATTTGAATTATAATACTTGTTTTTTTAACTCTACATCTTTATAAAAGCATATGCAGATGCCAGACATAGTCAAACTCCAGCTCTCCAGATGTTTGGGACTACAATTCCCATCACCCCTAGCTAACAGGACCAGTGGTCAGGGATGATGGGAATTGTAGTCCCAAAACATCTGGAGGTGGGGAGTTTGCCTATGCCTGGCATATGCTATGCAAATCTATACCCTATTTAGTTCTCTCTCTCTCTCTCTCTCTCTCTCTTTCTCTCTTTGGTGCATGGTGCCTTTGTTCTTATTTGTTGATGCAAGAATGACCAGCCTAAAGGCAAATCCCACTGAAATTAATGGGAGTGGTTCGTGAAAATGGTGGTTGCATCTCCCATTCATTTCAATTGATCCTGTGTGGGGAAATGTCTTGTTATATCATGCCCACGTGTTCCAGATTCTCTAAAGAATGCAACCATTCCTAATGACTGACAGAAGAGTTGGGAAATTATTGAATGTATCTGATAATTCTTAACCCGTGCAAAATCATGCCCCCCAGCACTTCTGAGGTAAAATCATGGTGCAAGATCGTGCAAGATCACAGAGCCCAAACTGACCACTGTGGTCTCACATGAAAAAAGAAGGAAATGTTTTGGTTTTACTAGGACAGTTGAGGGGTATGAAACTGTAGAGTTGCAAGTGTTCCTGAGAGTCATCTAGTCCAACCCTCCTCATGCAGTTCTGTTTTCTCCCTGATCCCTTTGTTTTATTTTGATTAATTAAGTTCTGATTGGTTCATGACATTTCACAAAACCCATCATGAAAAATGCTCCTTCATAAAGGACTTCAGATATGGATTACATAGATTCAGACTAATTAAACCCATCAATAAAAATAAGGTTCTTCAGACAACCCACCCTGTACATATTCAGCAAATATATATAGGACCCACCTTGTACTTGTGATTGCAATTTGTTTTAAACTGCTTTTTAACATTTTGTGTGTGTGTGTGTGTGTGTGTGTGTGTGTGTGTGTGTGTACCCCCTGCTGTGATTCTCCCTGGGAAGTTACAGCACAAGACAGGTAAGAAATTGAAATAATGGCAATAGTGATAGTAAAAATAGAAATTTAATTATAATGCATGCGCAGGTGAATTTGGGCCATTCATTTCAGGCTGCTTAGTTCACTTCCACTGAAATGAATGGGTCTATATATACCCAAAGTACTTATTTAAATACTTACAAGGTACTCATCCCCAACACATCCCTCCATATTAAAATTCAAAGTGATGAAGGATGCAAGAGTAACAAAATGATAGCGGTAGGTTGTTTTGGGGATGTAGTACGAAAGAAGAAAGAAAAAGAGATGAGTGAGAGGAAGAAGAGGGGGAGAAAAACAACCTTACGGTGTGACAAATGCAAAAGGGGAAACAGTGTATCATGGGTAAAGCCTTCCTTCCCTTTGATAACATACATTACCTACCTAATCTCAACTTGGCAACCAATCTCCCCTGGGCAGGCTGCGATGGAGAAGAAAGGCTGCAGTCACACATTCTAGGGTTGTCTGGAGCCTTTGAAATATTGAGTGATAAGATACTTTGTCACCTCACCACAGAAGACTCAGCTGAGGGGGTGGACATTTGGGGGCATGAATGCTATATAGCATCATCTGAAGGCTAACCAACAACCCGAGTAGCTGGGCCCCCCATAAAACAGCTGTCAGGAGCAGGAACCATCAGTTTGTACATAGCTATTTAAAACACAGGACCTGCCATAATGGGCCTGACACACAGTCCTGCACAGAGTATACGGATTGCCTTGCTGGGTCAAACCATCTCATCTAGCATCCCAGTACTGATGGGCAACAAGCCAGGTGCTAAGCTTAGGAGCAGGTGTCATGGGGAATTGGTGTCATTTCCAGCCCCTTTGTCCTCAGCATCTGGAAATCAGGCAAACTGCTTCTGAATGTGGAGGTTCAGCCCGAAGAGCCTGACGAATTAGGCTAAAGAATGATCTGATCCAGCATCCTGTTTTCCACAGCTACCATCAAGATGCTTCTTGGAAGCTCCAAAGTTCAGCATGAAGGAACTGGCCTATCCGGTTGTTGTTCCCCATACGAGGAAAAGCATATGGCTGCTGAAACATGCAATGTTATTATTGTTGTTGTTTAGTGTATCTATCTATCATCTATCTATCTATCTATCTATCTATCTATCTATCATCTCCTACCTTCTTTCCTTCATGAGACTCAAGACAGGATACAGTATATGAGGTCTGCAGATGGTCTCCCATCCAGGCACTGACCCAGCCCAGACCTGCTTAGCTTCAATAAGGTGGCTGCATCATGTGTTCTCAGACCAGGTCCTAACCTTATATGACTAGTGGTCATTGAGAGACCTGTCTATTCTCTCTTTAAAGCCATCAAGTATTGTAATGGAATCTTTAAAAAAGCTGTGCTGGATCAGACCAAAGGCCTAACTATTCCAGCAACAGGATTCCTACAGTGGCAAACCAGATATTCATGGGAAACCCACAAGCATAATAACTTTCTCAGTCTGAGGATAACCTCACTTTTGACCACTGGGGTTTCTGAGCGTTAAGGGACAGTTGGAGCATTCATTTGATGCTGATAGACTTCAGGATTCCCAAACTTGCTACAGATTCCCTCCCAATGACCTGTGGCCCTCCAGATGTTACTTGATTATAAGTCCCATCATCCCTGACCATTGTTTTAATTTTTATTATGGATTCTCTGTTTTTATATCATGATTTTATCCTGTGAACCGCCCTGAGACCTGCGAGTATAAGGTGGTATACAATTATTATTATTATTATTATTATTATTATTATTATTATTATACCATGCTGGCTGGGGGCTAAAGGGATTTTGAAGTCCAAGAGCAACTGGAGGTCCACAGGACCTTCTTCTTACTCTTCTCTAGGCCACAAGAACCATAGAATCCTACAACCATAGAGTTTTAAGGGACTACGAGGGCCATCTTGTCCAAGCCCCTGAAATCACAGCTAAAAAATCCCTGACAGATGGCCAGCCAACCTCTGCTTAAAAACTTCCCGTGAAGGAGAGTCCACCACCTGAGGGAGTCCAAGTCACAACAGTTCTTGGTAGAACTTCAGCTTCCAGTTATCTAATGGAAATGGTCTAAAAACTCTAACAACAACAACAACAATAACAATAAAGTTTATTCCCCCTCTCTTTTTGGCTATGAACCAGCTCAGTGGTAGGTATAAACTACAAAGCAAGCCAGATTATTGCCTCATAAAGAAGGGACACCTGCCCTATTATCCCTTCAGTAATAAGTATATAAAACAAATTTGACTGTAATAATAAACCACAATGGTGAAATGTTTATGGGTAATTTTTCAGTGCTGCTTGCAAGGATTAAGCCATGCGATTCCCGTTGGCATTTTCCAGAGTCTTACGGCTAAATCCCCTCTTTTTTCTTTTTTTCTTTTTTCCCCCCACACCACTGGAAATTGATCAGTAGGCTATGTATGCGTGTCTGGCGGGCTGTGCTAAATATTGTAACATATTACTCTGCCACCCCTTTCGTCGGATCTTCTGAAGCGCTCTTGCTGAGACAGAGAGGGGCAATACATTCAAAACGATTCAGACAAGAAGGCAGGCGAAGGGATTCGCGAGACACGGAATCGCTCTGTTGTTAGCGAAGAGAACGCTTCAGGGGTCCCCTTTTCAGATCCATCCAAGCAGTTATTATGAACCTCAGTGGCTAATTACATGCACACAATGTAGATTAGACAGGATTTCGACATGCAATTAAGTATGACTACATGCCAAGAAAGAAATGAATACCAGCACACAGTTTAGATCTGCAACTGCACATTAATTTGCTCAAACATTGATTTAAGGATGCAGGGTGCAGCTCTTGCTCTGCTGAAATCTATGGGAGGTTTGCCACTGACTCTAATAGGTGTATTGTAGCTGTAAACTGCTTTGAGGTAAATGCAGGGAGGCTGTTGGAGCCTTGCTCAGGCTCTCAGTGCTGGCCAAGTGGGGTGAGGAATATTTTCCCCTCTTAAAAATTCTGGAGTTTCTACCCATTCCACCCCTTTTACGCAACACATATGACAATAAATGGGCAGTAGCAGAAAATAATCCACACATTCCACATAAACCTGCTTACTGTGGACAACCCTGTTTCCAGGATCCTAGTAAATCTGTGACTCTAAGACATGCTGAGACCCTAAACTATGTCCAGTTTAAGAGCCCCCATAGCCAGAACTGGACCTCTCTTGCCACTGGTGCTTCTAGACACTTGGCCTAAGGAAGTTTTGATGTAGGTATTTCTGCATGGATTTATAAAGAGAGTACAACAAATAATTGTGTAGCTATAAGGAAGGTTTTTTGTTAAATTGGAATGAAAAGTTAGTTCCCAACTAAACATCAGGAAGAACTGAGTGATGGTAAAAGAAGAGGAGGAGGAGTTTGGGTTTGATATCCCGCTTTATCGCTACCCGAAGGAGTCTCAAAGTGGCTAACAATCTCCTTCCCCCCCCCACAACAAACACTCTGTGAGGTGAGTGAGGCTGAGAGACTTCAAAGAAGTGTGGCTAGCCCAAGGTCACCCAGCAGCTGCATGTGGAGGAGCGGAGACGTGAACCCGGTTCCCCAGATTACGAGTCCACCGCTCTGAACCACTACACCACACTGATGTTCAGCTGTGGAACGGACTCCCTCAGAAAGTGGGGGACTTGCCTATCTTGGAGGTTTCAAAGCACAGGCTGGATGGCCATCTCAAGCCCTGTAACTGCCCCAAGAAAATGGCAGCCATTTGGGGCACCACAAACTCACGCCATGATCTTACCCCCCAAAAAACCACACAATCTTGGTTGGGTCATGTGACTTGCCTGGGAATTCGGCCTGAAATACACACATCTCGGTTTGGGGCCTGGACATGTTGGAGGGTATGCCATCTATCATGGATGCTTTTGCTGAAATTCCTGCATTGCAGGAAGTTGGATCAGATGACCCTCAAGGTCCTTTACAACTCTACAGTTCTATGATTTTATGATCCAATAGTGTCTGTTCCAGAGTATGTTTCCCCAGTTTCTTAAAAAAGCGCCAATTTTGTAAAACTTACAGTTCCCTCCCCAATACCTGAGCTTTTAAAAATTATTTAACTGATTTTAAACCTGTATTTGTATATTGTGGTAATCTTGCGATGAAGGGCAGGTAAGAAAGCCAATTAATTATTTAAGTAATATATATTTATTTATACCCCACCTTTCCCCCCCTGACAGGGACTCAAGGTGGCTTACAGATGAAAATAACAACAGCTAAAAACATAGTGGAAAGAAACCAAAAATTAAAAACCATTAAACATTGATAGAATCAAGACACACACACACACAAACATATTTAAACCATACAAATAATTAATAACAGCAACAGCCACTTACCCACAATGCCTCTGACTTATCAAGATGACTTTTCAGTTTATTGGCTCTCATCAGTTCTGAATTTTCATACTAGAAATGCTGGAGGATATCATGGTCCCCGATGCTTTTCAACATCTTTATGCGCCCCCTCGCCCAGCTTGTCCGGAGTTTTGGGCTGGGTTGCCATCAGTATGCCAATGACACCCAACTCTATCTGTTGATGGATGGCCATCCTGACTCGGCCCCAGACACACTGACCAGATGTTTGGAAGCTGTGGCTGAATGGTTACGTGGGAGCCGGTTGAAGCTAAATCCTTCGAAGACAGAGGTCCTGTGGCTGGGACGGGACGATATGGGATTGGGGGGGCAACTCCCATCTCTTGCGGGGGTGCAATTAGTGCCAGCACCGTCCGTTAGAGTTTGGGTGTAATCTTCGACACCTCCCTCTCCATGGAGGCGCAGATTGCAGCTATAACAAAGGCGGCATTTTTCCATCTCCGCCAAGCTAAGCAGTTGGCTCCTTACCTCTCTCACCCTGACCTAGCCACTGTGATCCACGCGACGGTCACCTCCAGACTGGATTGTTGTAACTCGCTCTACGTGGGGCTGCCCTTGAGATTGACCCAGAAACTCCAGCGGGTGCAGAATGCTGCAGCGAGACTCCTTACAGGGTCTTCGCTGCGAGACCACATTCACCCGGTGCTATACCAGCTGCACTGGCTCCCGGTGGAGTACAGGATCAGGTTTAAGGTGCTGGTTTTAACCTTTAAAGCCCTATATGGCCTAGGACCCTCGTACCTACGGGACCGCCTCTCCTGGTATGCCCCACAGAGAAACTTACGGTCTTCAAATAAAAACATCTTGAAGGTCCCAGGCCACAGAGAAGTTAGGCTGGCCTCAACTAGAGCCAGGGCTTTTTCGGCTGTGGCTCCGATCTGGTGGAACGCTCTGTCACTAGAGACTAGGGCCCTGCGGGACTTGACATCTTTCCACAGGGCCTGCAAGACAGAGCTGTTCCACCAGGCCTTTGGCCAGGGCACAGCCTGACTCCCTCCCTCGGCAATCTTCGTGGAGCTCTGGCACAATGGTTGCCAGTGGCTTGATTTGAATTAATTTCATAATGAATGATTTTAGAGTGTTGTTTGTGCTGTACTTTTGTATTATTTCATTGTTGTTAGCCGCCCTGAGCCCGGCTTTGGCTGGGGAGGGCGGGATATAAATAAACTTTATTATTATTATTATTATTATTATTATTATTATTATTATTATTAAATAAAAAATGTTGTTAATTAAAAACAGTGTATGGTTTTTTAAAGGCCTTATTTCTGCTCCCTCCCCCACCCAAATGCAAAGGTGGTAACCATGTGTTAGGTAAATGTACAATATTACTCTGCTCTGCTCTGAACTCAATTTCCATGTAATGCTGTCTTCTACATGGATGAATCCTTTTAATATTTGTTTTTAAAAAGTGAAGTGAACCCACTGCTAGCATGGAAAACCATTTGCTTCTCCTTCTCTCTGTGGAACCTTCTCCACTCGGCAGCACAAATCTAGTTTGTCCTCGGTGAACTCATGCATATTTTGTGTTGCTTAAAGCACATGGGCTTAAAATGGCCATATATGTTTGTATACTGCATTTGCACACTTAGGCACAGGCATATATGCACATTATTGTCACAACTGAGAGATCCTATGGATGAGCGTGTAAAGGGAATTGGGGGTTGCTCGTGCGTAAGGGGGCTGCTGCTCTAGGCAACGTTGTCTGGCTAAACCTTTCCCTGGCTGGACAGCCCTTTCTCCGTGGCTGTCTCAGTCACTGGCAGAATCCGTCAGTGGGCGTTTCCTGAACTTCTTCCAACATAAAAGCTCTTTGACGCCAAGTCCGCCTAGCCTCCCTGTGCGGAAGTCTTCTGCGCAGAGTGGGCGTGGCCAGCAGAGGTCCTGGGCTCTCCCCGCTGGTCTCTGTGGAAGAGTCTTGGAGCCATCTCTCCGAAGTCCTTCCCTGCTCCCCTTTCTTCCTGGTGTCACGCCGATTTCCTTCCCCAAAGGAGGTGTTCTCTCTCTGCCTGCTGGTCCCTTCTCCTGCATCGTTGGGGAGCCTTACCTCCACTCTTGGCTCCGATGGCAGTTCCCTGACAGAGCGCATGTAAAATAAAAATAAAATAAAATAAAATAGTTTATGAAAAGCTGTTAGATCAGACCAAAGGTTCATCTAGATCCCACGGTAGCTAAGCAGATGCCCACATACAGTTGCACTCTTCTGCTCATGTTATCCAATAACTGGCCTTCAGAGACATACTGCCTCTTACACTGGATATTCTTCTTCTTCTTTGGTGATCACTCATAGCTGAGTAGGAATGTCTTCCATAAACACAGTTTTAACAGTGAGTCTGTAAGTGACTGTGAGGGCCAATTCTGGATCCACACATCCTTCCACAGTGGGGACATTGGTTTTTGGGCAGGAGTTGATCACAGTGTGGATTTGCCAAGCGTGCCTTCCTCTTAGCATGTTTCTCTCTTGCGTCCTGAGTTTGAGCGTCTTCAAAGAAGCCAGTGTGGTGTAGTGGTTAAGAGCGGTAGACTCGTAATCTGGTGAACCAGGTTCACGTCTCCGCTCCTCCACAGGCAGCTGCTGGATGACCTTGGGCTAGTCACACTTCTTTGAAGTCTCTCAGCCCACTCATCTCACAGAGTGTTTGTTGTGGGGGAGGAAGGGAAAGGAGAATGTTAGCCGCTTTGAGACTCCTTCGGGTAGTGATAAAGCGGGATATCAAATCCTTTTTTTTTAAAAAAAGAATATTTATTAAGTTTTCCAATTTTTTAAACAAAACAAACAAACAAGACAAACAGAAACATTAAACAAAAGCATAAAATTCATAAACCATACTTTTAAATAACAAATTTCTCAGACCTCCTCATACTTCTCCTTCTTGTATCCCAATTAAGATTATTTGTTCAACAAATCCTTCATTTTAAGCATTACAGCTTGTAACATTACCTTATTTTTCAAACCCCTTTCCCCCCCCATCTATGTTCTTATATATCATTTCAGCTAGAAACCTCTCAATTTCAATCCAACACCATCTAACTTTCTTAAATTTTACAATATTTATGTAAATAGTCCTTGAATTTTTTCCAATCTTCTTCAGCCGACTCTTCTCCCTGGTCACGGATTCTGCTCGTCAATTCTGCCAGTCCCATACAGTCAATCAATTTCATCTGCCATTCTTCCAGAGTGGGTAGATCTTGCGTCTTCCAATACTTTGCGATGAGTATTCTTGCTGCTGTTGTAGCATACATAAAAAAAGTTCTATCCTTCTTTGGCACCACTTGGCCGACCATGCCCAAGAGAAAGGCCTCTGGTTTCTACAAGAAGGTATATTTAAATACCTTTTTCAATTCATTATATATCATTTCCCAGAACGCCTTAATCCTGGGACACGTCCACCAAAGGTGAAAGAATGTACCTTCATTTTCCTTACATTTCCAACATTTATTGTCGGGCAAATGATAGATTTTTGCAAGCTTGACTGGGGTCATGTACCACCTGTATATCATTTTCATAATATTCTCTCTTAAGGCATTGCATGCCGTAAAATTGATCCCGGTGGTCCACAACTGTTCCCAGTCAGCAAACATAATATTATGTCCAACGTCTTGTGCCCATTTAATCATTACAGATTTAACCGTCTCATCCTGAGTATTCCATTTCAGCAGCAAGTTATACATTTTTGACAAGGTCTTAGTTTTGGATTCTAGCAATTCTGTTTCCAACTTAGATTTTCCCACCTGGAAACCAACTTTCTTGTCCAAATTATAAACCTCCCTTATTTGGTAATAATGAAGCCAATCTCGCACTTTGTCTTTCAATTTCTCAAAACTCTGCAATTTCCATCTGTCCCCTTCTAGTTCCAAAATTTCCCAATATTTTGGCCATTTAGCCTCCATGTTAAGTTTTCTCTGAGCCTTAGCCTCCATTGGTGACAACCACCTTGGAGTTTTATTTTCCAATAGATCTTTATATCTAGTCCAAACATTAAACAGTGCTCTCCTGACAATATGATTTTTAAAAGCTTTGTGTGCTTTCACCTTGTCGTACCACAAATATGCATGGCACTCAAAAACATTGTTAAAACCTTCAAGATCCAAAATGTCTGTGTTTTCAAGAAGCAGCCAGTCTTTCAACCAGCAGAATGCTGCTGATTCATAGTAAAGTTTCAGGTCTGGCAGGGCAAATCCACCTCTTTCCTTTACATCAGTTAATATCTTAAATTTTATTCTAGGCTTCTTGCCCTGCCAGACAAATTTAGAAATGTCTTTCTGCCACTTCTTGAAACAATCCATTTTGTCCAAAATTTGCAAAGTTTGAAACAAAAACAACATTTTAGGCAATACATTCATCTTTATAGCTGCTATTCAACCCAACAAGTAAAGCTTCAAATTTGACCAAATTTCTAAATCTTTTTTCACTTCAGCCCAACATTTTTCATAATTGTCTTTGAACAAATTCCCATTTTTAGCTGTCATATTAATTTTAGCTGTCATATCAAATCCAAACTCCTCCTCTTCTTCTTCAAAACCCATGACACATTTGGTAAAGGCTGTTCTCCAATTGGAGCGCTCGCAGGCAAGTGTTTGCCAATTATTGGTGTTTATATTACTTTTTTTTAGATTTGCCTTGAGAGAGTCTTTAAATCTCTTTTGTTGACCACTAGCATTACGCTTTCCATTTTTTAGTTCGGAATAGAGTAGTTGCTTTGGAAGACAATAATCAGGCATCCGCATAACATGACCAGTCCAATGAAGTTGATGTTGAAGAATTGTTGCTTCAACACTGGTGATCTTTGCTTCTTCCAGTACACTGGATATTATTTTAGTTGCTGGAAACTACAGGAGGGGAGAATGCTTTTGTGCTCGGGTTCTGCTTGCAGGTTTGGTTCAGCAGGGCTCAACTAGACACCCATGGGAAACCCATGAGCAGATATGGGTGTAGCATCACTCTCCCCACTTGTGATTCCCAGCAAATGACATACAGATGCCTACTGTCTCCAACAGTGAAGATGGAACATAGCCATGGTGGCTAGTAACTACAGATAGCTCCATTCGCCGTGAATTTATGTAATCTTCTAACACCATCCCATACCCTCCAACATGTTCCAGAGGAAAAACAAGATGTGCGTCTTTTGGGTGTTGCGCTCCCCCATGAATCACGTGACCAGTGCGTGAGCACAGCGCTCCAAAATGTGCACCTTTTAGGGCAGTGATCTCATGCGAGAGGACATTTGGTAAAGGCTGTTCTCCAATTGGAGCGCTCGCAATTATTGGTGTTTATATTACTTTTTTTTAGATTTGCCTTGAGAGAGTCTTTAAATCTCTTTTGTTGACCACTAGCATTACGCTTTCCATTTTTTAGTTCGGAATAGAGTAGTTGCTTTGGAAGACAATAATCAGGCATCCGCATAACATGACCAGTCCAATGAAGTTGAGGTTGAAGAATTGTTGCTTCAACACTGGTGATCTTTGCTTCTTCCAGTACACTGGATATTATTCTAGTTGCTGGAAACTACAGGAGGGGAGAATGCTTTTGTGCTCGGGTTCTGCTTGCAGGTTTGGTTCAGCAGGGCTCAACTAGACACCCATGGGAAACCCATGAGCAGATATGGGTGTAGCATCACTTGCCCCACTTGTGATTCCCAGCAAATGACATACAGATGCCTACTGTCTCCAACAGTGAAGATGGAACATAGCCATGGTGGCTAGTAACTACAGATAGCTCCATTCGCCGTGAATTTATGTAATCTTCTAACACCATCCCATACCCTCCAACATGTTCCAGAGGAAAAACAAGATGTGCGTCTTTTGGGTGTTGCGCTCCCCCATGAATCACGTGACCAGTGCGTGAGCACAGCGCTCCAAAATGTGCACCTTTTAGGGCAGTGATCTCATGCGAGAGCATGTTGTTCAAAAATGTGTGTCTTTGGGGGGCCCGCGCTCCCCCACGAGTCCTGTGACCACTGCAAAAGCATGGTGCTCATCTTTTGGGGCCACAATCTCACGCAAGAGCATGTCCCCCCCCAAAGGGAAGTCTTGATTAAATTTATACATTTGAGGGGCATACCACCCAAGTTGGTGGCTATCACTGCATCACAGTGGGTGGTGCTGTGGTCTAAACCACTGAGTCTCTTGGGCTTGTCGATCGGAAGGTTGGCGGTTCAAATCTGTGCGACGGGGTGAGCTCTCATTGCTCTGTTCCAGCTCCTGCCAACCTAGCAGTTTGAAAGCACACCAATGCAAGTAGATAAATAGGTACTGGTGCGGCGGGAAGGTAAATGGCATTTCCATGCACTCTGGCTTCCGTCATGGTGTTTCCGTTGTGCCAGAAGCAGTTTAGTCATGCTGGCCACATGACCCGGAAAGCTGTCTGTGAACAAACACCGGCTCCCTCGGCCTGAAAAGCAAGATGAGCACCACACCCCATAGTCACCTTTGATTGGACTTAACCGTCCATGGGTACTTTACCTTACCTTTTTTACCTTTACTACATCTTGTGGGAGCAAATCCCAAAGCGCTGTAAAAGTATTTTTCCTTTTTTGCTTTTGTTATGTATTTTGTGATTTTTATCTTGCATATTGATGTTATGAGCTGCCTAGAGATCTACAGAGGAAGGGCGCTATACAAATTTAATAGATAATAATAATTTAGCTACAGACCATTGTTTTATTTTTTAAATAGTATTCTATGTTTTCATTACTTAACCTTTTTTTTTTTTAGTCCCTTTGCTATACCCACATTGGAATGAGTAAAACAACAATGCGATGCAAGGCAGTGAAGCTCACACATACACATCAAAGGCTATAGCTTTTAAAACTGCAAATGCAAATTACAGTGCATGCATGGATGTGATATAAAACACCAGGCAGCCATGATATTCAAACAAACCCCTTGGACATGCCCTTCCTTCCTTCTTCACATGCATGCACATTACAGAGATTTATTAAACATTACAGAAACAATCAGAACTATGCATATACCACTGACATGCATAATCTGAACAAGCAATTAATGTCCATGGTCATGCAGCCAGCAGTATTTGAACAAACCTTTCCGGAATGCATTTCTTTTCATTTTATGCGCAAGATATACATCATTTTTTTACAATCAAACATGCAAATGCATCATGTAGATTAGCACGAGTCAGTCCATTGGTGGGTTATTTAAAGACACCCATTGCATGCTCAGCATACTACCATTCATGTAACTCCCAACATTTGCCTTCAAACAGGTATGCAAAATACACCCACACCCACACACACCATATATAAAGTGCACATGAACACACACATGTGTCTGTGCTGTGTGACTCCCCCCTCCCTCTCTGGTATGCTTCATTCCTACAAAACGAGTTCCCATGTTTCTCTTTGTATCGCTCTGGCTCTTAGTGCTAAAAGCCACATCCTGTTATGTTTGGTTGCTAGGTGGAGAAATGTTATCATGGGCTTCAGCAATAATTTATCCATAGAGCTAGAGGAACTGTCATGTACTTCTGACAGTGAGCTGCAGCACTTTATCAGCTTGCCTGTAAATCAACCGTGTGTGGGTGAAGATGCCAGCAATGTTTGATCTCTCTCAGACACTCTAATAATCTGCTTTTGTCTGATTGATTCCTTCATATCACCAGGCGCATTGCAACTAGAGAGTGAAGTGCCCTCTGTTTATCTCTCTTGGTCATCTGCTGGAGGGCAGCAGGGCAGAAAATGCAGTTTCCTATGAGATGTAAGGAGGTTCCCCGCCCTCTCCTTTTGGAAGAAGGGGCTTTACATCATATCCTGGAGCAGGTTTGGTCCAGTAAATCAATGATAGCAGAATTGAATGCGCCATAAATACCTCAAACCATATCTCTTACAAGAATGTAAGAGTAATTCATAGAAACAGGAAAGGTAACTTTGCTGGAAAGAATTACGACTCTCTACAAGCCAGAGACATGCAGGTCTTTTATGGCCTGTGTTTGCAACTACCCTCTTGAACTCCGAGAAGCAAGGAGCTGCTCGCTGGCATTTGGTTGGAGGCAGATCAGAAATAATATCAAGTTGAGCAGGATGCTGTCAGAACAGATCACTACATTTCAGCCCACAACCAACTTTTTCTAAATCTCTGTCAACGGCTTTCACCCAGGGCAGCGCAAATGTGCCACATCATGCCATCTGTGCTCTCTGGACTAACGGGATGCAATGTGGTATGTCCTTTTTTTTGCATCACCTTGCCCCTAAAAAGGCGAGGGGAGATTATGTGGTTGAGGAACATAACTAGAAGTTGGGTTTAATTTAGCCTGGGCTTACGCCTCTTCTTTGTGCTGGGGCCCACGTTAAATTTGTATTATATTCAATACATTCCCAAGAAGGAGAGCAAGAAGGTGAAATGGCGGGTGGCTGAGATAAATCGTGAGTTCATAATTGCCTTGAGTGTTGCAAAAGCTCATTGTTCAGTGACCTGAGATCAGAAGCTGTCTTGGATTGTCAGCCCACATAACAACAGAGGTCACTAGATAGTGTAGACGCAATTGGCTAAGATCCACCAAGGGAAGCATTCGCCTGTAGCATCCCATTCCTTGCTAATATTGACAGAGTGTGACACGCCAAAGTGTTGCTCCAAGTAAGCCGGCCCTGATGCAATGGAAACTTTACCAAGGTCTTATTTCCTTAACAATATTGATGGAGCACTGCTCATAAAAGTCGCCACAGCTTTACAAAGATGTGGTACTCGCAGCTCCAGAACTTCAGGAGTGAGTAGCCCGTATTCTTCTGAGAAGAATTTGCATTCCTACTGTCCTCTGATTTGCTTCATGGTTGTTCCAGTTACAATGGAAAGGATGGGAACAAGCTGTGTGAGGTTCTGGAGTCATCTTCCACACAAAAAATCAGCAGGCTGCTACAGGTCTCAACCACATAAGAAAAGCCTGCTGGGAAAACGAGTGAGGTTCCATCTAAAGAAGAAAGGCAACTTAAACTGATAGAATATGCGCAGCTTGCAGACCTAACTTATAGATTAAGACAGGGGACAGCAAACCTTTTCAGCAGGGGGCTGGTCCACTGTCCCTCAGACCTTGTGGGGGGCCGGACTATATTTTGCAAAAAATAAATAAATGAATGAATTCCTATGCCCCCAAAATAACCCAGAGATGCATTTTAAATAAAAGGACACATTCTACTCATGTAAAAACACAAGGCAGGCCCCACAAATAACCCAGAGACGCATTTTAAATAAAAGGACACATTCTACTCATGTAAAAACACGCTGATTCCCAGACCATCAGCGGGCCAGATTTAGAAGGTGATTGGGCCTACACATGGAATAAGAGAACAAGAAGAACATACGTTTAAAGAAGATTGAAAAATCTTTATTGAATATATGGAGGGAAATTGTGTACACTTGAAAACGTTGGTAGCATTAAGATAGATTCAACAGCGTAAATAAGTTTTGATGGATGCAATAATGGAACACTGAATGGTTTAGTTTATATAAAATATGCAGGGATTTATGTTATGCAAAATGAACCATGGAAAGAGAAGAAGGGAAGTCATTGATATTTTAAGGTTGTTTAAATGGATATTCTAAATTGTAAGAAAAAGAAAAGAAAAGAGCCTGCTGGATCAAGTCAGTGACAACCCAGATGACTATGGGAAGCTCACAAGCAGGAGTGGAGCAGAATAACCCTCTCACACTCACCATCTCCAGCAACTGGTGCTCAGAAGGATACTATCTCAGAGGGATTGTCCACGCTCCCACTTGTTCTACAGCCTTCCCCCAGGGAAGCCTGCTGTTTACCACTGAATCGGAACAAACATCAATGGGTTTGCTCCAATTCAGTGGGTTTTCCCAGGGAAAGTGGTCGGGCAAATGGAAAATCACTGGGGCACGTGCCTAGAAAGCACATGGCAAGTGGAAATGTAGATGAGCTCTGAGAATGGCTAGTAGTCTTATCCCCCATGAATTTGTCTTAATCTTCTTTTAAAGTCATCCAAGGTTGCGGCCAACCTTTGTAAGGAATGCTTTCTAAATCTTTATTCAGTTAGTCTGCATCTTACTTGAGAGTATCGTACTTGTCTCTGAGTAGACTTGTGTAAAGGTAAAGGGACCCTTGACCATCAGGTCCAGTCGTGACCGACTCTGGGGTTGCGGTGCTCATCTCGCTTTATTGGCCGAGGGAGCCGGCGTACAGCTTCCGGGTCATGTGGCCAGCATGACTAAGCCGCTTCTGGCAAACCAGAGCAGTGCAAGGAAACGCCGTTTACCTTCCCACCGGAGCGGTACCTATTTATCTACTTGCACTTTGACGTGCTTTCGAACTGCTAGGATTGCACTATAAGTTCGTTAAAAATTTTAAGGCAATATTCAATTTTTTTCCTTTCTTTCTTTCTTTCTTTCTTTCTTTCTTTCTTTCTTTCTTTCTTTCTTTTTTCTAAAACCTAATAAAAGAACTCTAGCTGCAACTGCTGGAACATATTAAAAACTGTGTCTCCTGGTCAATGAGAGTTCTGCCATACTGTATGTAAATAAAAAAACATTTTAAAAACAACATTAGATAAAATAATTATTAATAAAGCAGTGATAAAAATCAGCAAAACTATACAAAATACATAACTAAATTATGCATCTGGGTAGGCTTGCTGAAAGAAAAAGGTTTTTAGCAGCTAGCAACACTGAGCCCGGACATTGAGATCTAGCAACAAGGGCCTTCTGGCAGTTCCACCACTGCAAGAAGTGAAGCTATAAGGAACCAGGCAGAGGGCCTTCTTGGTAGTGGCACCCACCCTGTGGAACAGCCTCCCATCAGGTGTAAAGGAGATGAGTAAGTATATAACCTTAAGAAGACATCGGAAGTCAGCCCTGTATAGGGATGTTTTTTAATGTTTAATGTTCTATTTTGTTTTTATATATGTTGGAAGCAACCCAGCCAGATGGGCTGGATACAAATAAATTATTATTATTATTATTATTATTATTATTATTATTATTATTATTTCAGCACAGATATAGACTAAGTAAAAGTATGGGGAGGGATCGTAGCTCATTTGTAGAGAGCACTTGCCTTCCATGTAGAATGTCCCCAGCTGCGGGTGTCCCTGTCAGCTAAAAGAATCTGGAAGCAGGTGATGGAAAAGACCACTTGCCTTTCACCCTGGAGTGCTGCTGCTAGTCAGACACTGGTCTAGAAGTACAAATGTTGTCACCTGGTATGAACCTGGCGTTGCTTGGTACGAACTGACCTGGGTCCTGCAATCATCATCTGAGACCATTCTAAGTGTGCATCATCCAGAAGAAGTCTGCAGGGTGGCAACATGGGAAAGGGTCTTTTCTGTGGTGGCTCCCCATTTGTGGAATGCTCTCCCCAGGGAGGCTCGCCTGGTGCCTTCATTGCATATCTTTAGGTGCCAAGCAAAAATGTTTCTCTTTAACCAGACTGATTAACAGTCTATGGCCTTTTAAATGTGTTGGGGTCTGCTGATGGGTTTCTGTGTTTGTTCTATTATGTATTTTGTGTTTTCATTTTGCATTTTTATATTGTGAACCACCCTGTGATCTTTGGATGAAAGGCGCCATACAAATTTAACAAAACAAACAAACAAGGCAGCTTTCTAAGGAACAAAAGCATTTAGTAAGGGACAGAACAGATACAAAGACGAGTCATACTGGATCAGGCCAATGGCCTATCTAGTCCAGCAGTGGATTTCACAGGGGCCAGCCAGATGCTTATGGGAAACCCGGAAGCAGGATCTGAGTGCAAGAGCCCTCTCCCCTCCTATGGTTTCCAGCAACTGGCATTTAGAAGCATTGCTGCTTAAACAGAATAATTTTTTTACAGGAATTTTAGATGCAAAGGGACGCGGGTGGCACTGTGGGTTAAACCACAGAGCCTAGGACTTGCCGATCAGAAGTTTGGCAGTTCTAATCCCTGCGATGGGGTGAGCTCCCGTTGCTCGGTCCCTGCTCCTGCCAACCTAGCAGTTCAAAAGCACGTCAAAGTGCAAGTAGATAAATAGGTACCGCTCCAGCGGGAAGGTAAACGGCGTTTCCATGCGCTGCTCTGGTTCGCCAGAAGCGGCTTAGTCATGCTGGCCACATGACCCAGAAGCTGTACGCCGGCTCCCTCAGCCAATAAAGCGAGATGAGTGCCGCAATCCCAGAGTCAGCCACGACTGGACCTAATGGTCAGGGGTCCCTTTATCCTATACCCTTAGATGCAGAAGGAGAAGAAAATACTACTTATGTACATGGCAATGGCAGTGCAGATACTTCTGGCCCAGAGATGGAAGGAAGACAAGATCCCGACCAGAGAGGAATGGCTGATAAAGATGATGGATTATGCTGAAATGTCAAAAATGACCGGGAAGATCAGAAATCGAAAAGATAGAAATTTTACTAAGAAATGGGAGAAATTTATCTTGGAGAACACTCTAAGCAACTAAAAACTTTGGCCGGATTGTAACAACACTTGTAATGTAACAAGAACTATGGGGAAGCAGGGTTGTTGTTTTTTAAGAAAATGGAGGATCTTATAAGACGCAGTTGAAAATGTTGATGGGACCCACGGAGGGGCAGAGGGAACTCCAAGGATTCAGGGGGTCCTTTTTATGTATGATTATGATTTGACTATCAATGTAAACTGTAAAAACCAATTAAAAAATGGTAAAACATAAATAAAAGCATTGCTGCTTCCAACCATGGAGGCCGAGCGCAGCCCTCCCAGCTAGTAGCCATTGATCGCCTTATCCTCCACTGATCATCTAATCTTCTTTTAAAGCCATCCAAGTGTCATGAATGAGCCAGCTCCCAGGGAAGAGTTGCAGCCAGCTGAAGGAAGCCACCAGGAACACAGAGAGTTAACTGCCAGGAAGGTTGAGTATAGGCGAGTGTCAACTCCCCCACCCTTAGGAATGCGAGCTGATAAGAGAGTGGTGGAGATCGAGTAGGAAGCCTGTCAGTGCTCTCAGGATGCGAACAGAGAAGGATGTAGTTCATCAGGAGGGAAAGAGCCGAGGGGGAGCCTCTCGGAAAATCAGGAAGGGGCGGGAGCTGACTCTCTCAGTCCAAGGGCTCGGTGAATAGGGGGGCTCCAAGATAGGAAGCAATTTAAGAGATGTCAGACGTGAAAGTTCACTTCTTTCTGGCACCGGAAAAAGAAGGATTCTTCAGAACGGTCATCCTAGTTCATGATGTCGGCAGGTCCATTAGAGCTGGCCAGAGCTATCTGTTTGTTTTGGCAATAAATCTCCCTTTTTAATTACCTACACTTACTGTGTACCGGGACACGGGTAGCACTGTGGTCTAAACCACAGAGCCTAGGGCTTGCCGATCAGAAGGTCGGCGGTTCGAATCCCTGCGATGGGGTGAGCTCCCATTGCTCGGTCCCAGCTCCTGCCCACCTAGCAGTTCGGAAGCACGTCAAAGTGCAAGTAGATAAATAGGGAAGGTAAACGGTGTTTCCGTGCACTGCTCTGGTTTCACCAAAAGCAGCTTAGTCATGCTGACCATATGAACCGGAAGCTGTCTGCAGACAAATGCCAGCTCCTTCAGCCTATAGAGTGAGATGAGCGCCGCAACCCCAGAGTCGTCCACGACTGGACCTAACGGTCAGGGGTACCTTTACCTTTACTGTGTACCAAGCTAGAGACCTGAACTCCTGACACCAGGTTGTGGGCCATCACTGCCATGGCTTCATAGTTTATCTACACACAGCATGAAGAAGTACATTATTTGGTCAGCCCTAACTCTTCCAACGCTCAGTTTCATTGGATGCCCACGAGCCTGAGAGTTAATTCTTTCTCCGCTGAATATGTACTAAAAATGAGGCTCCGAATGGTCACAGCCCCCCAAGGAACAAACCAAACAAAGAAGGGCTTGCCTTTCCGGACTGTGTCCATAAACACTTCAGTTTCACAGCATCGCCCTCCATCACAGAGGCATTTTTATCAAAACACATTCCCACTATTTATGAGTTTATAAACGTGGAACATGCTTTTATAACCCGCATTTAGAGTCAAGTAGCTGACGCAACTGTTTCTCTCCCCCTCTCATCTCCTGCCTCTTTGAAATATTATTTCATTCCTATTTTTCAATCTCTAACCCCCCTCCTCCTCCCCGTCCTTCCCTCGCCTCCGCCTCCCCCTTCTTTGGGTGACCACAACTGTAGTTTCAGTAAATAAAGTTAGTGCTTGATAATCTGGAACGGCCGAGAGCTTAACTCTGCCCTTGGAGATCACTTACATCAAACCAGCGATCAAAAAGTGGTGCAGCTAAAATTTGTCATCAGGGATTTCCTACAAAAGAATTACAGTGGAGAAATGGCCTGATCGATACTATGGATTTTCACTGCAGGGGCTGATAGTCCAATTGCTGTGAAACACTCACACAGATAAAAGGGCACAGCTGCCACTTTGTTACAGACTGCTGAGTCAGCGCAAAGCCTGTCAGGTATTTATAGGCCGAAGTGATACAGAATTATCACCTTGTAGTGCCCGGCTCTTGTTAGTTCTCAGATTGCCTCCCTTTATGGTATTGCTAAATGCAGGTGAATGGAAAAATGATGGCTAACAGCTGTCAAAATGCAACAGAATGAAGTACTTAAATCTTTCTTTCTTTTTTAAAATCTATTAAAAGGGTAACAACCAAACATATATCAAAAGGGCAGACATTGTAATGATATTGGGCCACGGTAAACGAGGGGTTATAAACAAGTACCTTCTGATCCAAGCTGTTAAAAAAAAGAAGGAAAGAGGGTAGCAAGCAAATTGTATTAGGGTTATTATTACTGCTAATCATAACCTGCTGAAAAGCTTAACTAATTTCTTCTCCAGCATCCTTCTTCCCTCCAGCCCCTATGAGGCATTTCCCAGAAGACCTTTAAAGAGTTAGCCAGTGCCTCCATTGTGGGCAGAGGTCCACTCCCTTTGCCTCGAGGGACACCAGTGGGAGCTGTTGCCTAGTGGGTGAAGGCTGAAGGGCAACCTCAGGAAAGATGAGGGCGGGAAATGCCAGCTGAGAAATGCTGGCACCGCAGGGACGTCGTGCTATTTCTTACCCCAGTGCCAGACCTGAATGTCATTTATGGAGAGAGGCTCTTTCGCAAGCAGCTTTTAAGAGCCTTTTGGGTCTATAAAACAGGACACGAGCACTGTCAACAAACAAGCAGATGGACAGGACCATCTCAGGCTTGCATGCTAGGCATACGTCACTGCTGTACTAGTGGAACTTCCGCCAAACCCAGTGCATGCTCTGTCTGAAAGGAAAAAGGGGCAAGGAGAAAATGGAAACGCAAGAGGCCTTTTTAAAACTAGAGATCTTTCCCAATACTTGTCTTTATTGGAATTGTTTTAAGATCATAGAGCTATAGAATGGCATGAAGAAGAAGAAGAAGAAGAGGAGGAGGAGGAGGAAGAGGAGGAGGAGGAGCTTGGACTTGATATCCCACCTTTCACTCCCCTTAAGGAGTCTCAAAGCGGCTAACAATCTCCATCTAGTCCAACCCCCTGCAATGCAGGAATCTTGGGGTTGAACTTGCAATCCTAAATTTAAAAGTCTCATGCTCTACCGACTGAGCTATCATTTCAGCTTCAGCCAAGATGTTTCAATTATTTGCCATCCTGGACTCCTTTGGGAGGAAGGGTGGAATAGTAAGAAAGGAAGGAAGGAAGGAAGGAAGGAAGGAAGGAAGGAAGGGGATAACAGGCACATTCACAGCATTTTTGGAAACACACCAGTGTCCACTAGTCAGGAACTGGGCCAGCAACAATGTCCACATACCAGCCACCTACAAATGGAGCCATCAAACTCACAACAAGAAGAATGTCAGAAGAACCTGGCTGCTGGACTAGGTCAGTGATGACCACTTCCTGCATCACTGCATATCCACCCACACTGACCTCGCAAGATGATGCAACAGCATTCCTCCAGCAGTCTCCATTGCACAGCCAGCAACGTCCCCTACTATTGCCAATTGGCTATTGCTGATATATATATATATCCATATAATTTGTTTAAATAAATTCGTAACTTCTAGGTAACTTCTGGGTAGTGATTTCACTGTCAGCCATTGTTTTGGAGTGTATCACACAAAGGAAAGGTAGGAGAGGCCCACAAAGGAAAGGTAGGAGAGGCCCACAACCAAACACTCGTACAGCTCCCTGGCAGATGCCTGCAAAGAGCACCCACAGATCTCCTGAGATGAGAGTCCTGAGACTAGTGTGCTTCCATTGATTTCAGTGGGTCTACTCTGAGTATGACTAAGTTGAGTACCACCCATAATTTTCAAGGAAAGGACTGCCTTGAATAAGGAACGGCAATGCTGTTTCTTAGGGATGCAGATTGTGTTTCAGGGTAAGACCCTTGAGAATGTGGCTCTCTCATATGCCATTAAGCACTATGTTTAAATAAGAAAGATGCCGATGAAAAGGCCAAGAATTAGGAAAGCCCAGAAGGGTAACAGGAAAAGCTCCTATCCTAAAAATGAAGAAATGTTAACCTTCCATCACAGAAATTAAATCCAATATGGCAGAGGTGGATTTAGAGGAGTGTGACCCTTTGGGGCACTGCAGGGACACTGCAACCATGATTTAGAATGGAGTGCCAGAGGCGGTGGGTGGGTTGCCAAATTTTGGCATCATACAGGGCTGGATGGCGTCTTGTACACCTCCTTCCCAAGACATACAATATTTGCATATTACTGCAGACTTCCCCCTAGATCATGCCTTTCTGTACACATCAGTTGGCTGGAGAACTGCATTGCAAGATTTGGAGATGTGTGGATTTCAAAGGATGGCTGTGTTTTGGTCTGCCTTTCTTCCCCCCAGAAAGTGTGAATTACATAGGGTCCCCTTTAAGTGTGAACTCAATCGAACTCCTTCCCTATCCCTAGTGTGGATGCTTTCCCATTCCAGCCAGCATAAACACAGAACACACAACACTCAGTCAGAGAAGGGGTAGTGTTTTGTCCCTTCTCTGTCAGTGCAGTGAGAAGCAATTTTCCTTGCTCACTGGCATAGCACACTGGTGGGAGCAGGACCACATTCTGGAGAGCAGAACTGACTGGTGTGAGGCAGCCCTTTGGCCTCTGCTTCCCATCCCAATTCCATTCTTAAAAATCTTGTTCCCTTAAACATGCATCCCTCCACGATTTCTCACAACAGCCCGAAAAGTTTCCAGACTCTAATCCTTTGTGATGAGGGCTTGTGTGAGGGGTACCGAAAGGAACCCACACCTTGAGGCATCCTCCAGGGAAGAATGCCTAATACTGGTGGAATCATAGCTGCTATCATTATAGTGATGTTGGATGGAAATTTACTGTCACTAGCAATAAACTGGAGATAAAAGGAGAAGGGGATAAGAAAACAAAAGGGAAAAGGGAAGCAGAGAGAAATAGGGAGAGAGAGAGAGGGAGAGAGCCACTAAATTGGAAAAAAAATGCAAGAAAAGATATACGTAAACTACTTGTTTTTGTCTCTCTAGTTGCTATGATCTGCAGAAAGGAAATAGACTGTATAAAATCACATCTCAGGAACACCAGCATAAATTCCCCCTTGCTTTGACAAGTACGTAATTTTGTGCAGTGATGCTCTTCACGTCTGGAGAGTTATGAGGCAATTTCATTCCCATCTGACAAATTTACAAAGAAACATTAGAGAGAAGGGATTAGAAAAGCGAGAAATCTTTATAGACTTTTTCCTCGGGCGGTATTTTCCTCCCATCTTTTGGCTCTTCCTGGAGGTACATGGAGCAGGCGGCTCAATGTGGTTCGGATGGCACAGCGGCAAAACGTTAAGCAGATATGCACAACAGGAAATATGCTTTAAATCAACTAATTGTATTTACATTATTGGAGAGAGACAATCTAGCCTGGCTAAAGCTGCTATTGTGTGTGCTCTGGATAATTTAAAACAGGGGACACACACCACACACACACACACACACACACACACACACACACAAATATTCATCAGAAAGAGTTAACACTGTCATTGTCTACTGAATAGCAGAAATCTGTTTTGGAATACTTTCTGACTCAACCCTGGTGCATTTCCATTAATTAATTTGACCTGACAATGATCGTAGGAAATGGAATTCTCACCTTCTGCCTTATGTACGTATAACATCCAATTACTGATCAGAAGAACAAAAGTGTTGTACATGTTGCTGTATGGAGAGAAGCAACATTAGCCAAGTAAACTGAACCAACAGCACTAGTTACTTTTAGACATCAGCTATGGCCAACATGGCATCCATTCAGAGGCCTTTCCTGGGGCAAGCAGGGTCCCCCCACCACTGATATTTGACTTGAGTGAAGTATTTTATTGCAGCCAATGAAATAGGTTGTGGGGTGTATGCAGTTGCACACGACAAATGTGCCCACGAGCCCCCAAAAGCTGGTGAGGCCTCCTATGCATCAAGACTGTAAGGGTCATTCAGTTAAGATTCCCAAATTTTGATCAGGCAAGTTCTGTTACCTGCATAGTTAGGAGGATGGATCTTGAGAGTAGATCGGTGCAGCCGAATAGCAAAAGCTGACTCTATCTTCAGTACAGAGCCATGTGGAAGCCATATATGGAAGAGAGAACATGAGCGATTGTCATAGTTGCTGATGTCATGTTAATATGCTGCTGAGGTATTGCCAGCTCCCCTCTCCCAACACCCAACACCTCCCAGTCTCCCTTGGCTCTACTTGACCTGTGCATGTGTGTGGTTGTGGTGGAAGAGGCACACACAAGCAAAGGCTTTGAGCTCAGTTACCCGACACCTCAACACATCTGCATGGGTGACACCAGGGATGGGGAACCTGTGGTCCTCCAGATGTGTGTAGGCTACAACTCCCATCACCCCTGACTTTTGGGGGTGCTATTGAGAGTTGTAGTCTGACAGCTGGGGACAACTCCGTAGTTCTGTGATTCTACAACATCTGAAGGTTATCTCTGGACTACACAATTCAAGTTCTCATGTATTATGGAAAACTGCTACTTCTGGCTTTTGCTCAACAAATTCTGGCAACTCGGCCTGGTTTCTGGCTCTCATGCAGAAATTCCTCTCTGCTGGCCCAGAGGTAAAATTTGTTGTTTTTTTGGGGTGGGGGAGTGGGCCCAGCAGCTGGAGCCCTTTTTCTGTTCTGTTGGCAATGCTACATTCAAGCAACATTTCCTTTGTTGCACATTGCAGTTTCTCTTGCTGCATCATTTATAAAGTTTTAGCAGTAGGGAGTATTCTACTACCGACTGAGATCTTCCAGTGAGGCTGTTTGAAATTGCTACTAGCTCAAGCCAGACAAGCATTTGTTAGAAGCAGGGACTTGCCTGTGGTAGCCCCTTCGCTTGTGGAACACCCTCCAAGTAACAATCCATTGGTCACATTCTACTGACTTTTTTAAAAAAAAGATCAGTAAAAATGTAGTGATCGCAGTTTTTGTTCTTCCATGAGGATGGTGGCACCTTGTCCCTTACTGATACCTCTGTCAGATAAATAAATAGAATCATATTTCATTGTATTAATCAAGTTGTAACTGTTTATTGGCTCCAGAAGGTGGCCTACTAGGTACACAGTTTGGGAGTTCTCCTGAGCTCTGTGCTAATTGGAGGCAGTAGCCAGGAGTGATTTCACAACTGCAGTCCAATCTGGAGAGATCTGACATACCACAGTAATCCATGTTCTAGTCACATCCAGGTTCGACTGCTGTGATGGGGCTGCCTTTGAAGATCGGAAACTTAAGCTGGTTCTAAATGCAGCTGCCAGAATCCAGATGGGGCAAGTCCAGATGGATCGTGTAACACCTTTGGTATACCAGCTGCACTGGTTTCCAGTGCATTTCTGTACCCAACAATTTGAAGGACCCATATCAACCTGTCCACATGTTAAGATCTGCAGTAGAGTCCTTCCTGGTTTGTCTACTATTTAGACAAGTGAGATGGGTGGATACAAGGGAAAGGGCCTTTTCCATGGTGGCCCCACAGCTCTGGTAATTATTTACCAGTTGATCTATGGAAAGTTACCACACTTTAGTAATTCTAGAAGGTATTGTCATGGATACTACGATGCTCTTGGGAATGGCCAAGGTCTACTGGCAGGCTCAGACGGATGAGAAGGAAGCAGAAGGGAAAAAGCAGGTGTAGAGAAACTATGGTCCTCCTAAACATTGCTGGACTATTATTCACATCATCCCAGGCCACTGGCCATGCTTACTAGAACTGGTGTGAGTTGTAGTTCAGCAGCATCTGGATGTCCCATGGTTCCTCACAACACCTGGAGGACAATAATCTTTCCACCCCACACCTGGAATACAGGTGATCAATGCTGTTACAGCTGACAGAAGGATCACCCATAGATAAAGTGCAAGTCGCATGTCCCAGATCAAATTCCCTAGCGTTGATATTTAAAACATATACAGTGGTACCTCTGGTTACCTACTTAATTCTGATAAGGACTGAAGAACATCCAGGATCAGGCCAGTGGTCCATCTAGTTCAGCATCCTGTTCCTACAGTGGCCAACCGGAGGCCTATGGGAAGTCCAAAAACAGGACCGGAGCGCAAAAAACACTATCCCTTCCTGCCAGATCATCAATGAATACGACATCTTTGCCTGCCTCCCTCATTTTCTTCTTGCTTCTCACTGGACAGGTGAGTCTCCTGTGGGGGAGAGGAGGAGACAGTCTGACTGGAGCAGGCCCTGATGTTCTCCTTGCCTCCTTCCTTTGCTCCCTTCTTCATAAGTATGGCTTCATCAAGTTAGAAACAAACCCGTCGTATGGGCACATCATGCATGGACTCCTGAGTTCTGGATGATGACGCACCCCCTTTTCCACCTCCCCCCCCCCACATGCATGTGGGACAGGAGACACCCTCAAAGGAGTTGATGTACAAAGCTGATTCCATCTATACACAATCCCCTCTTCTGGGTCTGAGTGAATATCATTGGATTATATGAACTTTCCTCCAGGTCTCTTTTCTATCAAAGCCCATGTCGAGTTATAGATGGTAAAGTTCTCCATCCTCCTGGGTGCTCTCTCTCCCTCCCTCCCCACCCCTTTTTTATTAATGAAAACTACATGACGGTGCTTGAAAGATCGAAAACATATTATTTTCTTGGCGCAAAGGTGAAATATAACACAATGCAGATGTTTTCAGATACAGAACACAGATGAAAATGTTTTATAACCCCAGTCTGATTATGGAACAGAAAAGGCACAGGGGGACATGGATACAGAGCTCCTGCTTGAAACCCCCAAAGCAATCACTGCAATATCTATACAATGACAAGAAAAAGTGCAGGGAGAACGTATTTATTATCTTTTTCATAGGGCCCAGGTGGGACTATTGGCAGCCATGCTTATGACTCAAGTCTTCATTTCAAAATGCCAAAATATTATAAATTGAAACTCATACGGGCAGCCAATCTGGACTTTACCTCTGTTATGTTTTCAGTGTGTCTGCATTTGCAATCATTTCTTCTCATGTAGTGTCTGATTTCTTAATAACTTTCACAGGGTGGGTTTTGCCGTCTTTATTAACATCTCCTTGAAGTTCTCTTACCCCCCTCTGTGATCTTTCAAGATTAGTTGAAGACTATTGCAGCTGGATGACATATTTCTGGGGTATCAAGAAGCAAGCCAGGTTTTAAACGAACATTTCTCTTGCTTTCATTAGCCACCGTCATCGATTTCATGTGGGCAAGTTGGCTGGAGATGAACACACACAACATAGAAGTCGTAAGATCGGCCGGTACATAGGAAACCAGCTTGTACCAAGTCAGATCATTGGCACATCTAACTGATGAGCATCAGCTCTCCAGGGATGCAGACAGGGGACTTTCCCACCCCCATCTGGAGATGATGGGGAAGGAACCTGGGACTTTCTGCATGCAGAGTAGATGCTCCACAGCTGAGCTACTCCTGGAGGAGAGAGGACTGGAAGCAGGTGGTGATGGGGACTCATCACCGAAGAAGGAACACTTCTATATAATCAGGGCTCATGCAACAGCAATTCCACAGAGCCAGCCAGCACAAGTTGTGACCTACCAGGCCACCTTGCATGGTGGCCCACCTGAGACTTAGTTCATGTGAGAATGTTAAGGATAGTAGGAGAGGATATATTGATTAAATATTATCTGTCCTTCACTCACACTAGTGAGTCATGTAGCAGAGCAGATTCCCCTCAATACAGTGGTACCTCGGGTTACATACGCTTCAGGTTACATACGCTTCAGTTTACAGACTCCACTAACCCAGAAATAGTACCTCGGGTTAAGAACTTTGCTTCAGGATGAGAACAGAAATCGCGCCGTGGCAGCGGGAGGCCCCATTAGCTAAAGTGGTGCTTCAGGTTAAGAACAGTTTCAGGTTAAGAACGGACCTCCGGAATGAATTAAGTACTTAACCCGAGGTACCACTGTACAGCAAGAAGCTAGTTTGCAGATTCGTTTGAATCTCTTTAGTTAAGCAGTCGAATCTGGGTTGCCCAGATTAGATTATTCCTGGTGTCCCCTTTTATCCCTCTTAAAAGAATAAAGACACAATAGTATTTCCTTAAAAGTAACAAGATGTTTACTCACATTCAGTTCACAGAATGATCCCTGAAGGCAGACTTTAGCTTGTAGTTACAGAACATAGTGTGAGCTCATCCCTTATGGGAATTGAGCCCATGTGCGGCTGGTTGAGAGCCAGCAGACAGCAAAATACATTAAGAGAACAGCATCAAGAGAGCAAAATGGCTGCAGGAGAGCAGCATGGCATCAAGAGAGAAAGATAGCTATGTCACTTGGCTCTTTTATGGAGTCAGCCAGGGTCACGCCCATCTCCCTGGTCACATGCAGGGGGAGGACACTCCAGACCATTGGAACAGGAAGTTATACTGGCTGGAGTAACATCCCCCTCCCTGTGCCCACTCTAGGGAAACAAGGAATGTTGTATTTGACTGTTCCAATGGATTGCACCCCACAGTTAACCTCCTGCTTTTGCTCTCTGTTTTGGACTGCAAGAACAGCACTGGGCTGTGTTTGGCTAGATGATCTATTTTAGGGCATGCACAGAAGTAACATCAAATGATTTTGTATGATAGCATGGTGGGCTCCTCACTAGCCAAAAAGTGTTTCCCTACATGAACATAACCTTGTAGGCACAGGGGGGAAAACCTGCTGGATCCCCAGAGATACTTTACTGCAGAGGTTCAGGCACTTCAGAGAGTTCCTTTCACGTCATCTCCATATATTGCCCATTGCATATGGATTTCCTCCTAAACTTGAAGCTTTGGCATGCTTCTGGAATAGCTTCTGGCACCTGTAACAATGTTAAGATAGCTCAGGCTGGATCTAGACACATCAAAGAAACGATTCAGTTAAGCGCCTTGGCGCTGTGGGTTAAACCACAGAACCTAGGACTTGCTGATCAGAAGCTCGGCAGTTCGAATCCCCGTGACGGGGTGAGCTCCTGTTCCTCGGTCCCTGCTCCTGCCCACCTAGCAGTTCGAAAGCACGTCAAAGCGCAAGTAGATAAATAGGTACTGCTCCAGCGGGAAGGTAAACGGCGTTTCCGTGCGCTGCTCTGGTTCGCCAGAAGCGGCTTAGTCATGCTGACCACATGATCCGGAAGCTGTACACCGGCTCCCTCGGCCAATAAAGCGAGATGAGCGCAGCAACCACAGAGTCGGCCATGACTGGACCTAATGGTCAGGGGTCCCTTTATCTTTAAACTTTGTACACGGAAATCCCGTTTGCGAAAAACGGGACTCCACAGTGCCATCTGGTGTCACAGTGTTATAACATATATAAAGTGCTTTATCTTTACGAACGTAGCTGAGTCCTCAGTTGGTTAGAGTGTGATGCTGACAACACCAAGGTTGCAGCTTTGATTCCTGTATGGGACAGCTGCATATTTCTGCATTGCACAGGGTTGGACTAGATGATCCTCAGGGTCCCCTTCCAACTCTATGATTCTATGAAGAAGAGAGAAGAAGAGTTTGGATTTGATATCCCGCTTTATCACTACCCTAGGGAGTCTCAAAGCGGCTAACATTCTCCTTTCCCTTCCTCCCCCACAACAAACACTCTGTGAGGTGAGTGGGGCTGAGAGACTTCAGAGAAGTGTGACTGGCCCAAGGTCACCCAGCAGCTGCATGTGGAGGAGCGGAGACGCGAAACCGGTTCATCAGATTACGAGTCTACCGCTCTTAACCACTACACCACATTGGTTCTCTTATGTATTCACACATATTCTCTATGAATAGTGAAAGACACAACAGGGCTGGTGAGCACACTCATGTGTGCCTCAAAATAAACTGTGAGGCAGGGGAGGTTTTAGTGGCAGGACCCTTGACATACAAATGAACAGGGAAAGGAGTCTTTGGAGGTATGAAGTTTAAAAATCACTGACATAACCCAAGACCTAAATTAGTAAATCCTATGCCTGACTCACCAGGAATTATAACTATCATCATTATTCTTTGCTTGCTGGCTCGTAAAAAAAGTAGTGACCATTGTAAAATGTGTTTTAATACTTTAATTCTGAAGTATCTTTCTTCTTTGATCTACAAGAGAAAATAATCTCAAATTAAGGAAGCTGGAAATTGCAGTGCTGAAAATAGATAGAAAAACAAATTAAAAACTCACTACTAAACCTTCACTTTCTCGGAATCTTCTAAATTAAAAGATGCTTTCCAAATCCCTGGATGTCAGTTTCAATGAGTGAAAGTTATCATACGAAACAACAATGGTCTTTATTTAAGTGACTGGGAAAGGAGAATTGCTCAGTGTTAGGGCACATGTCTTGTTTGCTGAAAGTTTCAAGTTTATTCATTTGTTGTGTTTTTATCCTGCCCAGCCTCTATGGAGTTCACGGTAGACTACAAGATTTTCTCTCCCCCAACCCCTGCAACCAGATTTAATCTCACAACTACCCTGTGAGGAAGTGATCATGCCCTCCCGGGTTTCATGATACAAAGGTGAGGGAAAGCTGAGTGTAGTTGGACGTTGAAATATACTTGGAGTCGAGTGTGGATTTCATGCTCTTTATTCAGCTCATAGTAGTGAAGAAGAAGAAGAAGAAGAAGAAGAAGAAGAAGAAGAAGAGGAGGAGGAGTTTGGATTTGATATCCTGCTTTTTGGATTTGATATCCCACTTTATCACTACCCTAAGGAGTCTCAAAGCGGCTAACATTCTCCTTTCCCTTCCTTCCCCACAACAAGCACTCTGTGAGGTGAGTGGGGCTGAGAGACTTCAGAGAAGTGTGACTAGCCCAAGGTCACCCAGCAGCTGCAGGTGGAGGAGCGGAGATGCGAACCCGGTTCCCCAGATTACGAGACTACCGCTCTTAACCACTACACCACACCGGCTCCAAGGAAGTTCCTGAGGAATGGAAGTTCCCCCGAAATGTCTGCTTTATATACATTATTTACACAATGGGCCCCACATGATTGGCTAATTCTGGGATTCTCCTGTGGGCGGATCAGGTTGCGGATTCACTTCCACCTGGAGTTGGATTGGGTGGCTCCTGCGGACCAATCAGACTGCTGCATTCTGGATCCTATTGTTCTAGGACCAACCAGACTGCTGCATTTTGGATCCTACTCAGCTCAGTACATAACAGAAGTGCACTGTGGACTTTAAGAAGGCTGATTTCTAAAAGCTTAAGGAACTACTGGGTGGGACCCCATGGTCAAAAATACTCAGAGAAGGGAGTCTAAGATGGATGGCAGTTTTTTTAAAGGTGAAATACTGAAGGCACAAATGCAGACAAATCCAACAAGAAAGAAAAGTGGGAGGCATCTAAGGAAACCGGTGTGGCAGCATAAGGAGTTTACAGATGAGATGAGATAAGAAGGGCATGTACAAGAAATGGAAGAAATGGGAAATCATGAAGGAAGAGTATACACGAGTATACCTCAGAACCACCTTCCCATCTTCCTCATCTATTGTTTTGTGATAACCAGCCACTGCATAAACATAAATATACAAGAGATTTCATTTGATAATCATAAACAAAAACAGCAGATCATAATAGGCCAATGAGTAAAAGGGAGAAAGGAGGACACAGTAATAGTTGAATTATTTTGATCACAATAGTCTCAGTAATTTTGCAAGTGAACTATTTTGATGTCTCTCTCATGCCGTTGCAAGCTCATAGAAAGCGAAGCATTAATTAACATCCACTTTTATAAAGTACTGCTAATATTGTGTAAACAAGCATACTTTGAGAAGTGTATTTTTAACTTCTATTTGCATATACAGTGTGATCATAGTCACTTACACCCAAAAATTACTCACGCTGGTGCTAGAAAATGAACGTTCACAGTTGCTTTTTGTTTGAAGACATAGCAAAGTTCTTGTCTTATAAATCTGAATAGCTGCAAAAAGGTTCTTGTCAGCATACTTTACATCTTATCTGAACAATTCTCCCATCTGAATCATCAGTAGACTGATGATGTATCTGTATCCACAGCCAAAAGTAAATATAGTTACTTGAAATAATCAAAATTACCAGAAATCAGTGCAGTGCTGTATTAATATATTTCTGATCGCATTGGTGGATTTTATCTATCTCTACATACATGCAGTGGATTAGAATTCCTCTATACCAGCATTTTAGGCATATTTGCAAAACACAGAAATGTCTGCTGGCACACACCACAGTCCTTTGATGGGTAAACTATAGTTCCCAGGATTCTTTGAGGGGGAATAATGTGGTTTAAATGTGTGGGTGGCCCTGTGGTGTAAACCACTGAGCCTTGGGCTTGCCAATCGGAAGGTATGCGGTTCGAATCCCCGCGACAGGGTGAGCTCCCAGTGCTCGGTCCCAGTTCCTGCCAACCTAGCGGTTTGAAAGCACACCAATGCAAGTAGATAAATAGGTACTGCACTGGCGGGAAGGTAAACAGCGTTTCTGTGCACTGCTCTTGTTTTGCCATAAGCGGCTTAGTCATGCTGGCCACATGGCCCGGAAAAACTGCGGACAAACATCGGCTCCCTTAGCCAGTAAAGTGAGATGAGCGCCGCTACCCCAGAGTCATTTGTGACTGAACATAACGGTCAGGGGTCCTTTACCTTTTTAAAACATGCCTTAAATGCATGCTACATCTTCTAGGCCCTGAGGAAGAAGTAAGTTGTACAGAAGATGGATACGAAGAAACAATGCTTGAGCGACTATCAGATGAGCGAGGAGGAATATCAGGATTTCGTTCCTTTCTGTGGTATTCCTATTGGTCCTGCCTGGGGTCACCTTATGATTCTGTATTCCCCAGAACACTAAAAACATGTACAAATCCTTTATATAAAAAATCCCGCCCCACCTGCATGCCACATCTTGCAATGCTTCCTTCCATGCTTTTTCCCTTTTGTTTTATTCACAATTGAGAATTCCCCTCATGGCACTTTTGGAGCCCTCCTGAGCTGTTTCCCATATTCCCTGGAAGCAATAACTTCATTGTTCTTTGTACCGACGCATGTTGTGCTTCTAGAAGTCTTAGAGTCGCTATTACAATGAGTGTGCTGATCCAATTCTTTACTGCCAAAAATTATTTTCAAGTTGCGCACTCAGGAAGCCCCGAAGCTGTTTGGAAGCTTTCAAAAGTAAGCCACAAAAAAGCTGAAAGTATTCCATGCTGAGGGACATTATACAAAGGTTTCCCTCCTTCCCCTTCTTTCTCCCACTGTAGGACTGGATCTTTTATAGGGATTTCTAGATTGGATTGTGGACCCACTTGCAGTGACCCCCGCCCCCAGAAATCAAACATTTCTCTGATGAAAATATGGACTATTCCATAATAATAATAATTTTATTATTTATGCCCCGCTCATCGGACTGGGTTGCTCCAGCCACTGTGGGTGGCTTCCAGCATATATAGAAACATAATAAAACATTAAACATTAAAAAAAATCCCTATACAGGGCTGCCTTCAGATGTCTTCTAAAGGTTGTATAGTTACTTACCTCTTTGGTTTGGGGGTCAAGCACACAGAGCGCAATGAGATTAAGTGTATGGGGGGGGGAAGGCTCAGTTTATTTCATTGTACACAGGTTGTACATTGGCAATAAAGGTATTATTATTACTCCATACTTTCCAATATTTCTCTGACGAAACTAGGGACGTCCTAAGGAAAAGCGGGACATTCTGAGATTAAATCAGCTTCTGTAAATTTGGGACTCTCCCTGGAAAATAGGGATGCTCAGAGGGTCTGAGACAGAGATACGTGTAACAAACTGCACAAGACAATGGTCTAGCATTTAAAAATTGGCCACAACTTTTATTACAATTGCAGGTAGGCTTTGGGTTAGACATTGGGTGTATTCCACTTCTTAGCCTCCAGATGGAGGGCTGATGCTTGAGCAGTGTCATGTCTGGGATTATGGGACCTGCCCAATATGCAGGTTTCCAAGGCCCTCCAAGGCCACTGCTGGAAACTCTATGCCCCTCTCCACTTGGCTTCTGGACAGAGACATCCATCACAACCCCTCTAATGGAGTACCCTGAGATCACACCTGTTTGGTTTAGAGATGATGCACCACTACACCCCAACCCAGAGTTAGACTAAGGATTCCACCCAATGCCTTATCCACCAAAAGTTGTGACTATTGATATAAGGAAGACAAAAATCTGGGCCAATCTGTTTGCAGGCAAGTTCCTTTCCAGCTCTGAGTATGACAACCAATGCTATTTTTCTAGAAAAAGAGGTGGGGGAACTCACCATGAATGACGCCCTTGTTCTCTTAAAATGGCAATGGCGCCCACCTAAGAGGGGCTGGAACTGAGTTCCGGCTGAAGAAAAGTCCTGGTGACAACTGTTAATAAACCATAGTAAGGTCATTTATGGCCCTCCCCTCTTCCTGTCAAACCACCTTTATCTAGTATCCTGGAAATATATATATATATATATATATTGCACCTTGTATTTTCTGGGATAGCTATAGCAATGACAGGTAAGATCTAAATGTTTCTTCCTCATTGCTACATTATTGCAGCCTCTTCAAAGTCACAAGATTCACGAGTGGCTTCATCATTATTTCCCTGCAGGGGTGCCCCAAACCTTTTTCAAAGAGGGCCAGATTTTATGAAGTGAACATGCATGAGGGCTGACCTCATGTTGTTGACCTTTTTTTAGGATTGAAGTTCTTGTCCTTTTTTCTGATTTTACCCCAAAGTTGTTGAGCATTTTTTAGGATTAAAGTTGGTGAGCTTTTTTAAAGATTTTACCTCAGGAGATAAACTGCCACAAGGGCAGATTAAACCTAAACCAACCAGCGGCCCGGATTAGGCCCTTGAAACGAACTTTGGACATGTCTGCGGCTTAGAGAAAGGGCTATGGTTGGGTGGTAGAGCCAGATGGACGAGGTATAAGTAATAAAAAATATTTTTATTATTAAACTCACAGGTCCAATCCACAGCATCTCCAGGTAGGGCTAGGAATGGCTCTTTTCTGAAACCCTTGTGAGCCCCTGCCAGCCCCTGATACTGAGGCAGGTGGACCTACGGTCTGATGGTGTAAAGCCCCTTCCCCTGTTCATATTCTGGGATGTGCTGTAGTAATTGAGGTTTGAAGGACACCTTGCAACCTCCATCATATACTGATAGGGTTTTCTCTTTCTCTCTGCCGCTGCGTATCTGTGTGACAAGACAATGCCCTGCTCTCATATACATAACAGCAGGATGCTTTTCCCACCTCTTAATGGCTGACTGAATTTCCTTCCCAGCAGCGCTGACAATAAGAAAGTACATTATAGAAAATGTCTGTTTGGAAAGATGAAGCACTGCCAAGTGCAAATTTAGGAACAACAAGAACAAAACAGGAACAGTTTCAAAAGCACAAAGTTTTCGGAACGCGCGGTATTATTTGGATCTTAGAAGGGTAATTTAGCCACCCACTTTGGTTACCCATTATGTGCCGCTTACAAAACTCTTGACGTGACACTTAAGTGCAAAAAGCCAACATAGTGGGTGTTAGTTGCAAAGTACCTTTTATGATGTAATTGCAGACCAACTGCAGCCGTGTGTACTACACACTCTGTGCTAATCTCAACACAAATTAGGGATTTCAGGAACAGTTGGGGAACTGGATTGTGGCACTGGGTGCGCAAGTGTCATTGTTCAAAGGTGCCATTGTGGCATGCCACTGATTCCAGTGTGGCTCTTGAGAAACGTATTTCAAAGGAACTTGTTGCGTTTATTATTATAGTTTCTGCATACAAAGCACCTTATAAAACCCGTTCGTGTTCAAGCTTCTTATAAATTCTAAACATACAAATTATGTACAACCTCTGCATATACGTAACAGGAAGTGTGCAAATACATATATAGGATTGCACCCAATGAGATTTTAAACAGAGTAGACCTATTGGAATGAATGGGCCTAAGCTAATTGTGTCCATTAATTTCAATGGGTCTACACTAAGCATGACTGGTGTTGAATAAAACCAATGATTTCAATTCTTATCTCTCTTGAAATGATTTTAACTCTGGCCAGATCACCTCTGAGCCCCATTGTATTAGCTGCAAGTATTTTATTAATGTATGTGGGGAATGAACATCTCTATCTGGGACCACCAGCTGAGACACCAAGGAGTCATTCAGATTTAAATAGCAGACGGCTATAATAGCAGAAAGCAAGACAGAAAGGAATAGATATGGTGGGAAAGGATATAACAAAATGGAGACATTTCCCTTAAAAATAAGGGCAACGCTTTAAAAGGAAAGACACCCAACAGCTTAAAACATGATGAGACTTTTCTTTTTAATTGCATCTGATTTTCTCTGCATCCTTCCAGTATGATGTTTTTTTTCTGCCTGGCTTTAGCTGTGACTCCAGAGGTGTAGAAATAGTTTTCTGAAAGTATGCATTTATCTCACATGCTTGGAGAGTGGGGGGGGGAAAGTCCTCTACAGCTTTGAAGACAAACGAACTCTCCCTTTGGGAAGGTAGGAATGAATTGAGCAGATGAACTGCACTGTATTCATTTGCTTGCCACAGCTTATCCGAAGGGATAAGTACTTCTTGTCTTGACATTTAGGAAAGGGGTATCAATAAGATCAGTCAATATGTGCCTTGTGTTTGCAGGGACTGAGCCAAGTTAAGCTGCTGGAACACACTAGACCAGAAGTCAGCTTCAGAGTAGCCTATTAATTTCTTAATCTCTATTATGCTTGCGAGGTACCTTGAAAGTGACAGATAAGCTCTTCTGTCCTCAAAACGTGCAAATTTGGAAACTTTGCCTATAAATCCAATTCCCAGTGGTATCCCTCAATGACAAAGCGTGCTGCATAATAGCCCAGAAATTATCTGCGGCTGACAGCCAAGGACACCTCAAGCACCCACCATGTTCAGACAGTTATCTGGGGAGCCATAGGCATTTAATAGACCCAACACAAACCGAACCCAGGTTAAGTGATGGGCCTATTGAACCAAGCAATGCTCCCCAAATTCATTCATTCATCATTCATTCTTTCATTCTGTTGGTATGGACTCAATTTGGCAGACACACGGTAAAACAGAAATTGTACAACTAAGAGGCCCAGATTAAAAACACAAGTTGGTTTAAAGACCTCTGGGGAGGCTGCCCTATAAACGGGGTGATAGCACTGACAAGGGGCTCTCCATAATTGTCATGCATCTCACTTCATTTGGCATGGGCTCCATAGCTTTTGGAGCCTAACCTACATTGCAGTCACACTTCTCTGAAGTCTCTCAGCCCTACTCACCTCACAGAGTGTTTGTTGTGGGGCAGGAAGGGAAAGGAGAATGTTAGCCGCTTTGAGACTCCTTAGGGTAGTGATAAAGCGGGATATCTAATCTTCTTCTTCTTCTAGCTTTTTACCATTTACCTTTTACCTTCTAATCAGGAGAACTGAGAAGGGGAAAGGCGATCTTTCAAGTAGTCCGGTCCCAAAATATACACCTTCTGCTTTGCAGGAAAGGGCTTTTTCCTCTCAGGCTGGGACACAGTAAATATCTCTTACCTAGAGGCCACCTAAGCCCATGCGTTTTGCACCACAGATCCATTGTGCCATAGTAGAATCATAGAAGAAAAAGAAGAAGAAGAAGAAGAAGAAGAAGAAGAAGAGTAGTAGTAGTAGTAGTAGTAGTAGTAGTAGTAGTTTGGACTTGATATCCCACCTTTCACTCCCCTCAAGGAGTCTCCTTTCCCTTCCTCCCCCACAACAAACACTCTGTGAGGTGAGTGAGGCTGAGAGACTTCAGAGAAGCATAACTAGCCCAAGGTCACCCAGCAGCTGCATGTGGAGGTGCGGGGAAGTGAACCCAGTTCACCAGATTATGAGTCCACCATTCTTAACCACTACACCACAAACTGTAGAGCTGGAAGGGCCCCAAGGATCATCTAGTGCACCCCCCCCCCACGCAATGCAGGAATATGCAGCAGTCCCATACTTGCAACTATGACATTATCAACACCATGCTCTAATCAACTGAGCTGTTGAAGCCTGGCAGGGGACAAAATGTTGGACTCAACAGCAGCAAGAATACTGATTGCAAAATATTGGAAGACACAAGATCTACCCACCCGGGAAGAGTGGCAGATGAAGGTGATGGACTTTATGGAAATGGCCGAAATGACGGGCAGAATCCGGGACCAGGAAGAAGAGTTGGTGGAAGAAGATTGGAAGAAATTCAAGGCTTATTTACAAAAATATAGTAAAATTGAGGAAGTTTAGAGGGAGTCTGGAAAGAAACTATGTGACTTTTGCATAAATACTATAAAGGACTTAAGATAAATAGACTATCGAAGGAAATGAGGGAAAGTAAAATTATATTATGTTAAGATAAATTATTGGTTAACAGTTTGGGAAAGATGGAAAGAACTTGCTGAAATAATTAATTGAAGCAGAATACAAAAAAGGGAGGCGGGAGGAGGTCAAAGAAACAAGCTAATGAAATTAAGTTAATAAGGTTTAATCTACTTTTCTGTATTCTTTCCCCCCCCCTCTTTTTTGCTGTTTGATTGTTTTTCTTTTTCTTGATATGTTTGTTTGTTGTTGTTTCTTCTTTTTTTCTGTTTTGTTGTATTTTTAAACTTCAATAAATATTATTTAAAAAAAACAAAAAAACAAAATGTTGGACTCAAGTGCTTGTATTCCAATCCAGATTCAGCCATGAAGCTCAGTCAACCGCCTTGGGCAAGTCACTAAACATGTATAATATTCTGTTAGTTTTCTAGAAGTGGCTTTTACGCTGTGTGAAAGCTCAAATAGAATGTGGAAATTAATAGTTAGGAAATGGAATAAATTGCCACGTGAACGCAGCCTTACTATGCAACAACCTGTCCTGTCCTGGTTTCTGAAGGTAGGTGTCTTAATCAAATTGGACACACCAGTTTCTCTCTTTTCTAAAACCTAAGAATTTTTAACAGAATGTTAAACATGGTGGATCTGGTAGTTATTTCTAGAGTATTGCTCTAACAACACACTGAACAACATTCATTACCTGGAGAGACAGTTATGTGGGGAACAGGAGCATAAATGGGAAGCAGTACATTGAAATTTTGTGCTGTGGACAACCTACAAAGAGTTCACTTGGATGCAGCCTGTAGCTTGTCACACCATTTAAATGCAGCTAGAATGTTGTTATGCTAGAAAAAACATAATTGGTCTATTGTGCATTACCATCCTTAACTATTTCACATGAACCTCACCAACTGCAGTGAGTAACACCACAGATTAGAGTACCTGTGCGGGCATTTATATTGTAAATACATCTTTACATATCATATTGATATACCTATACACACGGGGGGGGGGGAGGAAGGAAGGACTGAAGGAAGGAACAGGGTGATATACTACTTTGGCATTCCGCCTCCAAAGTTCTGTGATTGGAGAGCCCTGGTAAAACCATTCCCTCCAATTAAAAGCCAGAGCTGTCCGTCACAAAAGAGTTCTCCTTCCTCCATCTCTTCACTCTGCCTTTTTCCTTATATGGCAAGCTTGGGGAGAAGTTTTTGGATTTTGCAAACACACTGCCTGTAGCGTTTCTTTTCAATGTCTGAATCTCCAAAGCATCCTTCGGTTCAGGGCACTTTGGAGAGAACCTGCTTAGACAAGTTCTGAATATGTCCAGAATGGACCATTTTGGTTTGGGATTCATCCAAATCCTCTGCACACACCCTTTCCAGAATTTAGCAGCCGGCCCCAGTCAATGTATTGCAGTATATATGCATGACCAGTTCTTGTTTCCCTTTCCATTCCTGGAGTAATATCATAAGATAATATGTTCCTGCATAACAACATCCAGGGCTGCTTACATAAAATGTAAGAAAACTACTCCCCGCCCTTTCAAACATTCACTTTTGTCTTTTGCTAATGAAGTAATTAGTCTTACTATAGTTGGGGAAAATGGGGATTACTTTCATCTTCTGCCTCCTTCTCTCCCCTGCTCCCCCCGCCCATCCCTGTTTTTTGTGCAAACTCAGTGAAGTGGCAAATTTTGCCACATTTGCTGCATGTGCAAAATATTTCACCCAGCTCTGTAAAGTAATGTGTTTTCTAAGCTGGTACTATACTCTCTGGATGTAAGTTATAATAATAATGCATTGACTTGTGGAGAACATTAATTCAATGAACTTACAGCTATCGCTGACAATTCCAAAGCAAGCTGACGGATACAATTCCTAGCAGCAATGCTCTTGATATCTCCCCTCCATATCAGAAAGAAATCTTGGCAACAAAAAAGGATGCGACATGGGATGTGCATGACTGGGTGTCCTTTGTGTTAAAATGGCCACAGGATGTTGGAGGAGGGGTGCTGATTTTGATTGGAACTTGATTCTAGGGGCGGGCTGCTTGACCCCTTTTGGTTCACAAGTTTTCCCCAATCTAAAGTCCTTCCCCCAACCCAGCTGCTTTTAGATGTACAGGCAGAAAGAAAAAAAGATAGTCAGCTCTATGACGCTCGTATATTTCCTGTTGTAGGGCTAATAGCAGGGTAAGCAATTGTGGGTTGCAGGAATGCCGGGTTGGTTCTGCTGGTGCATTTGCACTGTGCTGAACTTGCTGTTGCTTTGCATCTTCCACTGAGCAGTAGCGTCTCACCTGCTGGGAGGTCAGGTAAGCACCTCTGTCCTGCTCCATCTGCTCCTGAGTGTAGAGTGAATGTAGATAAAACAAATGCCATGTGAGTGTGATAAATATTGTATTTGGTGAGCATGTGAAAGGGTGGTGTCTGGCGAACAGAGACCAGGCTGCAACAGAGCATGCCCCTCTCTTGTACCTACCTTTCCCCATTTGAATTACAGGCTGCCACCAGACAAGAGATTACAGTGGTACCTCGGGTTAAGAACTTCATTCGTTCTGGAGATCTGTTCTTAACCTGAAACTGTTCTTAACCTGAAGCACCACTTTAGCTAATGGGGCCTCCTGCTGCCGCTGCGCCGCCGCTGCACGGTTTCTGTTCTCATCCTGAAGCAAGGTAATATCTCTGGGTTAGCGAAGTCTGTAACCTGAAGCGTATGTAACCCAAGGTACCACTGTAATTGTTTACCAGGCTGCCCCTTATCAATCAGCTTCCAAAAGTTCCCTGGAGTCTCTCTGAAGCCTCCTTGGATAGCCTGGTTGTTAAAGCTCTAGGTGTGAGAGTGTTTGGAATAAGCTGAGACCACACAGGGTTTATGAGACACAAAATAACTATACAGTAGTACCTCGGGTTAAGTACTTAATTCGTTCCGGAGGTCTGTTCTTAACCTGAAGCACCACTTTAGCTAATGGGGCCTACTGCTGCTGCCACGCTGCCAGAGCCCGATTTCTGTTCTTATCCTGAAGCAAAGTTCTTAACCTGAAGCACTATTTCTGGGTTAGCGGAGTGTGTAACCTGAAGCGTATGTAACCTGAAGCGTATGTAACCCGAGGTACCACTGTACTAAGGGTGATGTGTAGAGCGTAAGACATGCAAAGCTACAGAGAAAGAAACGTGATGCTCAAAAATTACAGAAACTGAACATGTTCCCTTTGGAGAAAATCCAAATCAATGCTGCAAAAACAGAGATCCTCTTGCCACAATGTATAACAGTCCTTGAACTCACCAGGCTCTTAGAAGGAACCCTCACTTGCTAGTAGTGCTTTTGTTCCTTGAAGTCTTCCTTCCAGGCTCACCAAAATTTCTGCTTCTCGAATGAGATCCTCTTGGTCTATCTGCCTCCTGGCTGTCTACAACAAGTAAACAAGAAACATGTCTATAAAAGATCTTTTAAAAATTCTAAGACAGATGCAGACTGGGAAAGATCTTTTACAAAAAAACAAGGCTTGTTGGAAGGGAAAGGTCTTCAGTAGGTGCCAAAAAGACAACAGAGATGGCACCTGTCTAATATTTAAGGGGAGGGATTTACAAGGTGGAGGTGTCACAACACTAAATATAAATTTCCCCCCCCTTCCAGTAGCACCTTAAAGACCAACTAAGTTAGTTCTTGGTATGAGCTTTCGTGTGCATGCACACTTCTTCAGATACACTGAAACAGAAGTTGCCAGATCCTTCTATATAGAGAGAAGGTGGCGACTCTTAACGACTGCGAAGCTGCTGAATTGCAACTCATTACCAAACTTAAAACCATGGAGAGACCTGGTCTGAACAAAGACATTGGATTCTTATCTCATTATACATGACAAAGCCATTTTTCACCTTCTCACCCCTTGCTTTTTCCCGTAAGACCTATTGCAGTCGTTAAGAGTCGTCAACAGGCTCATCATAGCTATCTTCCAATCATCCATTCCCACCACCCTTCTGAGTAATACCCCTCCCCACCTTCTCACTATATAGAAGGATCTGGCAACTTCTGTTTCAGTGTATCTGAAGAAGTGTGCATGCACACGAAAGCTCATACCAAAAACTAACTTAGTTGGTCTTTAAGGTGCTACTGGAAGGAAAATTTTTTTATTGTTTTGACTATGGCAGACCAACATGGCTACCTATCTGTAACTAACACTAAATATGTAAATCATGTACCTCTAAGGAAGAAAACAACTGCTGGTAGTGGTGGTGGAGATTTTGAACAACACTTGTGAGGGAAATGCAAGGGTGCTTCCAGGTGGTTGCTATTTTTGGATGGGATTTAATCATGTACCACCAAATTTGGGCTACGTAGTTAAAGTTGACTTGAAGCTCTTGCATAACACACGAACTTCTCTCCCCACAAAACCAGACCTTTCAAAGTAAGGAAAGTGATGAGAAAATGCACTGGAAAATGTGGGACAACAACTGCTTGATGCACGTCATATAACCTCCCTGCAAACAAATAAGAATAAATTCTCAATAAATAGCTGCTGTTATCTAACATCCCCCAAAAGTTAATGCAGACAAATTGGGATGAATGCTCAATAAGCAGGCAACCTGGAAGTGACCTCAGTTTCTGACACTTAAATTCAGCACTCTAAGCTCCCGCATGAAGAAAGAGAGGAAGCCATGCAGTTTTCCCCATCGTCAGCCTTTTTTGCTGAATGTCGAATTGTTTCAGTCTTACGTTATGGTTTTATTGCAAAGCCTAGCGCAAAACTTTCAAAAAGTAGGTAGCTCCACCCAAACAGCTGTGCAGCAATTCTGAAGATTTGATTTTAATTTTATCTTCTTTGCTTTCAGCATTATCACTGTGGTAATGAACCCCACTTGGAGAAGGGAAAATACATACAATGTCAATCACGCCCTCTGACAAGGAGCAATTAACACAGGATCAAATTGGAGAAAGATGGATGGGACCAGATGGTCAAACTAATCCTAACAAAGGCACTGTACATTAAGTGTCCTTCAAGGGAGAAAATGGTCCCTGCTTTTTTCTTCTTTATTAGTTTTCTGTTTAACGCATAGACCTGTAGAGTAAAAGACAAAGAAACAGTCACAAGCTCCACCACCAATTTTTAAACAGACCTTACGAAACTGATAAACTAGGGAATTATGGTTGTGTTTTTTTTGAAACCTATAGTCACTCCAGGAGCTGATCACAAGCTCTTATGCAATTATTCCAGACAATTTTAGCATCTATTGTCCTTTGTCCCATGAACATTCTCAAGGAATCTGGCTAAGGCACAAGCCTCTTAACCTAAGACAGATGATAAATGATGCCAGAGTTAGAGGGTGACGGTTATGGAAATATTGCTTCCTTCCTTGTCCAAAGACTAACCAGATATAGTGTTGCAGCAAAGGTGGGGGGTTGTTTTAGGACATCTAATTAGAAAGAAAGACTGGTAATGGACAAAAAAGAAAGAACACACAATATTGTAAAGAGTATTCGGGGGGGGGCGGGATGGCAAAGCTATATGTCCAAATGCCAAAGATGCAGTCAGCCTTCTGGACAGCTTGCCAAGAGGTTTTCCATTTGGATTATTATCCTAGTCCTGGGGCACATCTGGGAAGCTAAGAAGCTGTCATGGGCACCACAAAATGCCCATGGCACAAAACTGGCAATGCACAGAAGCAACCCCCCCCAAAAGAGGTAGAACACAGCTCCCCCCTAAATGAATCACAGGGAAAAAGCAGGCAACCCTGTCCAAAACAAGTAACCCATGAAACAAAACAAAACAAAAAATCAGTTTTAAAAATAAAACAATAGGTGTGGCAGAAGAGCATGGTGGGCACCAAGAGGATGTCTGAGGGCACTGAGTACTTAGGCTTAGTCACATGGACTTCTGCTGACACATTGGGACTTTTCCTTCCTCTCCCCTCCTTGTGTGCCCTCAAAATCTGCTCTATACTGTTGTCCAAACTGGTGGGGAGCAAAGGCACTGGTAGGAGCAATGGATAGGCCAGTGCATTTGCACCATGTAACGTGAGAGTAGGAACCAAAGTGATTTAGAAGTGGTTCTACAGGGGGAATCCATTCTGGGTGAGACCAGCAGGGAAAGGAAGCTAAGGGGTACCTGACTAGTTTTGCATATAGTTTTGCAGTAGCACATTGCTAAGCAGAGTTTGTTCCTTCTAACCCAGCCATTGTGGATCATTCATAATCTTGAGAATGGAGAGCATCACTGTCAAGCTAGTAGCCGAAACGGCTCTGTTCCACCTCCACTGTCAAAAGTGTTGGTGTTGACCTTTAAAGCCCTAAACGGCCTCAGTCCTGTATACCTGAAGGAGTGTCTCCACCCCCATCATTCTGCCCGGACACTGAGGGCCTTCTGGCAGTTCCCTCACTGCGAGAAGCAAAGCTACAGGGAACCAGGCAGAAGGCCTTCTCAGTAGTGGCGCCCACCCTGTGGAACGCCCTCCCACCAGATGTCAAAGAGATAAACATCTACCTGACATTTAGAAGACATCTGAAGGCAGCCCTGTTCAGGGAAGTTTTTAATGTGTGACATTTTAATGTATTTTTAATCTTTGTTGGAAGCCGCCCAGAGTCGCTGGGGAAACCCAGCCAGATGGGCGGGGTACAAATAATAAATTATTATTATTATTATTATTATTATTATTATTATTATAGCAGCATGCTTCTGAATACCAGTTGCTGTTGCCCTCATGTCCAGCTTGCAGGCTTTCCACAGGCATCTGGTTGGCCACTGTGAGAAGAGGCTGCTGGACTGGACGGCTCATTCTCCAGATCTAGCAGGCTCATCTTATGTTCCTACACATTCTACCAACCTTGACACGCCCTGGCACTTCTAGCTCTTGGTAAGGAACAGTGAGTCACCTGCTAGCTTTGTGGCTCTGCCCCACCCAACAAGACACTTCTTGTGTAAAGGGATGTAGAGGCTGGGGAAAACCTTGGAGTGCAGATTGGGATCCCTACATTGGAGTTGCACCAAACATTTTTATGTGGGAAATACATATGTGACTACAGCAGGTCTTTGATGCATGTGGATTAAGCTCTAAGCAAGCAGTAGGTTTTTAATGCAATACCAGGGGATGTTCTCTATGGTGTGTGTATGTATGTATGTATGTATGTATGTATGCATTGAGCATCCTCTGTCAATCATTTGAATGGAGAAGCACCTGCAAGTGGAGAGCTCCTTGGGAACAGCTCAATAAGCCTTCAAAGCTTTCGATCGCCACATATGTAGTTGCACAGTGTAGATTAGTGTAGCCAAAGCAACAGAAAAGTGATCCGACAACCACCTTGGGGACATTATCTGACATAAAGGATGCCAACTTTTTTGTTCTTTTTCAAGTAGGGAAATTATAAAAGAGATCTAATCAGCGGATAGAATATTGCCGCTGAAAATGCACATCAGCATACTTAACAAAAATAAAATAAATCTTGAAACTTTAATCTTCCCTGCTCCTGCCCCTAAATAGGCCCCTTTGGAAAACTGTTTTATTGTTTCTCATTAAATTAGAATTGTGCTGAGATGCCACTATCTACCATTTCCTATTATTATTAATGTGAAGGAAAAAAATCACTGCATATTCAGCATTTCCCCAGTTAAAGCTAAAACAAAAGGAAAATCCTATTTGTGGTGTTTATCTTTGGGTTTATTTCCCTTTTCTTTGCTCAGGCTCACTTTTATTGAAACAGAAAGTTCTTTGCTTTTTTCCTAGTTTAAATCTGTACTTAAAAATAGCAATATCTTCAGGTGTCAATTAAGATTTTTAATTTATTATCTTCTTATTGCCTTTTCTTTCTGAACCGAGTCACCGTTAATAGAAGACCCTCAGAGATATACACGTGGGGATATGCAATTGCTCTTTTTCATTAACTTTTGGAACATGCAATATTTTTTGTTACATGTGATACTTTGCAGTCAAATGCCTGCTTAAGTTGTGATTTCAGCACCTTCCATAGACCCAACCCAGAAGACTGTTCCTCTGGGAAAACCCTATTAAACTGATTGGAAGGTATGGAAGAACACTTTCTAATGATTTCAGAAGGGTTTGCACACAAGAAAATTCTGTGACATGGTGCCTTAGGCCTAAAACATTAACAAAAATTGGCATTTGGTATTCTTATAGACAACTAGCAGAAGATTAGGACTGGTGACTCCAATCGACTCGACGGATTTACGAAGGTTGATGCTCAGTTTTGCTGATGAAATAGAGATTAGGGATGGAAGGATCTGTCAAATTCAGTTCTCCACCTTCACAGCAATTTGCAATTCATATATTTATTCCTTTATTTATTAAAACCCTCATGAAAATTTGTCAACATTTTTGTGCAAATTTCTCCTAATCAACCCATTTTTGATATGCTGTTTTGACTAATGTACACATTTTTGCAAGGCCTTTCCCCAAGTACAATGCATTTTGTGTTATTTTCACCGATATATTCATTTTATCCACTTTAAAAGTTGGTTGGCAACCTGCACTGCAGGTTTCAGATAAGTGCAAATTCTGAAGGATAGCTGTGTTTCAGCTGGCATATTGTTTTGGAAGGTAAGAATTCAATAGATTCAGCTTTAAATGTCTCATCCATCCCTGAGAAGCATTGGTAGTGGGCTTATCAGTTATTGAAATTGGAAAACCTTTTACCTTTAACTTAGCAAGCCCCCAGGCTGTGGGACTGAACCTGCAACATCATTGTCATTGCCTTTTTGTTTATATATTGCAATTCCTTTAATATTGAGTTCAAAGCAGTTTGCAGCATCAAAAAATGGCAAAGGAGCAACAATCAGAGTAGTACTGGGGTCAGCAAACTTTTTCAGCAGGGGGCCGGTCCACTGTCCCTCAGACCTTGTGGGGGGCCGGGTGATATTTTGGGGAAAAAATAATGAATGAATTCCTATGCCCCACAAGTAACCCAGAGATGCATTTTAAATAAAAGAGCACATTCTACTCATGTTAAAACACACAGCTTCCCAGACCGTCTGCGGGCTTTATTTAGAAGGCAATTGGGCTGGATCCGGCCTCCGGGCCGTAGGTTGCCTAGCCATGCACTAGTAGATCCACAACAATGTATCAATATGTCAGGAAGGGATGGATCTCCTTGTGGTTGGCTACTCTGTGCTGTAAACCACTGAAGTAGCAGGTTCTCAAAAAAATCAGAGAATTCAGACAGAAACAGGAGTGGAAATTGCTAATGCTTGTTTATTTGTCCCATGTCAGGAACAGGAATCAATCCGGCGAATACAATTCGCTGAGACCCAGTGTGGTGTAGTGGTTGAGATTGGTAGATTCGTAATCTGGGGAACCAAGTTCGCATCCCTGCTCCTCCACATGCAGCTGCTGGGTGACCTTGGGCTAGTCACACTTCTCTGAAGCCTCTCAGCCTTACTCACCTTTGTTGTGGGGGAGGAAGGGAAAGGAGAATGTTAGCTGCTTTGAGACTCCTTCGGGTGGTGATAAAGCGGGATATCAAATCCAAACTCTTCTTCTTCTCTTAATTTGGTATTCACTATTGTTATCCGTCCACAAAGATATATAATGGATTACCTCTCCCCCTGCATCTTCACTGCATTTCTTTTGCATTTAAATGAATGGTGTGGAGTACTATAAATTTGTTGTGCACCACTTCAATCTCCAAGCGGTGTGAGATTCCAGGATTTCCAGGATTTCTGTTTCCTTTCGAATGTGGCACAGTGGAGATTATGGTAACTTTATGATATACGGTTTATTTACTGAGGTCCAGTGCTGAGCTTTGAAAAATTGAAAAACAAAGTGCGAGATTGGCTCCATTATTACCAAATAATGGAGGCATTTAATTTGGACAAAAAAGTTGGTTTCCAGGTGGAAAAATCAAAATTGGAAACAGAATTGTTAGATTCCAAAATTAAGAATTTGTCAAGAATGTATAACTTGCTGTTGAAATGGAACACTCAGGATGAAATGGTGAAATCAGCTATGATTAAATGGGCACAAGACGTTGGACACAACATAATGATGGCTGACTGGGAACAGTTATGGACCACAGGTATGAAATTCACGGCATGTAATGCCCTAAGAGAAAACTTAATGAAAATGATTTATAGGTGGTACATGACACCAGTCAAGCTTGCAAAAATTTACTATTTGCCCGACAATAAATGTTGGAAATGTAATGAGACTGAAGGTACATTCTTTCACCTTTGGTGGACATGCCCAAGGATTAAGACATTCTGGGAGATGATTTATAATGAAATGAAAAAGGTATTCAAATATACCTTCCTGAAGAAACCAGAGGCCTTTCTCCTGGGCATGGTTGGCCAATTGGTGCCAAAGAAGGATAGAACTTTTTTTAATGTATGCAACAACAGCAGCAAGAATACTCATCGCGAAGTATTGGAAGACACAAGATTTACCCACCCGGGAAGAATGGCAGATGAAGTTGATGGACTATATGGAACTGGTGGAAATGACTGGCAGAATCCGAGACCAGGGAGAAGAGTCGGTGGAAGAAGACTGGAAAAAGTTTAAAGACTATTTACAGAAATACTGTAAAATTAATGAATGTTAGAAAAATGTTGGAATGAAGTTATATGGCTTTAGTAGAAATGTTATAAGGAATTAAGTATAAATAGATTAATAGAGTATTAAAGGAAAAAATAAGGTTAGAATATGTTAAGATAATTATAGGATAGAAAACAGAGGAAGATGGAAAGGAATTGCTGAAATAATTAATAGAAGTGGAATACAAAAAGGGAGGTGTGAGGAGGTCGTTGAAATAAGTGAATGAAAGATAAGATATTGAAATTGTATGATGTGTTTTAAATTGTTTTTGTTTTGTTTTGTTAGTTTAATGTGTTAGTGTTATGTAGTGCTTTTGTATTGTATTGTAATGTATTTGTATTGTATTGTATTGTTCATTTTTTTGTAGTGTTTAAATTGTTTTAAAAAAGGGGGGACGTGGGTGGCACTGTGGGTTAAACCACAGAGCCTAGGGCTGGCCAATCAGAAGGTCGGTGGTTCGAATCCCCGCGACAGGGTGAGCTCCCGTTGCTCGGTCCCTGCTCCTGTCAACCTAGCAGTTTGAAAGTATGTCAAAGTGCAAGTAGATAAATAGGTACCGCTCTGGTGGGAAGGTAAGCTGCGTTTCCGTGCGCTGCTCTGGTTCGCCAGAAGCGGCTTTGTCATGCTGGCCACATGACCCGGAAGCTGTACACCGGCTCCCTCGGCCAATAAAGCGAGATGAGCACCGCAACCCCAGAGTCGGTCACGACTGGACCTAATGGTCAGGGGTCCCTTTACCTTTACCTTACAGCTAAAAAAAAGAACTGAGTATATGAAGCAGCAGCAACTGAGGCCCCACCTGAACTACAGTTTGAATGCAGTATCACGCCACTGCATTATTTGGCTTCACCCAAAGAATCCTGAGAACTGCAGCTTGTGAAGGTCACTGAGTGTTGCTAGGAGAGCCCTATTCCCCACACAGAGCCACAGTTCCTAAAGTGGTTTAACGATCAATCCCTCCTCCCAGGAAACTCTGGGAATTGTAGCTCAGTGCGGGGAACAGCGGGTCACCTGACAACTCTCAGCTGTCTTTACAAACCATACTTCCCAGAATGCTCTGGGAAAGCTCTGGGGACTCTTTAAAGTGGTATGATACATAGTGAAGATGGGGCAAGAGCCTAGCATCTTGCTTTTCTAGTCACCTGGTCCAAAAGGTTCCAGGTATGGTCAGAAGGCACATGAGACAAGCATCTAACTGATGCTAAGCAGGTGTGGGCCAGGTTAATGCCTGGATAGGTGATTGCCTGGGAACCATGTCTAGCACCTTGGATTCTATGAAGAAATAAAGGTAGGATGCAAATGAAAGGAAATATTTTTAAACTAAAAGTTTAAGCCCCCACACCAACCCCCCCAAAGGCAACAATGTTAAATGCATCTGCACACGAGAAAAAAACAACAAACAAATTAGCCTCAAAATGCAACAAAGGATAAAAAAAGAAGAATAAGGAAGCATCTTTTCCCAAGTCATTTTAAACAACTTTTTGCAAAACCATTATTGTCTTTGCCCAAATGTCTGTGAAAGTTTTATGGTTGGAAGATATTTTCCCTTATTATGCTCCACTGAATAATTTGTATTAAATTATGTTTTTAATCAGAGTTTCTTTTCAAATTGGAGAAAAACTAATGTTAAAGTATATGATGGATTATAATACTGTTAATTTACATGAAAACTAGAAAAAAATAAAAATCAGTTTATTGCTTGGCTTCTCCCTAGCAAGGTTTTCTAAAAACCAATGGCTAGAAAATATTGTTGGTGCTCACATCACACTTCATCTAATTATACTTAAGCATATCCACACTATTGCTAGGGTGCATGGAAAGAGATAATCAAATCACAGCCATTCAGAATAAAATAGACACTCAACAGGGGGCTGCTGAGATAGCAATTTAAATGAAACAGTTTAACAGCAAGAGATGAAAGTTCTTGGACGGCCAACACAAGTTCAAGTATCTGAATATTCAGAGCTTTCCTCTCAAAACAAAATAGCAATGCCTCTAGCCAATAGGTTTAGCTATTTTGATAGATATTTTTCACTGCAGAACACTATTTCCGAGCTTTCTGTGGGACGAAAGGCAGAATCAGTTTAAAGACAGTTATAGAGTGTTCCTGTTCATGAGTAAACCCCATTGGGTTTAAACAGGGCTTATGGAAATGTTTCAAGACAAAAGTAGATTTCTGCAGGATGTCTTTTCTCATACTTCAGATGTTAATGTCATAGGCACGGGTATTGCCTGCAGGGGACGGTTTCTTCCACAGATAGGGAGGTCTCATTTTTTACTAGAATTTTGCACAAATGATCTGATATCTGTGTTGCAATGGGCCACAAATCTCAAAGTATCAGTGCAAAAATACCTATGTTTGGAAACTGAAACATAAATGTTGTCAGTTTTAAAGGTAAAGGGTAAAGGGACCCCTGACCATTAGGTCCAGTCGTGACTGACTCTGGGGTTGCGGTACTCATCTCGTTTTATTGGCCGAGGGAGCCGGCGTACAGCTTCCGGGTCATGTGGCCAGCATGACTAAGCCGCTTCTGGCGAACCAGAGCAGCACACAGAAACGCAGCTTACCTTCCCGCTGCTTACCTATTTATCTACTTGCACTTTGACGTGCTTTCGAACTGCTAGGTTGGCAGGAGCAGGGACAGAGCAACAGGAGCTCACCCATCGCGGGGATTCAAACCGCCAACCTTCTGATCGGCAAGTCCTAGGCTCTGTGGTTTAACCCACAGCGCCACCTGCGTCCCATTGTCAGTTTTAGTATATGTCTAATCACAGGAGGTTGGACTAGATGATTCTCAGGGTCCCTGGCAACCCTACATTTCTATGATTCTGTGATTCTATTTGAGGGACTTTGTCCTTGGGTCAAAGACATCTCAAAATCCATTATTGTAAGATCAAAATGAGCCAATACACTCTAGGGCAGAGGTGGGGAATCTTTTCCAGCCTGAGCTCTACATTCCCTCCTAGGTGGGCGGGGCCAGAAGCAAAAGTGGGCGGGGCAGCAGCTATGAATTGGACCTTTGTGCTGTAGGCTAATTTCTACACTTATTTATACCCCTCTCTCCATCCTCCAACTGGACAAGCAAGAGACATTTTTAGAGTACCAGGGAACGTTCTGGACAGGCCAAAATGTGTGAAGCAGGGCCATTGATGGGTATGACCTGTGAACAGTTTCAAGGGCCAGACAGAGACTCCCAGAGGGCCACATTCGGCCTCTGAACCTGAGGCTTATCTCCCCTGCCATAAATGTTCCCCAGATGTCCAAGAATTCAATGCGGTCCATATTGGAATATCATAGTAACTGGCGTATTGTTGAAAAAAGAAAACACATCACCGAAGAGAAGAACAAGAGAGGAAATGTAGAAACGATTGTCATCATTTAAATAGGAATGCAGTGCAACTCACCATAGTGATGGATATTGAATAGGTGACCCCTGTGCCTGCTCAGTCTACTGTTCAGGTATCAACAGATGACGGGGAACTTTGAGGCTCCTGCTCCCACTTCTTAGGATTCTTCAACTAGACTGGAACTGGACGGCCAGGGAGTTCAGGAGGAAGGACCAAGGCTACTGCTGCCATGGACGTTGCTTGAGGTAAACGCCTCACTCCATTGGCAGAGTAGCTAAATTGCAGCTAGGAAGCTAAATGATGTGCAATGCTGAGTCTTTCCTTGAAATTAAAACAATGTCCAAACACTTGTTGAAATATTCAAAAGCTTTTACTTGCAGAACATATAGCTAAAGAAGAATATGGTATATGCCAAGAATTTACATTCGCATGCTTATCCAAGCACGGGCTTATTTTTTCTTAGTTGGAGATTACAGCTTCCTCCTTGAACATTCAAGCAAACTGTGTCTTCCTCTCTTTCCAGTGCTTGCACTCAGCCTTCTGCACATAACCCAGCAAAGGCATGCGGTTCCTTCTGAGAGGTTTCTACTTTTTCCTTCCCACTGCTGCTTTGGGAGAACATCAACTTCTGTACGTTTCTCTGTCACATACATTCACACAGAAACATTAGTGGTCCTCTCCTCTACTGACGAGAGAGAGAGAGAGAGAG